>NW_028123648.1:0-519889 GCF_965194805.1 Balaenoptera borealis
ATTACAAAAACCTACCAGCTCACAGCAGCCAGAAGGGCCATTAGCATAAATGCTGCAAACAATAAATGCTGAAGCGATTGTGGAGAAATGCGTACCCTGGATTCTAAGGGGGACGTGGTAAGAGCCACTAATGAAAACACAAAGAAGGTGCTTTGAAAAGGGAAACACGGTGCTACCAGTCAATCAATCACACCCACTGCTGGGCCTATCACCTGAGAAAATGAGAATCGAAAAGTCACAGCCTGGCAATCCTGCACTCCAACAATATTTACCATAGCCAACACTTGGAAGCAATGAAAATGTCCATCAACCGAGGAATGCACAAAGTAGAAGTGGTCCACGTACACAGTGGAAAATTACTCCAATAAAAAATAAAAATTAAATGTAACAATCCAACAAAAGTAAGGAGACATCAGCTTGTGTGGGTTTGTCCGGGCACACTCCACTCTAATTTATAACCGAGAAACACCACAGGCCGCAAGGGCTTTTCCCTAGTTACCAGGGTGGGGGACATAGAAAGGCTGCTGCCCTCTGGCAGTTACCTGCAAAAGCAGCTTTAAAGCCTGTGCTAATGGTCACTTCATAGGAACAAGTACTGCAGAACTGTAAATGAAACAGGCCCTCAAAATGTCTTGAGGGAGGTAAAGGCCAAAACATTTCAAAATGTGACACATACTTAAAGAGAACACTTTGAAGAACTAAGGGGTAATCACAGCTTGAAAAATAGAAAAGGACATGCCTTAAAGCTCAATTTCAACAGATTATGTGGCACATTCGAATTCAACCACAGAGAGGTATCAGCTCACACTTGTCAGAATAACCATCAGCAAGAAACCTACAAACAATAAATGCTGAAAGTGTTGTGGAGAAATGCATACCCTCAACTTCAAAGGGGACGTAACTTGGAAAGGGCCACGAATGAGAACAGAATGGAGGTGCCTTAAAAAGGTAAACATTGAGCTACTATATGATCCAGCAGGCCCACTCCTCGACGTAAAACCTAAGAAGAGAGAATTGGAAAGACACAGGCAGGCAAATCTGCACTGCACAGTATTACAATAGCCAAGATATGGAAGTAACCAAAAAGTCCACCAACAGATGGATGGACAAAGAAGAACTCCTCCATGTACAGATGGAATATTCGCTAGTGAAAAAAATGAAACAATGCCGTTTGCAGCACCATAGATGTGTCTAGACGTAATCACGCCACGTGTAGTAAGTGAGAAAGCAAAAGACACATATCCTATCATATCACTTTTAAGAGTTACTTAAAAATTGATACCAATGAAGATATTTCCACAGAGAAAGGCAATCACAGATTCATTAAAAAACTTATGGTTCACCAAATAGAAAGGGATGAGGATTGGATACATTACCACATTGGGGTTAACAGAGATATACAAACCATGTGAAATATATAACCACCAAAGACGTACGGAAGACCAGGAGAAGACTACTCAACATTGTGTCATAACCTACATGGGAAAAGGATGCGAGGAAGAATAGATACATGTATATGTGGGAAAGAACCACATCTTGCACACCTAGAACAAACAAACCATTGTAATCATATTTGCTGGGATAAAAAATAAAAAGTAAATTACAAATATGAACAAGAAGTAATGAGACATAAACTTAAAGGGCTTTTCCCTGGCACATTCCATTCTAATTTACAACCTACAACACCACTTCCATTAAGGCTCTGTTTCCCTAGTAACCAAATATGGTAAAGGGGAAATGCTGCCACCTTGTGGCCGTTTCCTGCAAGAACAGCTTTAAACTCACAGCTAATGGTCACTTAACATTCCCAAGGACTCAGGGCTGTAAAGGACACCTGCCCTAAAAAATTGTGCTGAAGGAAGGAATGGACAAAAAAATTCAAAACAGGCAAATATTTCAAGAAGAGAGTATGAAGAGTTAAGTTTTACTCACGTTCTTTTAAAAAAAAGGAAAATGGATAAAAGCTCAACCTCAGGGAGTGTTAGACCCATGCAATCTAATCTACAAAAAGTTTCAACTTACACCAGTTGACTTACCATCAGCAAAAAGTCAACAAACAATAAATGCTGAAGGGGTTTTAGAGAACTGTGTACACTCTACCTGCTGGTGAGACGTGAAGGGGTAACAGCCAATAATGAGAACAGAAAGGAGCTGTGTTTAAAAGTAAAACTGCAGGCACCATTCAATGCAGCAGGCGCACCATTGGACCTCTCACCTGAGAAGACAAGAATCGAGAAGACACAGGCCGCAAAAGCTGCAGTGCAGCCTTATTCACAATAGCCAAGACAGTGGAGCAATCAAAATGTCCAACAACAGGTGAATGGATAAAGAAGAAGTGGTCCATGTACACAATGGAATAATAGCCATGGAAAACAATGAACCACTGCTCTCTGAGGCACCACAAATGAGTCTGGAGATAATCATGAAACATGAGGTAAGTCGGAAAGCAAAAGACCTATAATCTATGATATCACTTATAGGCGTTATCTAATAACTGACACAAAGGAACATATTTCCACAGAGAAAGACACTCACAGACTTAGAAAACAAACTATGCTCATCTAAAAGGAAAGGTGGGGGGAATGGGTAAATTAAGATTAGTGTTACTATATGTATACAAACACATATTATATCCATATCTCAAAAAGACCAACCATATAGCAAGGGAGGTCTGCGGAACCGTCAGTAACATTTTACATGGGAAGAGGATCTGTACTTGAATAGACATATATAATGTACAAACCAACCAGATGGTGTACACCTAGGACAAACAATATTCTAAGCTTTACCCCAATTAAAAAAAAAATTTAAAACCAAGAAGAAATAATGAGACATATACTTATGGGGCTTTCTCCATGCACATTCCAATGTAATTTACAAACTAGGAACACGACTTCCAGAAAGGCTCTGCTGCCCTAGTACCCAGATATGGGAATGGAGATATGCTGCCTGCTTGAGGCCACTTCCCACAACAGCAGATTTAAACCCATTGCTAAAGGTCACTAAATATTCACCAAACTTGCAGTTTGGTAAAAGACACCTGCTTTCTAGAAAAATTCTGGAGTGGAAAATCGACCAAAAATTTCAAAAGAGGGCAACCTTCCAAGAACACAATTTCAAGAGTTCTATTGTACTCCCAATTGTTTCCTTTTTTTTAACAGAAAAGAAAACGGTGGAGAAAAATGATGAGTTTTACGAATTTTCAAAGACATGCAAACCCAAATTACAAAAACCTACCAGCTCACAGCAGCCAGAAGGGCCATTAGCATAAATGCTGCAAACAATAAATGCTGAAGCGATTGTGGAGAAATGCGTACCCTGGATTCTAAGGGGGACGTGGTAAGAGCCACTAATGAAAACACAAAGAAGGTGCTTTGAAAAGGGAAACACGGTGCTACCAGTCAATCAATCACACCCACTGCTGGGCCTATCACCTGAGAAAATGAGAATCGAAAAGTCACAGCCTGGCAATCCTGCACTCCAACAATATTTACCATAGCCAACACTTGGAAGCAATGAAAATGTCCATCAACCTAGGAATGCACAAAGTAGAAGTGGTCCACGTACACAGTGGAAAATTACTCCAATAAAAAATAAAAATTAAATGTAACAATCCAACAAAAGTAAGGAGACATCAGCTTGTGTGGGTTTGTCCGGGCACACTCCACTCTAATTTATAACCGAGAAACACCACAGGCCGCAAGGGCTTTTCCCTAGTTACCAGGGTGGGGGACATAGAAAGGCTGCTGCCCTCTGGCAGTTACCTGCAAAAGCAGCTTTAAAGCCTGTGCTAATGGTCACTTCATAGGAACAAGTACTGCAGAACTGTAAATGAAACAGGCCCTCAAAATGTCTTGAGGGAGGTAAAGCCCAAAACATTTCAAAATATGACACATACTTAAAGAGAACACTTTGAAGAACTAAGGGGTAATCACAGCTTGAAACATGGAAAAGGACATGCCTTAAAGCTCAATTTCAACAGATTATGTGGCACATTCGAATTCAACCACAGAGAGGTATCAGCTCACACTTGTCAGAATAACCATCAGCAAGAAAACTACAAACAATAAATGCTGAAAGTGTTGTGGAGAAATGCATACCCTCAACTTCAAAGAGGACGTAACTTGGAAAGGGCCACGAATGAGAACAGAATGGAGGTGCCTTAAAAAGGTAAACATTGAGCTACTATATGATCCAGCAGGCCCACTCCTCGACGTAAAACCTAAGAAGAGAGAATTGGAAAGACACAGGCAGGCAAATCTGCACTGCACAGTATTACAATAGCCAAGATATGGAAGTAACCAAAAAGTCCACCAACAGATGGATGGACAAAGAAGAACTCCTCCATGTACAGATGGAATATTCGCTAGTGAAAAAAATGAAACAATGCCGTTTGCAGCACCATAGATGAGTCTAGACGTAATCACGCCACGTGTAGTAAGTGAGAAAGCAAAAGACACATATCCTATCATATCACTTTTAAGAGTTACTTAAAAATTGATACCAATGAAGATATTTCCACAGAGAAAGGCAATCACAGATTCATTAAAAAACTTATGGTTCACCAAATAGAAAGGGATGAGGATTGGATACATTACCACATTGGGGTTAACAGAGATATACAAACCATGTGAAATATATAACCACCAAAGACGTACGGAAGACCAGGAGAAGACTACTCAACATTGTGTCATAACCTACATGGGAAAAGGATGCGAGGAAGAATAGATACATGTATATGTGGGAAAGAACCACATCTTGCACACCTAGAACAAACAAACCATTGTAATCATATTTGCTGGGATAAAAAATAAAAAGTAAATTACAAATATGAACAAGAAGTAATGAGACATAAACTTAAAGGGCTTTTCCCTGGCACATTCCATTCTAATTTACAACCTACAACACCACTTCCATTAAGGCTCTGTTTCCCTAGTAACCAAATATGGTAAAGGGGAAATGCTGCCACCTTGTGGCCGTTTCCTGCAAGAACAGCTTTAAACTCACAGCTAATGGTCACTTAACATTCCCAAGGACTCAGGGCTGTAAAGGACACCTGCCCTAAAAAATTGTGCTGAAGGAAGGAATGGACAAAACAATTCAAAACAGGCAAATATTTCAAGAAGAGAGTATGAAGAGTTAAGTTTTACTCACGTTCTTTTAAAAAAAAGGAAAATGGATAAAAGCTCAACCTCAGGGAGTGTTAGACCCATGCAATCTAATCTACAAAAAGTTTCAACTTACACCAGTTGACTTACCATCAGCAAAAAGTCAACAAACAATAAATGCTGAAGGGGTTTTAGAGAACTGTGTACACTCTACCTGCTGGTGAGACGTGAAGGGGTAACAGCCAATAATGAGAACAGAAAGGAGCTGTGTTTAAAAGTAAAACTGCAGGCACCATTCAATGCAGCAGGCGCACCATTGGACCTCTCACCTGAGAAGACAAGAATCGAGAAGACACAGGCCGCAAAAGCTGCAGTGCAGCCTTATTCACAATAGCCAAGACAGTGGAGCAATCAAAATGTCCAACAACAGGTGAATGGATAAAGAAGAAGTGGTCCATGTACACAATGGAATAATAGCCATGGAAAACAATGAACCACTGCTCTCTGAGGCACCACAAATGAGTCTGGAGATAATCACGAAACATGAGGTAAGTCGGAAAGCAAAAGACCTATAATCTATGATATCACTTATAGGCGTTATCTAATAACTGACACAAAGGAACATATTTCCACAGAGAAAGACACTCACAGACTTAGAAAACAAACTATGCTCATCTAAAAGGAAAGGTGGGGGGAATGGATAAATTAAGATTAGTGTTACTATATGTATACAAACACATATTATATCCATATCTCAAAAAGACCAACCATATAGCAAGGGAGGTCTGCGGAACCCTCAGTAACATTTTACATGGGAAGAGGATCTGTACTTGAATAGACATATATAATGTACAAACCAACCAGATGGTGTACACCTAGGACAAACAATATTCTAAGCTTTACCCCAATTAAAAAAAAATTTTAAAACCAAGAAGAAATAATGAGACATATACTTATGGGGCTTTCTCCATGCACATTCCAATGTAATTTACAAACTAGGAACACGACTTCCAGAAAGGCTCTGCTGCCCTAGTACCCAGATATGGGAATGGAGATATGCTGCCTGCTTGAGGCCACTTCCCACAACAGCAGATTTAAACCCATTGCTAAAGGTCACTAAATATTCACCAAACTTGCAGTTTGGTAAAAGACACCTGCTTTCTAGAAAAATTCTGGAGTGGAAAATCGACCAAAAATTTCAAAAGAGGGCAACCTTCCAAGAACACAATTTCAAGAGTTCTATTGTACTCCCAATTGTTTCCTTTTTTTTAACAGAAAAGAAAACGGTGGAGAAAAATGATGAGTTTTACGAATTTTCAAAGACATGCAAACCCAAATTACAAAAACCTACCAGCTCACAGCAGCCAGAAGGGCCATTAGCATAAATGCTGCAAACAATAAATGCTGAAGCGATTGTGGAGAAATGCGTACCCTGGATTCTAAGGGGGACGTGGTAAGAGCCACTAATGAAAACACAAAGAAGGTGCTTTGAAAAGGGAAACACGGTGCTACCAGTCAATCAATCACACCCACTGCTGGGCCTATCACCTGAGAAAATGAGAATCGAAAAGTCACAGCCTGGCAATCCTGCACTCCAACAATATTTACCATAGCCAACACTTGGAAGCAATGAAAATGTCCATCAACCGAGGAATGCACAAAGTAGAAGTGGTCCACGTACACAGTGGAAAATTACTCCAATAAAAAATAAAAATTAAATGTAACAATCCAACAAAAGTAAGGAGACATCAGCTTGTGTGGGTTTGTCCGGGCACACTCCACTCTAATTTATAACCGAGAAACACCACAGGCCGCAAGGGCTTTTCCCTAGTTACCAGGGTGGGGGACATAGAAAGGCTGCTGCCCTCTGGCAGTTACCTGCAAAAGCAGCTTTAAAGCCTGTGCTAATGGTCACTTCATAGGAACAAGTACTGCAGAACTGTAAATGAAACAGGCCCTCAAAATGTCTTGAGGGAGGTAAAGCCCAAAACATTTCAAAATGTGACACATACTTAAAGAGAACACTTTGAAGAACTAAGGGGTAATCACAGCTTGAAACATAGAAAAGGACATGCCTTAAAGCTCAATTTCAACAGATTATGTGGCACATTCGAATTCAACCACAGAGAGGTATCAGCTCACACTTGTCAGAATAACCATCAGCAAGAAAACTACAAACAATAAATGCTGAAAGTGTTGTGGAGAAATGCATACCCTCAACTTCAAAGGGGACGTAACTTGGAAAGGGCCACGAATGAGAACAGAATGGAGGTGCCTTAAAAAGGTAAACATTGAGCTACTATATGATCCAGCAGGCCCACTCCTCGACGTAAAACCTAAGAAGAGAGAATTGGAAAGACACAGGCAGGCAAATCTGCACTGCACAGTATTACAATAGCCAAGATATGGAAGTAACCAAAAAGTCCACCAACAGATGGATGGACAAAGAAGAACTCCTCCATGTACAGATGGAATATTCGCTAGTGAAAAAAATGAAACAATGCCGTTTGCAGCACCATAGATGAGTCTAGACGTAATCACGCCACGTGTAGTAAGTGAGAAAGCAAAAGACACATATCCTATCATATCACTTTTAAGAGTTACTTAAAAATTGATACCAATGAAGATATTTCCACAGAGAAAGGCAATCACAGATTCATTAAAAAACTTATGGTTCACCAAATAGAAAGGGATGAGGATTGGATACATTACCACATTGGGGTTAACAGAGATATACAAACCATGTGAAATATATAACCACCAAAGACGTACGGAAGACCAGGAGAAGACTACTCAACATTGTGTCATAACCTACATGGGAAAAGGATGCGAGGAAGAATAGATACATGTATATGTGGGAAAGAACCACATCTTGCACACCTAGAACAAACAAACCATTGTAATCATATTTGCTGGGATAAAAAATAAAAAGTAAATTACAAATATGAACAAGAAGTAATGAGACATAAACTTAAAGGGCTTTTCCCTGGCACATTCCATTCTAATTTACAACCTACAACACCACTTCCATTAAGGCTCTGTTTCCCTAGTAACCAAATATGGTAAAGGGGAAATGCTGCCACCTTGTGGCCGTTTCCTGCAAGAACAGCTTTAAACTCACAGCTAATGGTCACTTAACATTCCCAAGGACTCAGGGCTGTAAAGGACACCTGCCCTAAAAAATTGTGCTGAAGGAAGGAATGGACAAAACAATTCAAAACAGGCAAATATTTCAAGAAGAGAGTATGAAGAGTTAAGTTTTACTCACGTTCTTTTAAAAAAAAGGAAAATGGATAAAAGCTCAACCTCAGGGAGTGTTAGACCCATGCAATCTAATCTACAAAAAGTTTCAACTTACACCAGTTGACTTACCATCAGCAAAAAGTCAACAAACAATAAATGCTGAAGGGGTTTTAGAGAACTGTGTACACTCTACCTGCTGGTGAGACGTGAAGGGGTAACAGCCAATAATGAGAACAGAAAGGAGCTGTGTTTAAAAGTAAAACTGCAGGCACCATTCAATGCAGCAGGCGCACCATTGGACCTCTCACCTGAGAAGACAAGAATCGAGAAGACACAGGCCGCAAAAGCTGCAGTGCAGCCTTATTCACAATAGCCAAGACAGTGGAGCAATCAAAATGTCCAACAACAGGTGAATGGATAAAGAAGAAGTGGTCCATGTACACAATGGAATAATAGCCATGGAAAACAATGAACCACTGCTCTCTGAGGCACCACAAATGAGTCTGGAGATAATCACGAAACATGAGGTAAGTCGGAAAGCAAAAGACCTATAATCTATGATATCACTTATAGGCGTTATCTAATAACTGACACAAAGGAACATATTTCCACAGAGAAAGACACTCACAGACTTAGAAAACAAACTATGCTCATCTAAAAGGAAAGGTGGGGGGAATGGATAAATTAAGATTAGTGTTACTATATGTATACAAACACATATTATATCCATATCTCAAAAAGACCAACCATATAGCAAGGGAGGTCTGCGGAACCCTCAGTAACATTTTACATGGGAAGAGGATCTGTACTTGAATAGACATATATAATGTACAAACCAACCAGATGGTGTACACCTAGGACAAACAATATTCTAAGCTTTACCCCAATTAAAAAAAAATTTTAAAACCAAGAAGAAATAATGAGACATATACTTATGGGGCTTTCTCCATGCACATTCCAATGTAATTTACAAACTAGGAACACGACTTCCAGAAAGGCTCTGCTGCCCTAGTACCCAGATATGGGAATGGAGATATGCTGCCTGCTTGAGGCCACTTCCCACAACAGCAGATTTAAACCCATTGCTAAAGGTCACTAAATATTCACCAAACTTGCAGTTTGGTAAAAGACACCTGCTTTCTAGAAAAATTCTGGAGTGGAAAATCGACCAAAAATTTCAAAAGAGGGCAACCTTCCAAGAACACAATTTCAAGAGTTCTATTGTACTCCCAATTGTTTCCTTTTTTTTAACAGAAAAGAAAACGGTGGAGAAAAATGATGAGTTTTACGAATTTTCAAAGACATGCAAACCCAAATTACAAAAACCTACCAGCTCACAGCAGCCAGAAGGGCCATTAGCATAAATGCTGCAAACAATAAATGCTGAAGCGATTGTGGAGAAATGCGTACCCTGGATTCTAAGGGGGACGTGGTAAGAGCCACTAATGAAAACACAAAGAAGGTGCTTTGAAAAGGGAAACACGGTGCTACCAGTCAATCAATCACACCCACTGCTGGGCCTATCACCTGAGAAAATGAGAATCGAAAAGTCACAGCCTGGCAATCCTGCACTCCAACAATATTTACCATAGCCAACACTTGGAAGCAATGAAAATGTCCATCAACCGAGGAATGCACAAAGTAGAAGTGGTCCACGTACACAGTGGAAAATTACTCCAATAAAAAATAAAAATTAAATGTAACAATCCAACAAAAGTAAGGAGACATCAGCTTGTGTGGGTTTGTCCGGGCACACTCCACTCTAATTTATAACCGAGAAACACCACAGGCCGCAAGGGCTTTTCCCTAGTTACCAGGGTGGGGGACATAGAAAGGCTGCCGCCCTCTGGCAGTTACCTGCAAAAGCAGCTTTAAAGCCTGTGCTAATGGTCACTTCATAGGAACAAGTACTGCAGAACTGTAAATGAAACAGGCCCTCAAAATGTCTTGAGGGAGGTAAAGGCCAAAACATTTCAAAATATGACACATACTTAAAGAGAACACTTTGAAGAACTAAGGGGTAATCACAGCTTGAAACATAGAAAAGGACATGCCTTAAAGCTCAATTTCAACAGATTATGTGGCACATTCGAATTCAACCACAGAGAGGTATCAGCTCACACTTGTCAGAATAACCATCAGCAAGAAAACTACAAACAATAAATGCTGAAAGTGTTGTGGAGAAATGCATACCCTCAACTTCAAAGGGGACGTAACTTGGAAAGGGCCACGAATGAGAACAGAATGGAGGTGCCTTAAAAAGGTAAACATTGAGCTACTATATGATCCAGCAGGCCCACTCCTCGACGTAAAACCTAAGAAGAGAGAATTGGAAAGACACAGGCAGGCAAATCTGCACTGCACAGTATTACAATAGCCAAGATATGGAAGTAACCAAAAAGTCCACCAACAGATGGATGGACAAAGAAGAACTCCTCCATGTACAGATGGAATATTCGCTAGTGAAAAAAATGAAACAATGCCGTTTGCAGCACCATAGATGAGTCTAGACGTAATCACGCCACGTGTAGTAAGTGAGAAAGCAAAAGACACATATCCTATCATATCACTTTTAAGAGTTACTTAAAAATTGATACCAATGAAGATATTTCCACAGAGAAAGGCAATCACAGATTCATTAAAAAACTTATGGTTCACCAAATAGAAAGGGATGAGGATTGGATACATTACCACATTGGGGTTAACAGAGATATACAAACCATGTGAAATATATAACCACCAAAGACGTACGGAAGACCAGGAGAAGACTACTCAACATTGTGTCATAACCTACATGGGAAAAGGATGCGAGGAAGAATAGATACATGTATATGTGGGAAAGAACCACATCTTGCACACCTAGAACAAACAAACCATTGTAATCATATTTGCTGGGATAAAAAATAAAAAGTAAATTACAAATATGAACAAGAAGTAATGAGACATAAACTTAAAGGGCTTTTCCCTGGCACATTCCATTCTAATTTACAACCTACAACACCACTTCCATTAAGGCTCTGTTTCCCTAGTAACCAAATATGGTAAAGGGGAAATGCTGCCACCTTGTGGCCGTTTCCTGCAAGAACAGCTTTAAACTCACAGCTAATGGTCACTTAACATTCCCAAGGACTCAGGGCTGTAAAGGACACCTGCCCTAAAAAATTGTGCTGAAGGAAGGAATGGACAAAACAATTCAAAACAGGCAAATATTTCAAGAAGAGAGTATGAAGAGTTAAGTTTTACTCACGTTCTTTTAAAAAAAAGGAAAATGGATAAAAGCTCAACCTCAGGGAGTGTTAGACCCATGCAATCTAATCTACAAAAAGTTTCAACTTACACCAGTTGACTTACCATCAGCAAAAAGTCAACAAACAATAAATGCTGAAGGGGTTTTAGAGAACTGTGTACACTCTACCTGCTGGTGAGACGTGAAGGGGTAACAGCCAATAATGAGAACAGAAAGGAGCTGTGTTTAAAAGTAAAACTGCAGGCACCATTCAATGCAGCAGGCGCACCATTGGACCTCTCACCTGAGAAGACAAGAATCGAGAAGACACAGGCCGCAAAAGCTGCAGTGCAGCCTTATTCACAATAGCCAAGACAGTGGAGCAATCAAAATGTCCAACAACAGGTGAATGGATAAAGAAGAAGTGGTCCATGTACACAATGGAATAATAGCCATGGAAAACAATGAACCACTGCTCTCTGAGGCACCACAAATGAGTCTGGAGATAATCACGAAACATGAGGTAAGTCGGAAAGCAAAAGACCTATAATCTATGATATCACTTATAGGCGTTATCTAATAACTGACACAAAGGAACATATTTCCACAGAGAAAGACACTCACAGACTTAGAAAACAAACTATGCTCATCTAAAAGGAAAGGTGGGGGGAATGGATAAATTAAGATTAGTGTTACTATATGTATACAAACACATATTATATCCATATCTCAAAAAGACCAACCATATAGCAAGGGAGGTCTGCGGAACCCTCAGTAACATTTTACATGGGAAGAGGATCTGTACTTGAATAGACATATATAATGTACAAACCAACCAGATGGTGTACACCTAGGACAAACAATATTCTAAGCTTTACCCCAATTAAAAAAAAATTTTAAAACCAAGAAGAAATAATGAGACATATACTTATGGGGCTTTCTCCATGCACATTCCAATGTAATTTACAAACTAGGAACACGACTTCCAGAAAGGCTCTGCTGCCCTAGTACCCAGATATGGGAATGGAGATATGCTGCCTGCTTGAGGCCACTTCCCACAACAGCAGATTTAAACCCATTGCTAAAGGTCACTAAATATTCACCAAACTTGCAGTTTGGTAAAAGACACCTGCTTTCTAGAAAAATTCTGGAGTGGAAAATCGACCAAAAATTTCAAAAGAGGGCAACCTTCCAAGAACACAATTTCAAGAGTTCTATTGTACTCCCAATTGTTTCCTTTTTTTTAACAGAAAAGAAAACGGTGGAGAAAAATGATGAGTTTTACGAATTTTCAAAGACATGCAAACCCAAATTACAAAAACCTACCAGCTCACAGCAGCCAGAAGGGCCATTAGCATAAATGCTGCAAACAATAAATGCTGAAGCGATTGTGGAGAAATGCGTACCCTGGATTCTAAGGGGGACGTGGTAAGAGCCACTAATGAAAACACAAAGAAGGTGCTTTGAAAAGGGAAACACGGTGCTACCAGTCAATCAATCACACCCACTGCTGGGCCTATCACCTGAGAAAATGAGAATCGAAAAGTCACAGCCTGGCAATCCTGCACTCCAACAATATTTACCATAGCCAACACTTGGAAGCAATGAAAATGTCCATCAACCGAGGAATGCACAAAGTAGAAGTGGTCCACGTACACAGTGGAAAATTACTCCAATAAAAAATAAAAATTAAATGTAACAATCCAACAAAAGTAAGGAGACATCAGCTTGTGTGGGTTTGTCCGGGCACACTCCACTCTAATTTATAACCGAGAAACACCACAGGCCGCAAGGGCTTTTCCCTAGTTACCAGGGTGGGGGACATAGAAAGGCTGCCGCCCTCTGGCAGTTACCTGCAAAAGCAGCTTTAAAGCCTGTGCTAATGGTCACTTCATAGGAACAAGTACTGCAGAACTGTAAATGAAACAGGCCCTCAAAATGTCTTGAGGGAGGTAAAGGCCAAAACATTTCAAAATATGACACATACTTAAAGAGAACACTTTGAAGAACTAAGGGGTAATCACAGCTTGAAACATAGAAAAGGACATGCCTTAAAGCTCAATTTCAACAGATTATGTGGCACATTCGAATTCAACCACAGAGAGGTATCAGCTCACACTTGTCAGAATAACCATCAGCAAGAAAACTACAAACAATAAATGCTGAAAGTGTTGTGGAGAAATGCATACCCTCAACTTCAAAGGGGACGTAACTTGGAAAGGGCCACGAATGAGAACAGAATGGAGGTGCCTTAAAAAGGTAAACATTGAGCTACTATATGATCCAGCAGGCCCACTCCTCGACGTAAAACCTAAGAAGAGAGAATTGGAAAGACACAGGCAGGCAAATCTGCACTGCACAGTATTACAATAGCCAAGATATGGAAGTAACCAAAAAGTCCACCAACAGATGGATGGACAAAGAAGAACTCCTCCATGTACAGATGGAATATTCGCTAGTGAAAAAAATGAAACAATGCCGTTTGCAGCACCATAGATGAGTCTAGACGTAATCACGCCACGTGTAGTAAGTGAGAAAGCAAAAGACACATATCCTATCATATCACTTTTAAGAGTTACTTAAAAATTGATACCAATGAAGATATTTCCACAGAGAAAGGCAATCACAGATTCATTAAAAAACTTATGGTTCACCAAATAGAAAGGGATGAGGATTGGATACATTGCCACATTGGGGTTAACAGAGATATACAAACCATGTGAAATATATAACCACCAAAGACGTATGGAAGACCAGGAGAAGACTACTCAACATTGTGTCATAACCTACATGGGAAAAGGAGGCGAGGAAGAATAGATACATGTATATGTGTGAAAGAACCACATCTTGCACACCTAGAACAAACAAACCATTGTAATCATATTTACTGGGCTAAAAAATAAAAAGTAAACTACAAATACGAACAAGAAGTAATGAGACATAAACTTAAAGGGCTTTTCCCTGGCACATTCCATTCTAATTTACAACCTACAACACCACTTCCATTAAGGCTCTGTTTCCCTAGTAACCAAATATGGTAAAGGGGAAATGCTGCCACCTTGTGGCCGTTTCCTGCAAGAACAGCTTTAAACTCACAGCTAATGGTCACTTAACATTCCCAAGGACTCAGGGCTGTAAAGGACACCTGCCCTAAAAAATTGTGCTGAAGGAGGGAATGGACAAAACAATTCAAAACAGGGAAATGTTTCAAGAAGAGAGTATGAAGAGTTAAGTTTTACTCACGCTCTTTTAAAAAAAAGGAAAATGGATAAAAGCTCAAACTCAGGGAGTGTTAGACCCATGCAATTTAATCTACAAAAAGTTTCAACTTACACCAGTCGACTGAACATGAGCAAAAAGTCTACAAACAATAAATGCTGAATGGGTTTTAGGGAACTGTGTACCCTCTACCTGCTGGTGAGACGTAAAGGGGTAACAGCCAATAATGAGAACAGAAAGGAGCTGTGTTTAAAAGTAAAAATGGAGGTACCATTCAATCCAGCAGGCGCACCAATGGACCTCTCACTTGAGAAGACAAGAATCGAGAAGACACAGGCCGCAAAAGCTGCAGTGCAGCCTTATTCACAATAGCCAAGACAGTGAAGCAATCAAAATGTCCAACAACCGGTAAATGGATAAAGAAGAAGTGGTCCATGTACACAATGGAATAATAGCCATGGAAAACAATGAACCACTGCTCTCTGAGGCACCACAATGAGTCTGGAGATAATCACGAAACTTGAGGTAAGTCGGAAAGCAAAAGAACTATATTCTATGATATCACTTATAGGCGTTATCTAATAACTGACACAAAGGAACATATTTCCACAGAGAAAGACACTCACAGACTTAGAAAACAAACTATGCTCATCTAAAAGGAAAGGTGGGGGGAATGGATAAATTAAGATTAGTGTTACTATATGTATACAAACACATATTATATCCATATCTCAAAAAGACCAACCATATAGCAAGGGAGGTCTGCGGAACCCTCAGTAACATTTTACATGGGAAGAGGATCTGTACTTGAATAGACATATATAATGTACAAACGAACCAGATGGTGTACACCTAGGACAAACAATATTCTAAGCTTTACCCCAATTAAAAAAAAATTTAAAACGAAGAAGAAATAATGAGACATAAACTTATGCGGCTTTCTCCATGCACATTCCAATGTAATTTACAAATTAGGAACACGACTTCCAGAAAGGCTCTGCTGCCCTAGTACCCAGATATGGGAATGGAGACATGCTGCCTGCTTGAGGCCACTTCCTACAACAGCAGCTTTAAACCCATTGCTAAAGGTCACTAAATATTCACCAAACTTGCAGTTCGGTAAAAGACACCTGCTTTCTAAAAAAATTCTGGGGTGGAAAATCGACCAAAAATTTCAAAAGAGGGCAACCTTACAAGAACACAATTTCAAGAGTTCTATTGTACTCCCAATTGTTTCCTTTTTTTAACAGAAAAGAAAACGGTGGAGAAAAATGATGAGTTTTACGAATTTTCAAAGACATGCAAACCCAAATTACAAAAACCTATCAGCTCACAGCAGCCAGAAGGGCCATTAGCATAAATGCTGCAAACAATAAATGCTGAAGCGATTGTGGAGAAATGCGTACCCTGGATTCTAAGGGGGACGTGGTAAGAGCCACTAATGAAAACACAAAGAAGGTGCTTTGAAAAGGGAAACACGGTGCTACCAGTCAATCAATCACACCCACTGCTGGGCCTATCACCTGAGAAAATGAGAATCGAAAAGTCACAGCCTGGCAATCCTGCACTCCAACAATATTTACCATAGCCAACACTTGGAAGCAATGAAAATGTCCATCAACCGAGGAATGCACAAAGTAGAAGTGGGCCACGTACACAGTGGAAAATTACTCCAATAAAAAATAAAAATTAAATGTAAAAATCCAACAAAAGTAAGGAGACATCAGCTTGTGTGGGTTTGTCCGGGCACACTCCACTCTAATTTATAACCGAGAAACACCACAGGCCGCAAGGGCTTTTCCCTAGTTACCAGGGTGGGGGACATAGAAAGGCTGCTGCCCTCTGGCAGTTACCTGCAAAAGCAGCTTTAAAGCCTGTGCTAATGGTCACTTCATAGGAACAAGTACTGCAGAACTGTAAATGAAACAGGCCCTCAAAATGTCTTGAGGGAGGTAAAGGCCAAAACATTTCAAAATGTGACACATACTTAAAGAGAACACTTTGAAGAACTAAGGGGTAATCACAGCTTGAAAAATAGAAAAGGACATGCCTTAAAGCTCAATTTCAACAGATTATGTGGCACATTCGAATTCAACCACAGAGAGGTATCAGCTCACACTTGTCAGAATAACCATCAGCAAGAAACCTACAAACAATAAATGCTGAAAGTGTTGTGGAGAAATGCATACCCTCAACTTCAAAGGGGACGTAACTTGGAAAGGGCCACGAATGAGAACAGAATGGAGGTGCCTTAAAAAGGTTAACATTGAGCTACTATATGATCCAGCAGGCCCACTCCTCGACGTAAAACCTAAGAAGAGAGAATTGGAAAGACACAGGCAGGCAAATCTGCACTGCACAGTATTACAATAGCCAAGATATGGAAGTAACCAAAAAGTCCACCAACAGATGGATGGACAAAGAAGAACTCCTCCATGTACAGATGGAATATTCGCTAGTGAAAAAAATGAAACAATGCCATTTGCAGCACCATAGATGAGTCTAGACGTAATCACGCCACGTGTAGTAAGTGAGAAAGCAAAAGACACATATCCTATCATATCACTTTTAAGAGTTACTTAAAAATTGATACCAATGAAGATATTTCCACAGAGAAAGGCAATCACAGATTCATTAAAAAACTTATGGTTCACCAAATAGAAAGGGATGAGGATTGGATACATTACCACATTGGGGTTAACAGAGATATACAAACCATGTGAAATATATAACCACCAAAGACGTACGGAAGACCAGGAGAAGACTACTCAACATTGTGTCATAACCTACATGGGAAAAGGATGCGAGGAAGAATAGATACATGTATATGTGGGAAAGAACCACATCTTGCACACCTAGAACAAACAAACCATTGTAATCATATTTGCTGGGATAAAAAATAAAAAGTAAATTACAAATACGAACAAGAAGTAATGAGACATAAACTTAAAGGGCTTTTCCCTGGCACATTCCATTCTAATTTACAACCTACAACACCACTTCCATTAAGGCTCTGTTTCCCTAGTAACCAAATATGGTAAAGGGGAAACGCTGCCACCTTGTGGCCGTTTCCTGCAAGAACAGCTTTAAAATCACAGCTAATGGTCACTTAACATTCCCAAGGACTCAGGGCTGTAAAGGACACCTGCCCTAAAAAATTGTGCTGAAGGAAGGAATGGACAAAAAAATTCAAAACAGGCAAATATTTCAAGAAGAGAGTATGAAGAGTTAAGTTTTACTCACGTTCTTTTAAAAAAAAGGAAAATGGATAAAAGCTCAACCTCAGGGAGTGTTAGACCCATGCAATCTAATCTACAAAAAGTTTCAACTTACACCAGTTGACTTACCATCAGCAAAAAGTCAAGAAACAATAAATGCTGAAGGGGTTTTAGAGAACTGTGTACACTCTACCTGCTGGTGAGACGTGAAGGGGTAACAGCCAATAATGAGAACAGAAAGGAGCTGTGTTTAAAAGTAAAACTGCAGGCACCATTCAATGCAGCAGGCGCACCATTGGACCTCTCACCTGAGAAGACAAGAATCGAGAAGACACAGGCCGCAAAAGCTGCAGTGCAGCCTTATTCACAATAGCCAAGACAGTGGAGCAATCAAAATGTCCAACAACAGGTGAATGGATAAAGAAGAAGTGGTCCATGTACACAATGGAATAATAGCCATGGAAAACAATGAACCACTGCTCTCTGAGGCACCACAAATGAGTCTGGAGATAATCACGAAACATGAGGTAAGTCGGAAAGCAAAAGACCTATAATCTATGATATCACTTATAGGCGTTATCTAATAACTGACACAAAGGAACATATTTCCACAGAGAAAGACACTCACAGACTTAGAAAACAAACTATGCTCATCTAAAAGGAAAGGTGGGGGGAATGGATAAATTAAGATTAGTGTTACTATATGTATACAAACACATATTATATCCATATCTCAAAAAGACCAACCATATAGCAAGGGAGGTCTGCGGAACCCTCAGTAACATTTTACATGGGAAGAGGATCTGTACTTGAATAGACATATATAATGTACAAACCAACCAGATGGTGTACACCTAGGACAAACAATATTCTAAGCTTTACCCCAATTAAAAAAAAATTTTAAAACCAAGAAGAAATAATGAGACATATACTTATGGGGCTTTCTCCATGCACATTCCAATGTAATTTACAAACTAGGAACACGACTTCCAGAAAGGCTCTGCTGCCCTAGTACCCAGATATGGGAATGGAGATATGCTGCCTGCTTGAGGCCACTTCCCACAACAGCAGATTTAAACCCATTGCTAAAGGTCACTAAATATTCACCAAACTTGCAGTTTGGTAAAAGACACCTGCTTTCTAAAAAAATTCTGGAGTGGAAAATCGACCAAAAATTTCAAAAGAGGGCAACCTTCCAAGAACACAATTTCAAGAGTTCTATTGTACTCCCAATTGTTTCCTTTTTTTTAACAGAAAAGAAAACGGTGGAGAAAAATGATGAGTTTTACGAATTTTCAAAGACATGCAAACCCAAATTACAAAAACCTATCAGCTCACAGCAGCCAGAAGGGCCATTAGCATAAATGCTGCAAACAATATATGCTGAAGCGATTGTGGAGAAATGCGTACCCTCGATTCTAAGGGGGACGTGGTAAGAGCCACTAATGAAAACACAAAGAAGGTGCTTTGAAAAGGGAAACACGGTGCTACCAGTCAATCAATTACACCCACTGCTGGGCCTATCACCTGAGAAAATGAGAATCGAAAAGTCACAGCCTGGCAATCCTGCACTCCAACAATATTTACCATAGCCAACACTTGGAAGCAATGAAAATGTCCATCAACCGAGGAATGCACAAAGTAGAAGTGGTCCACGTACACAGTGGAAAATTACTCCAATAAAAAATAAAAATTAAATGTAAAAATCCAACAAAAGTAAGGAGACATCAGCTTGTGTGGGTTTGTCCGGGCACACTCCACTCTAATTTATAACCGAGAAACACCACAGGCCGCAAGGGCTTTTCCCTAGTTACCAGGGTGGGGGACATAGAAAGGCTGCCGCCCTCTGGCAGTTACCTGCAAAAGCAGCTTTAAAGCCTGTGCTAATGGTCACTTCATAGGAACAAGTGCTGCAGAACTGTAAATGAAACAGGCCCTCAAAATGTCTTGAGGGAGGTAAAGGCCAAAACATTTCAAAATGTGACACATACTTAAAGAGAACACTTTGAAGAACTAAGGGGTAATCACAGCTTTAAAAATAGAAAAGGACATGCCTTAAAGCTCAATTTCAACAGATTATGTGGCACATTCGAATTCAACCACAGAGAGGTATCAGCTCACACTTGTCAGAATAACCATCAGCAAGAAAACTACAAACAATAAATGCTGAAAGTGTTGTGGAGAAATGCATACCCTCAACTTCAAAGGGGACGTAACTTGGAAAGGGCCACGAATGAGAACAGAATGGAGGTGCCTTAAAAAGATAAACATTGAGCTACTATATGATCCAGCAGGCCCACTCCTCGACGTAAAACCTAAGAAGAGAGAATTGGAAAGACACAGGCAGGCAAATCTGCACTGCACAGTATTACAATAGCCAAGATATGGAAGTAACCAAAAAGTCCACCAACAGATGGATGGACAAAGAAGAACTCCTCCATGTACAGATGGAATATTCGCTAGTGAAAAAAATGAAACAATGCCGTTTGCAGCACCATAGATGAGTCTAGACGTAATCACGCCACGTGTAGTAAGTGAGAAAGCAAAAGACACATATCCTATCATATCACTTTTAAGAGTTACTTAAAAATTGATACCAATGAAGATATTTCCACAGAGAAAGGCAATCACAGATTCATTAAAAAACTTATGGTTCACCAAATAGAAAGGGATGAGGATTGGATACATTACCACATTGGGGTTAACAGAGATATACAAACCATGTGAAATATATAACCACCAAAGACGTACGGAAGACCAGGAGAAGACTACTCAACATTGTGTCATAACCTACATGGGAAAAGGATGCGAGGAAGAATAGATACATGTATATGTGGGAAAGAACCACATCTTGCACACCTAGAACAAACAAACCATTGTAATCATATTTGCTGGGATAAAAAATAAAAAGTAAATTACAAATAAGAACAAGAAGTAATGAGACATAAACTTAAAGGGCTTTTCCCTGGCACATTCCATTCTAATTTACAACCTACAACACCACTTCCATTAAGGCTCTGTTTCCCTAGTAACCAAATATGGTAAAGGGGAAATGCTGCCACCTTGTGGCCGTTTCCTGCAAGAACAGCTTTAAAATCACAGCTAATGGTCACTTAACATTCCCAAGGACTCAGGGCTGTAAAGGACACCTGCCCTAAAAAATTGTGCTGAAGGAAGGAATGGACAAAAAAATTCAAAACAGGCAAATATTTCAAGAAGAGAGTATGAAGAGTTAAGTTTTACTCACGTTCTTTTAAAAAAAAGGAAAATGGATAAAAGCTCAACCTCAGGGAGTGTTAGACCCATGCAATCTAATCTACAAAAAGTTTCAACTTACACCAGTTGACTTACCATCAGCAAAAAGTCAACAAACAATAAATGCTGAAGGGGTTTTAGAGAACTGTGTACACTCTACCTGCTGGTGAGACGTGAAGGGGTAACAGCCAATAATGAGAACAGAAAGGAGCTGTGTTTAAAAGTAAAACTGCAGGCACCATTCAATGCAGCAGGCGCACCATTGGACCTCTCACCTGAGAAGACAAGAATCGAGAAGACACAGGCCGCAAAAGCTGCAGTGCAGCCTTATTCACAATAGCCAAGACAGTGGAGCAATCAAAATGTCCAACAACAGGTGAATGGATAAAGAAGAAGTGGTCCATGTACACAATGGAATAATAGCCATGGAAAACAATGAACCACTGCTCTCTGAGGCACCACAAATGAGTCTGGAGATAATCACGAAACATGAGGTAAGTCGGAAAGCAAAAGACCTATAATCTATGATATCACTTATAGGCGTTATCTAATAACTGACACAAAGGAACATATTTCCACAGAGAAAGACACTCACAGACTTAGAAAACAAACTATGCTCATCTAAAAGGAAAGGTGGGGGGAATGGATAAATTAAGATTGGTGTTACTATATGTATACAAACACATATTATATCCATATCTCAAAAAGACCAACCATATAGCAAGGGAGGTCTGCGGAACCCTCAGTAACATTTTACATGGGAAGAGGATCTGTACTTGAATAGACATATATAATGTACAAACCAACCAGATGGTGTACACCTAGGACAAACAATATTCTAAGCTTTACCCCAATTAAAAAAAAATTTTAAAACCAAGAAGAAATAATGAGACATATACTTATGGGGCTTTCTCCATGCACATTCCAATGTAATTTACAAACTAGGAACACGACTTCCAGAAAGGCTCTGCTGCCCTAGTACCCAGATATGGGAATGGAGATATGCTGCCTGCTTGAGGCCACTTCCCACAACAGCAGATTTAAACCCATTGCTAAAGGTCACTAAATATTCACCAAACTTGCAGTTTGGTAAAAGACACCTGCTTTCTAAAAAAATTCTGGAGTGGAAAATCGACCAAAAATTTCAAAAGAGGGCAACCTTCCAAGAACACAATTTCAAGAGTTCTATTGTACTCCCAATTGTTTCCTTTTTTTTAACAGAAAAGAAAACGGTGGAGAAAAATGATGAGTTTTACGAATTTTCAAAGACATGCAAACCCAAATTACAAAAACCTATCAGCTCACAGCAGCCAGAAGGGCCATTAGCATAAATGCTGCAAACAATATATGCTGAAGCGATTTTGGAGAAATGCGTACCCTCGATTCTAAGGGGGACGTGGTAAGAGCCACTAATGAAAACACAAAGAAGGTGCTTTGAAAAGGGAAACACGGTGCTACCAGTCAATCAATTACACCCACTGCTGGGCCTATCACCTGAGAAAATGAGAATCGAAAAGTCACAGCCTGGCAATCCTGCACTCCAACAATATTTACCATAGCCAACACTTGGAAGCAATGAAAATGTCCATCAACCGAGGAATGCACAAAGTAGAAGTGGTCCACGTACACAGTGGAAAATTACTCCAATAAAAAATAAAAATTAAATGTAAAAATCCAACAAAAGTAAGGAGACATCAGCTTGTGTGGGTTTGTCCGGGCACACTCCACTCTAATTTATAACCGAGAAACACCACAGGCCGCAAGGGCTTTTCCCTAGTTACCAGGGTGGGGGACATAGAAAGGCTGCCGCCCTCTGGCAGTTACCTGCAAAAGCAGCTTTAAAGCCTGTGCTAATGGTCACTTCATAGGAACAAGTACTGCAGAACTGTAAATGAAACAGGCCCTCAAAATGTCTTGAGGGAGGTAAAGGCCAAAACATTTCAAAATGTGACACATACTTAAAGAGAACACTTTGAAGAACTAAGGGGTAATCACAGCTTGAAAAATAGCAAAGGACATGCCTTAAAGCTCAATTTCAACAGATTATGTGGCACATTCGAATTCAACCACAGAGAGGTATCAGCTCACACTTGTCAGAATAACCATCAGCAAGAAACCTACAAACAATAAATGCTGAAAGTGTTGTGGAGAAATGCATACCCTCAACTTCAAAGGGGACATAACTTGGAAAGGGCCACGAATGAGAACAGAATGGAGGTGCCTTAAAAAGGTAAACATTGAGCTACTATATGATCCAGCAGGCCCACTCCTCGACGTAAAACCTAAGAAGAGAGAATTGGAAAGACACAGGCAGGCAAATCTGCACTGCACAGTATTACAATAGCCAAGATATGGAAGTAACCAAAAAGTCCACCAACAGATGGATGGACAAAGAAGAACTCCTCCATGTACAGATGGAATATTCGCTAGTGAAAAAAATGAAACAATGCCGTTTGCAGCACCATAGATGAGTCTAGACGTAATCACGCCACGTGTAGTAAGTGAGAAAGCAAAAGACACATATCCTATCATATCACTTTTAAGAGTTACTTAAAAATTGATACCAATGAAGATATTTCCACAGAGAAAGGCAATCACAGATTCATTAAAAAACTTATGGTTCACCAAATAGAAAGGGATGAGGATTGGATACATTACCACATTGGGGTTAACAGAGATATACAAACCATGTGAAATATATAACCACCAAAGACCTACGGAAGACCAGGAGAAGACTACTCAACATTGTGTCATAACCTACATGGGAAAAGGAGGCGAGGAACAATAGATACATGCATATGTGTGAAAGAACCACATCTTGCACACCTAGAACAAACAAACCATTGTAATCATATTTACTGGGATAAAAAATAAAAAGTAAACTACAAATATGAACAAGAAGTAATGAGACATAAACTTAAAGGGCTTTTCCCTGGCACATTCCATTCTAATTTACAACCTACAACACCACTTCCATTAAGGCTCTGTTTCCCTAGTAACCAAATATGGTAAAGGGGAAATGCTGCCACCTTGTGGCCGTTTCCTGCAAGAACAGCTTTAAACTCACAGCTAATGGTCACTTAACATTCCCAAGGACTCAGGGCTGTAAAGGACACCTGCCCTAAAAAATTGTGCTGAAGGAGGGAATGGACAAAACAATTCAAAACAGGCAAATGTTTCAAGAAGAGAGTATGAAGAGTTAAGTTTTACTCACGCTCTTTTAAAAAAAAGGAAAATGGATAAAAGCTCAACCTCAGGGAGTGTTAGACCCATGCAATCTAATCTACAAAAAGTTTCAACTTACACCAGTCGCCTGAACAAGAGCAAAAAGTCTACAAACAATAAATGCTGAAGGGGTTTTAGGGAACTGTGTACCCTCTACCTGCTGGTGAGACGTGAAGGGGTAACAGCCAATAATGAGAACAGAAAGGAGCTGTGTTTAAAAGTAAAACTGCAGGCACCATTCAATGCAGCAGGCGCACCATTGGACCTCTCACCTGAGAAGACAAGAATCGAGAAGACACAGGCCGCAAAAGCTGCAGTGCAGCCTTATTCACAATAGCCAAGACAGTGGAGCAATCAAAATGTCCAACAACCGGTGAATGGATAAAGAAGAAGTGGTCCATGTACACAATGGAATAATAGCCATGGAAAACAATGAACCACTGCTCTCTGAGGCACCACAAATGAGTCTGGAGATAATCACGAAACATGAGGTAAGTCGGAAAGCAAAAGACCTATATTCTATGATATCACTTATAGGCGTTATCTAATAACTGACACAAAGGAACATATTTCCACAGAGAAAGACACTCACAGACTTAGAAAACAAACTATGCTCATCTAAAAGGAAAGGTGGGGGGAATGGATAAATTAAGATTAGTGTTACTATATGTATACAAACACATATTATATCCATATCTCAAAAAGACCAACCATATAGCAAGGGAGGTCTGCGGAACCGTCAGTAACATTTTACATGGGAAGAGGATCTGTACTTGAATAGACATATATAATGTACAAACGAACCAGATGGTGTACACCTAGGACAAACAATATTCTAAGCTTTACCCCAATTAAAAAAAAAAATTTAAAACCAAGAAGAAATAATGAGACATATACTTATGGGGCTTTCTCCATGCACATTCCAATGTAATTTACAAACTAGGAACACGACTTCCAGAAAGGCTCTGCTGCCCTAGTTCCCAGATATGGGAATGGAGATATGCTGCCTGCTTGAGGCCACTTCCCACAACAGCAGATTTAAACCCATTGCTAAAGGTCACTAAATATTCACCAAACTTGCAGTTCGCTAAAAGACACCTGCTTTCTAAAAAAATTCTGGAGTGGAAAATCGACCAAAAATTTCAAAAGAGGGCAACCTTCCAAGAACACAATTTCAAGAGTTCTATTGTACTCCCAATTGTTTCCTTTTTTTTTAACAGAAAAGAAAACGGTGGAGAAAAATGATGAGTTTTACGAATTTTCAAAGACATGCAAACCCAAATTACAAAAACCTATCAGCTCACAGCAGCCAGAAGGGCCATTAGCATAAATGCTGCAAACAATATATGCTGAAGCGATTGTGGAGAAATGCGTACCCTCGATTCTAAGGGGGACGTGGTAAGAGCCACTAATGAAAACACAAAGAAGGTGCTTTGAAAAGGGAAACACGGTGCTACCAGTCAATCAATCACACCCACTGCTGGGCCTATCACCTGAGAAAATGAGAATCGAAAAGTCACAGCCTGGCAATCCTGCACTCCAACAATATTTACCATAGCCAACACTTGGAAGCAATGAAAATGTCCATCAACCGAGGAATGCACAAAGTAGAAGTGGTCCACGTACACAGTGGAAAATTACTCCAATAAAAAATAAAAATTAAATGTAACAATCCAACAAAAGTAAGGAGACATCAGCTTGTGTGGGTTTGTCCGGGCACACTCCACTCTAATTTATAACCGAGAAACACCACAGGCCGCAAGGGCTTTTCCCTAGTTACCAGGGTGGGGGACATAGAAAGGCTGCCGCCCTCTGGCAGTTACCTGCAAAAGCAGCTTTAAAGCCTGTGCTAATGGTCACTTCATAGGAACAAGTACTGCAGAACTGTAAATGAAACAGGCCCTCAAAATGTCTTGAGGGAGGTAAAGGCCAAAACATTTCAAAATGTGACACATACTTAAAGAGAACACTTTGAAGAACTAAGGGGTAATCACAGCTTGAAAAATAGCAAAGGACATGCCTTAAAGCTCAATTTCAACAGATTATGTGGCACATTCGAATTCAACCACAGAGAGGTAGCAGCTCACACTTGTCAAAGTAACCATCAGCAAGAAAACTACAAACAATAAATGCTGAAAGTGTTGTGGAGAAATGCATACCCTCAACTTCAAAGGGGACGTAACTTGGAAAGGGCCACGAATGAGAACAGAATGGAGGTGCCTTAAAAAGGTAAACATTGAGCTACTATATGATCCAGCAGGCCCACTCCTCGACGTAAAACCTAAGAAGAGAGAATTGGAAAGACACAGGCAGGCAAATCTGCACTGCACAGTATTACAATAGCCAAGATATGGAAGTAACCAAAAAGTCCACCAACAGATGGATGGACAAAGAAGAACTCCTCCATGTACAGATGGAATATTCGCTAGTGAAAAAAATGAAACAATGCCGTTTGCAGCACCATAGATGAGTCTAGACGTAATCACGCCACGTGTAGTAAGTGAGAAAGCAAAAGACACATATCCTATCATATCACTTTTAAGAGTTACTTAAAAATTGATACCAATGAAGATATTTCCACAGAGAAAGGCAATCACAGATTCATTAAAAAACTTATGGTTCACCAAATAGAAAGGGATGAGGATTGGATACATTGCCACATTGGGGTTAACAGAGATATACAAACCATGTGAAATATATAACCACCAAAGACCTACGGAAGACCAGGAGAAGACTACTCAACATTGTGTCATAACCTACATGGGAAAAGGAGGTGAGGAACAATAGATACATGCATATGTGTGAAAGAACCACATCTTGCACACCTAGAACAAACAAACCATTGTAATCATATTTACTGGGATAAAAAATAAAAAGTAAACTACAAATATGAACAAGAAGTAATGAGACATAAACTTAAAGGGCTTTTCCCTGGCACATTCCATTCTAATTTACAACCTACAACACCACTTCCATTAAGGCTCTGTTTCCCTAGTAACCAAATATGGTAAAGGGGAAATGCTGCCACCTTGTGGCCGTTTCCTGCAAGAACAGCTTTAAACTCACAGCTAATGGTCACTTAACATTCCCAAGGACTCAGGGCTGTAAAGGACACCTGCCCTAAAAAATTGTGCTGAAGGAGGGAATGGACAAAACAATTCAAAACAGGCAAATGTTTCAAGAAGAGAGTATGAAGAGTTAAGTTTTACTCACGCTCTTTTAAAAAAAAAGGAAAATGGATAAAAGCTCAACCTCAGGGAGTGTTAGACCCATGCAATCTAATCTACAAAAAGTTTCAACTTACACCAGTCGCCTGAACATGAGCAAAAAGTCTACAAACAATAAATGCTGAAGGGGTTTTAGGGAACTGTGTACCCTCTACCTGCTGGTGAGACGTGAAGGGGTAACAGCCAATAATGAGAACAGAAAGGAGCTGTGTTTAAAAGTAAAACTGCAGGCACCATTCAATGCAGCAGGCGCACCATTGGACCTCTCACCTGAGAAGACAAGAATCGAGAAGACACAGGCCGCAAAAGCTGCAGTGCAGCCTTATTCACAATAGCCAAGACAGTGGAGCAATCAAAATGTCCAACAACCGGTGAATGGATAAAGAAGAAGTGGTCCATGTACACAATGGAATAATAGCCATGGAAAACAATGAACCACTGCTCTCTGAGGCACCACAAATGAGTCTGGAGATAATCACGAAACATGAGGTAAGTCGGAAAGCAAAAGACCTATATTCTATGATATCACTTATAGGCGTTATCTAATAACTGACACAAAGGAACATATTTCCACAGAGAAAGACACTCACAGACTTAGAAAACAAACTATGCTCATCTAAAAGGAAAGGTGGGGGGAATGGATAAATTAAGATTAGTGTTACTATATGTATACAAACACATATTATATCCATATCTCAAAAAGACCAACCATATAGCAAGGGAGGTCTGCGGAACCGTCAGTAACATTTTACATGGGAAGAGGATCTGTACTTGAATAGACATATATAATGTACAAACGAACCAGATGGTGTACACCTAGGACAAACAATATTCTAAGCTTTACCCCAATTAAAAAAAAAAATTTAAAACCAAGAAGAAATAATGAGACATATACTTATGGGGCTTTCTCCATGCACATTCCAATGTAATTTACAAACTAGGAACACGACTTCCAGAAAGGCTCTGCTGCCCTAGTTCCCAGATATGGGAATGGAGATATGCTGCCTGCTTGAGGCCACTTCCCACAACAGCAGATTTAAACCCATTGCTAAAGGTCACTAAATATTCACCAAACTTGCAGTTCGCTAAAAGACACCTGCTTTCTAAAAAAATTCTGGAGTGGAAAATCGACCAAAAATTTCAAAAGAGGGCAACCTTCCAAGAACACAATTTCAAGAGTTCTATTGTACTCCCAATTGTTTCCTTTTTTTTTAACAGAAAAGAAAACGGTGGAGAAAAATGATGAGTTTTACGAATTTTCAAAGACATGCAAACCCAAATTACAAAAACCTATCAGCTCACAGCAGCCAGAAGGGCCATTAGCATAAATGCTGCAAACAATATATGCTGAAGCGATTGTGGAGAAATGCGTACCCTCGATTCTAAGGGGGACGTGGTAAGAGCCACTAATGAAAACACAAAGAAGGTGCTTTGAAAAGGGAAACACGGTGCTACCAGTCAATCAATCACACCCACTGCTGGGCCTATCACCTGAGAAAATGAGAATCGAAAAGTCACAGCCTGGCAATCCTGCACTCCAACAATATTTACCATAGCCAACACTTGGAAGCAATGAAAATGTCCATCAACCGAGGAATGCACAAAGTAGAAGTGGGCCACGTACACAGTGGAAAATTACTCCAATAAAAAATAAAAATTAAATGTAAAAATCCAACAAAAGTAAGGAGACATCAGCTTGTGTGGGTTTGTCCGGGCACACTCCACTCTAATTTATAACCGAGAAACACCACAGGCCGCAAGGGCTTTTCCCTAGTTACCAGGGTGGGGGACATAGAAAGGCTGCCGCCCTCTGGCAGTTACCTGCAAAAGCAGCTTTAAAGCCTGTGCTAATGGTCACTTCATAGGAACAAGTACTGCAGAACTGTAAATGAAACAGGCCCTCAAAATGTCTTGAGGGAGGTAAAGGCCAAAACATTTCAAAATGTGACACATACTTAAAGAGAACACTTTGAAGAACTAAGGGGTAATCACAGCTTGAAAAATAGCAAAGGACATGCCTTAAAGCTCAATTTCAACAGATTATGTGGCACATTCGAATTCAACCACAGAGAGGTATCAGCTCACACTTGTCAGAATAACCATCAGCAAGAAACCTACAAACAATAAATGCTGAAAGTGTTGTGGAGAAATGCATACCCTCAACTTCAAAGGGGACGTAACTTGGAAAGGGCCACGAATGAGAACAGAATGGAGGTGCCTTAAAAAGGTAAACATTGAGCTACTATATGATCCAGCAGGCCCACTCCTCGACGTAAAACCTAAGAAGAGAGAATTGGAAAGACACAGGCAGGCAAATCTGCACTGCACAGTATTACAATAGCCAAGATATGGAAGTAACCAAAAAGTCCACCAACAGATGGATGGACAAAGAAGAACTCCTCCATGTACAGATGGAATATTCGCTAGTGAAAAAAATGAAACAATGCCGTTTGCAGCACCATAGATGAGTCTAGACGTAATCACGCCACGTGTAGTAAGTGAGAAAGCAAAAGACACATATCCTATCATATCACTTTTAAGAGTTACTTAAAAATTGATACCAATGAAGATATTTCCACAGAGAAAGGCAATCACAGATTCATTAAAAAACTTATGGTTCACCAAATAGAAAGGGATGAGGATTGGATACATTACCACATTGGGGTTAACAGAGATATACAAACCATGTGAAATATATAACCACCAAAGACGTACGGAAGACCAGGAGAAGACTACTCAACATTGTGTCATAACCTACATGGGAAAAGGATGCGAGGAAGAATAGATACATGTATATGTGGGAAAGAACCACATCTTGCACACCTAGAACAAACAAACCATTGTAATCATATTTGCTGGGATAAAAAATAAAAAGTAAATTACAAATATGAACAAGAAGTAATGAGACATAAACTTAAAGGGCTTTTCCCTGGCACATTCCATTCTAATTTACAACCTACAACACCACTTCCATTAAGGCTCTGTTTCCCTAGTAACCAAATATGGTAAAGGGGAAATGCTGCCACCTTGTGGCCGTTTCCTGCAAGAACAGCTTTAAACTCACAGCTAATGGTCACTTAACATTCCCAAGGACTCAGGGCTGTAAAGGACACCTGCCCTAAAAAATTGTGCTGAAGGAAGGAATGGACAAAACAATTCAAAACAGGCAAATATTTCAAGAAGAGAGTATGAAGAGTTAAGTTTTACTCACGTTCTTTTAAAAAAAAGGAAAATGGATAAAAGCTCAACCTCAGGGAGTGTTAGACCCATGCAATCTAATCTACAAAAAGTTTCAACTTACACCAGTTGACTTACCATCAGCAAAAAGTCAACAAACAATAAATGCTGAAGGGGTTTTAGAGAACTGTGTACACTCTACCTGCTGGTGAGACGTGAAGGGGTAACAGCCAATAATGAGAACAGAAAGGAGCTGTGTTTAAAAGTAAAACTGCAGGCACCATTCAATGCAGCAGGCGCACCATTGGACCTCTCACCTGAGAAGACAAGAATCGAGAAGACACAGGCCGCAAAAGCTGCAGTGCAGCCTTATTCACAATAGCCAAGACAGTGGAGCAATCAAAATGTCCAACAACAGGTGAATGGATAAAGAAGAAGTGGTCCATGTACACAATGGAATAATAGCCATGGAAAACAATGAACCACTGCTCTCTGAGGCACCACAAATGAGTCTGGAGATAATCACGAAACATGAGGTAAGTCGGAAAGCAAAAGACCTATAATCTATGATATCACTTATAGGCGTTATCTAATAACTGACACAAAGGAACATATTTCCACAGAGAAAGACACTCACAGACTTAGAAAACAAACTATGCTCATCTAAAAGGAAAGGTGGGGGGAATGGATAAATTAAGATTAGTGTTACTATATGTATACAAACACATATTATATCCATATCTCAAAAAGACCAACCATATAGCAAGGGAGGTCTGCGGAACCCTCAGTAACATTTTACATGGGAAGAGGATCTGTACTTGAATAGACATATATAATGTACAAAGCAACCAGATGGTGTACACCTAGGACAAACAATATTCTAAGCTTTACCCCAATTAAAAAAAAATTTTAAAACCAAGAAGAAATAATGAGACATATACTTATGGGGCTTTCTCCATGCACATTCCAATGTAATTTACAAACTAGGAACACGACTTCCAGAAAGGCTCTGCTGCCCTAGTACCCAGATATGGGAATGGAGATATGCTGCCTGCTTGAGGCCACTTCCCACAACAGCAGATTTAAACCCATTGCTAAAGGTCACTAAATATTCACCAAACTTGCAGTTTGGTAAAAGACACCTGCTTTCTAAAAAAATTCTGGAGTGGAAAATCGACCAAAAATTTCAAAAGAGGGCAACCTTCCAAGAACACAATTTCAAGAGTTCTATTGTACTCCCAATTGTTTCCTTTTTTTTAACAGAAAAGAAAACGGTGGAGAAAAATGATGAGTTTTACGAATTTTCAAAGACATGCAAACCCAAATTACAAAAACCTACCAGCTCACAGCAGCCAGAAGGGCCATTAGCATAAATGCTGCAAACAATAAATGCTGAAGCGATTGTGGAGAAATGCGTACCCTGGATTCTAAGGGGGACGTGGTAAGAGCCACTAATGAAAACACAAAGAAGGTGCTTTGAAAAGGGAAACACGGTGCTACCAGTCAATCAATCACACCCACTGCTGGGCCTATCACCTGAGAAAATGAGAATCGAAAAGTCACAGCCTGGCAATCCTGCACTCCAACAATATTTACCATAGCCAACACTTGGAAGCAATGAAAATGTCCATCAACCGAGGAATGCACAAAGTAGAAGTGGTCCACGTACACAGTGGAAAATTACTCCAATAAAAAATAAAAATTAAATGTAACAATCCAACAAAAGTAAGGAGACATCAGCTTGTGTGGGTTTGTCCGGGCACACTCCACTCTAATTTATAACCGAGAAACACCACAGGCCGCAAGGGCTTTTCCCTAGTTACCAGGGTGGGGGACATAGAAAGGCTGCTGCCCTCTGGCAGTTACCTGCAAAAGCAGCTTTAAAGCCTGTGCTAATGGTCACTTCATAGCAACAAGTACTGCAGAACTGTAAATGAAACAGGCCCTCAAAATGTCTTGAGGGAGGTAAAGCCCAAAACATTTCAAAATGTGACACATACTTAAAGAGAACACTTTGAAGAACTAAGGGGTAATCACAGCTTGAAACATAGAAAAGGACATGCCTTAAAGCTCAATTTCAACAGATTATGTGGCACATTCAAATTCAACCACAGAGAGGTATCAGCTCACACTTGTCAGAATAACCATCAGCAAGAAAACTACAAACAATAAATGCTGAAAGTGTTGTGGAGAAATGCATACCCTCAACTTCAAAGGGGACGTAACTTGGAAAGGGCCACGAATGAGAACAGAATGGAGGTGCCTTAAAAAGGTAAACATTGAGCTACTATATGATCCAGCAGGCCCACTCCTCGACGTAAAACCTAAGAAGAGAGAATTGGAAAGACACAGGCAGGCAAATCTGCACTGCACAGTATTACAATAGCCAAGATATGGAAGTAACCAAAAAGTCCACCAACAGATGGATGGACAAAGAAGAACTCCTCCATGTACAGATGGAATATTCGCTAGTGAAAAAAATGAAACAATGCCGTTTGCAGCACCATAGATGAGTCTAGACGTAATCACGCCACGTGTAGTAAGTGAGAAAGCAAAAGACACATATCCTATCATATCACTTTTAAGAGTTACTTAAAAATTGATACCAATGAAGATATTTCCACAGAGAAAGGCAATCACAGATTCATTAAAAAACTTATGGTTCACCAAATAGAAAGGGATGAGGATTGGATACATTACCACATTGGGGTTAACAGAGATATACAAACCATGTGAAATATATAACCACCAAAGACGTACGGAAGACCAGGAGAAGACTACTCAACATTGTGTCATAACCTACATGGGAAAAGGATGCGAGGAAGAATAGATACATGTATATGTGGGAAAGAACCACATCTTGCACACCTAGAACAAACAAACCATTGTAATCATATTTGCTGGGATAAAAAATAAAAAGTAAATTACAAATATGAACAAGAAGTAATGAGACATAAACTTAAAGGGCTTTTCCCTGGCACATTCCATTCTAATTTACAACCTACAACACCACTTCCATTAAGGCTCTGTTTCCCTAGTAACCAAATATGGTAAAGGGGAAATGCTGCCACCTTGTGGCCGTTTCCTGCAAGAACAGCTTTAAACTCACAGCTAATGGTCACTTAACATTCCCAAGGACTCAGGGCTGTAAAGGACACCTGCCCTAAAAAATTGTGCTGAAGGAAGGAATGGACAAAACAATTCAAAACAGGCAAATATTTCAAGAAGAGAGTATGAAGAGTTAAGTTTTACTCACGTTCTTTTAAAAAAAAGGAAAATGGATAAAAGCTCAACCTCAGGGAGTGTTAGACCCATGCAATCTAATCTACAAAAAGTTTCAACTTACACCAGTTGACTTACCATCAGCAAAAAGTCAACAAACAATAAATGCTGAAGGGGTTTTAGAGAACTGTGTACACTCTACCTGCTGGTGAGACGTGAAGGGGTAACAGCCAATAATGAGAACAGAAAGGAGCTGTGTTTAAAAGTAAAACTGCAGGCACCATTCAATGCAGCAGGCGCACCATTGGACCTCTCACCTGAGAAGACAAGAATCGAGAAGACACAGGCCGCAAAAGCTGCAGTGCAGCCTTATTCACAATAGCCAAGACAGTGGAGCAATCAAAATGTCCAACAACAGGTGAATGGATAAAGAAGAAGTGGTCCATGTACACAATGGAATAATAGCCATGGAAAACAATGAACCACTGCTCTCTGAGGCACCACAAATGAGTCTGGAGATAATCACGAAACATGAGGTAAGTCGGAAAGCAAAAGACCTATAATCTATGATATCACTTATAGGCGTTATCTAATAACTGACACAAAGGAACATATTTCCACAGAGAAAGACACTCACAGACTTAGAAAACAAACTATGCTCATCTAAAAGGAAAGGTGGGGGGAATGGATAAATTAAGATTAGTGTTACTATATGTATACAAACACATATTATATCCATATCTCAAAAAGACCAACCATATAGCAAGGGAGGTCTGCGGAACCCTCAGTAACATTTTACATGGGAAGAGGATCTGTACTTGAATAGACATATATAATGTACAAACCAACCAGATGGTGTACACCTAGGACAAACAATATTCTAAGCTTTACCCCAATTAAAAAAAAATTTTAAAACCAAGAAGAAATAATGAGACATATACTTATGGGGCTTTCTCCATGCACATTCCAATGTAATTTACAAACTAGGAACACGACTTCCAGAAAGGCTCTGCTGCCCTAGTACCCAGATATGGGAATGGAGATATGCTGCCTGCTTGAGGCCACTTCCCACAACAGCAGATTTAAACCCATTGCTAAAGGTCACTAAATATTCACCAAACTTGCAGTTTGGTAAAAGACACCTGCTTTCTAGAAAAATTCTGGAGTGGAAAATCGACCAAAAATTTCAAAAGAGGGCAACCTTCCAAGAACACAATTTCAAGAGTTCTATTGTACTCCCAATTGTTTCCTTTTTTTTAACAGAAAAGAAAACGGTGGAGAAAAATGATGAGTTTTACGAATTTTCAAAGACATGCAAACCCAAATTACAAAAACCTACCAGCTCACAGCAGCCAGAAGGGCCATTAGCATAAATGCTGCAAACAATAAATGCTGAAGCGATTGTGGAGAAATGCGTACCCTGGATTCTAAGGGGGACGTGGTAAGAGCCACTAATGAAAACACAAAGAAGGTGCTTTGAAAAGGGAAACACGGTGCTACCAGTCAATCAATCACACCCACTGCTGGGCCTATCACCTGAGAAAATGAGAATCGAAAAGTCACAGCCTGGCAATCCTGCACTCCAACAATATTTACCATAGCCAACACTTGGAAGCAATGAAAATGTCCATCAACCGAGGAATGCACAAAGTAGAAGTGGTCCACGTACACAGTGGAAAATTACTCCAATAAAAAATAAAAATTAAATGTAACAATCCAACAAAAGTAAGGAGACATCAGCTTGTGTGGGTTTGTCCGGGCACACTCCACTCTAATTTATAACCGAGAAACACCACAGGCCGCAAGGGCTTTTCCCTAGTTACCAGGGTGGGGGACATAGAAAGGCTGCCGCCCTCTGGCAGTTACCTGCAAAAGCAGCTTTAAAGCCTGTGCTAATGGTCACTTCATAGGAACAAGTACTGCAGAACTGTAAATGAAACAGGCCCTCAAAATGTCTTGAGGGAGGTAAAGGCCAAAACATTTCAAAATATGACACATACTTAAAGAGAACACTTTGAAGAACTAAGGGGTAATCACAGCTTTAAAAATAGAAAAGGACATGCCTTAAAGCTCAATTTCAACAGATTATGTGGCACATTCGAATTCAACCACAGAGAGGTATCAGCTCACACTTGTCAGAATAACCATCAGCAAGAAAACTACAAACAATAAATGCTGAAAGTGTTGTGGAGAAATGCATACCCTCAACTTCAAAGGGGACGTAACTTGGAAAGGGCCACGAATGAGAACAGAATGGAGGTGCCTTAAAAAGGTAAACATTGAGCTACTATATGATCCAGCAGGCCCACTCCTCGACGTAAAACCTAAGAAGAGAGAATTGGAAAGACACAGGCAGGCAAATCTGCACTGCACAGTATTACAATAGCCAAGATATGGAAGTAACCAAAAAGTCCACCAACAGATGGATGGACAAAGAAGAACTCCTCCATGTACAGATGGAATATTCGCTAGTGAAAAAAATGAAACAATGCCGTTTGCAGCACCATAGATGAGTCTAGACGTAATCACGCCACGTGTAGTAAGTGAGAAAGCAAAAGACACATATCCTATCATATCACTTTTAAGAGTTACTTAAAAATTGATACCAATGAAGATATTTCCACAGAGAAAGGCAATCACAGATTCATTAAAAAACTTATGGTTCACCAAATAGAAAGGGATGAGGATTGGATACATTACCACATTGGGGTTAACAGAGATATACAAACCATGTGAAATATATAACCACCAAAGACGTACGGAAGACCAGGAGAAGACTACTCAACATTGTGTCATAACCTACATGGGAAAAGGATGCGAGGAAGAATAGATACATGTATATGTGGGAAAGAACCACATCTTGCACACCTAGAACAAACAAACCATTGTAATCATATTTGCTGGGATAAAAAATAAAAAGTAAATTACAAATATGAACAAGAAGTAATGAGACATAAACTTAAAGGGCTTTTCCCTGGCACATTCCATTCTAATTTACAACCTACAACACCACTTCCATTAAGGCTCTGTTTCCCTAGTAACCAAATATGGTAAAGGGGAAATGCTGCCACCTTGTGGCCGTTTCCTGCAAGAACAGCTTTAAACTCACAGCTAATGGTCACTTAACATTCCCAAGGACTCAGGGCTGTAAAGGACACCTGCCCTAAAAAATTGTGCTGAAGGAAGGAATGGACAAAACAATTCAAAACAGGCAAATATTTCAAGAAGAGAGTATGAAGAGTTAAGTTTTACTCACGTTCTTTTAAAAAAAAGGAAAATGGATAAAAGCTCAACCTCAGGGAGTGTTAGACCCATGCAATCTAATCTACAAAAAGTTTCAACTTACACCAGTTGACTTACCATCAGCAAAAAGTCAACAAACAATAAATGCTGAAGGGGTTTTAGAGAACTGTGTACACTCTACCTGCTGGTGAGACGTGAAGGGGTAACAGCCAATAATGAGAACAGAAAGGAGCTGTGTTTAAAAGTAAAACTGCAGGCACCATTCAATGCAGCAGGCGCACCATTGGACCTCTCACCTGAGAAGACAAGAATCGAGAAGACACAGGCCGCAAAAGCTGCAGTGCAGCCTTATTCACAATAGCCAAGACAGTGGAGCAATCAAAATGTCCAACAACAGGTGAATGGATAAAGAAGAAGTGGTCCATGTACACAATGGAATAATAGCCATGGAAAACAATGAACCACTGCTCTCTGAGGCACCACAAATGAGTCTGGAGATAATCACGAAACATGAGGTAAGTCGGAAAGCAAAAGACCTATAATCTATGATATCACTTATAGGCGTTATCTAATAACTGACACAAAGGAACATATTTCCACAGAGAAAGACACTCACAGACTTAGAAAACAAACTATGCTCATCTAAAAGGAAAGGTGGGGGGAATGGATAAATTAAGATTAGTGTTACTATATGTATACAAACACATATTATATCCATATCTCAAAAAGACCAACCATATAGCAAGGGAGGTCTGCGGAACCCTCAGTAACATTTTACATGGGAAGAGGATCTGTACTTGAATAGACATATATAATGTACAAACCAACCAGATGGTGTACACCTAGGACAAACAATATTCTAAGCTTTACCCCAATTAAAAAAAAATTTTAAAACCAAGAAGAAATAATGAGACATATACTTATGGGGCTTTCTCCATGCACATTCCAATGTAATTTACAAACTAGGAACACGACTTCCAGAAAGGCTCTGCTGCCCTAGTACCCAGATATGGGAATGGAGATATGCTGCCTGCTTGAGGCCACTTCCCACAACAGCAGATTTAAACCCATTGCTAAAGGTCACTAAATATTCACCAAACTTGCAGTTTGGTAAAAGACACCTGCTTTCTAGAAAAATTCTGGAGTGGAAAATCGACCAAAAATTTCAAAAGAGGGCAACCTTCCAAGAACACAATTTCAAGAGTTCTATTGTACTCCCAATTGTTTCCTTTTTTTTAACAGAAAAGAAAACGGTGGAGAAAAATGATGAGTTTTACGAATTTTCAAAGACATGCAAACCCAAATTACAAAAACCTACCAGCTCACAGCAGCCAGAAGGGCCATTAGCATAAATGCTGCAAACAATAAATGCTGAAGCGATTGTGGAGAAATGCGTACCCTGGATTCTAAGGGGGACGTGGTAAGAGCCACTAATGAAAACACAAAGAAGGTGCTTTGAAAAGGGAAACACGGTGCTACCAGTCAATCAATCACACCCACTGCTGGGCCTATCACCTGAGAAAATGAGAATCGAAAAGTCACAGCCTGGCAATCCTGCACTCCAACAATATTTACCATAGCCAACACTTGGAAGCAATGAAAATGTCCATCAACCGAGGAATGCACAAAGTAGAAGTGGTCCACGTACACAGTGGAAAATTACTCCAATAAAAAATAAAAATTAAATGTAACAATCCAACAAAAGTAAGGAGACATCAGCTTGTGTGGGTTTGTCCGGGCACACTCCACTCTAATTTATAACCGAGAAACACCACAGGCCGCAAGGGCTTTTCCCTAGTTACCAGGGTGGGGGACATAGAAAGGCTGCCGCCCTCTGGCAGTTACCTGCAAAAGCAGCTTTAAAGCCTGTGCTAATGGTCACTTCATAGGAACAAGTACTGCAGAACTGTAAATGAAACAGGCCCTCAAAATGTCTTGAGGGAGGTAAAGGCCAAAACATTTCAAAATATGACACATACTTAAAGAGAACACTTTGAAGAACTAAGGGGTAATCACAGCTTGAAACATAGAAAAGGACATGCCTTAAAGCTCAATTTCAACAGATTATGTGGCACATTCGAATTCAACCACAGAGAGGTATCAGCTCACACTTGTCAGAATAACCATCAGCAAGAAAACTACAAACAATAAATGCTGAAAGTGTTGTGGAGAAATGCATACCCTCAACTTCAAAGGGGACGTAACTTGGAAAGGGCCACGAATGAGAACAGAATGGAGGTGCCTTAAAAAGGTAAACATTGAGCTACTATATGATCCAGCAGGCCCACTCCTCGACGTAAAACCTAAGAAGAGAGAATTGGAAAGACACAGGCAGGCAAATCTGCACTGCACAGTATTACAATAGCCAAGATATGGAAGTAACCAAAAAGTCCACCAACAGATGGATGGACAAAGAAGAACTCCTCCATGTACAGATGGAATATTCGCTAGTGAAAAAAATGAAACAATGCCGTTTGCAGCACCATAGATGAGTCTAGACGTAATCACGCCACGTGTAGTAAGTGAGAAAGCAAAAGACACATATCCTATCATATCACTTTTAAGAGTTACTTAAAAATTGATACCAATGAAGATATTTCCACAGAGAAAGGCAATCACAGATTCATTAAAAAACTTATGGTTCACCAAATAGAAAGGGATGAGGATTGGATACATTGCCACATTGGGGTTAACAGAGATATACAAACCATGTGAAATATATAACCACCAAAGACGTATGGAAGACCAGGAGAAGACTACTCAACATTGTGTCATAACCTACATGGGAAAAGGAGGCGAGGAAGAATAGATACATGTATATGTGTGAAAGAACCACATCTTGCACACCTAGAACAAACAAACCATTGTAATCATATTTACTGGGCTAAAAAATAAAAAGTAAACTACAAATACGAACAAGAAGTAATGAGACATAAACTTAAAGGGCTTTTCCCTGGCACATTCCATTCTAATTTACAACCTACAACACCACTTCCATTAAGGCTCTGTTTCCCTAGTAACCAAATATGGTAAAGGGGAAATGCTGCCACCTTGTGGCCGTTTCCTGCAAGAACAGCTTTAAACTCACAGCTAATGGTCACTTAACATTCCCAAGGACTCAGGGCTGTAAAGGACACCTGCCCTAAAAAATTGTGCTGAAGGAGGGAATGGACAAAACAATTCAAAACAGGGAAATGTTTCAAGAAGAGAGTATGAAGAGTTAAGTTTTACTCACGCTCTTTTAAAAAAAAGGAAAATGGATAAAAGCTCAAACTCAGGGAGTGTTAGACCCATGCAATTTAATCTACAAAAAGTTTCAACTTACACCAGTCGACTGAACATGAGCAAAAAGTCTACAAACAATAAATGCTGAATGGGTTTTAGGGAACTGTGTACCCTCTACCTGCTGGTGAGACGTAAAGGGGTAACAGCCAATAATGAGAACAGAAAGGAGCTGTGTTTAAAAGTAAAAATGGAGGTACCATTCAATCCAGCAGGCGCACCAATGGACCTCTCACTTGAGAAGACAAGAATCGAGAAGACACAGGCCGCAAAAGCTGCAGTGCAGCCTTATTCACAATAGCCAAGACAGTGAAGCAATCAAAATGTCCAACAACCGGTAAATGGATAAAGAAGAAGTGGTCCATGTACACAATGGAATAATAGCCATGGAAAACAATGAACCACTGCTCTCTGAGGCACCACAATGAGTCTGGAGATAATCACGAAACTTGAGGTAAGTCGGAAAGCAAAAGAACTATATTCTATGATATCACTTATAGGCGTTATCTAATAACTGACACAAAGGAACATATTTCCACAGAGAAAGACACTCACAGACTTAGAAAACAAACTATGCTCATCTAAAAGGAAAGGTGGGGGGAATGGATAAATTAAGATTAGTGTTACTATATGTATACAAACACATATTATATCCATATCTCAAAAAGACCAACCATATAGCAAGGGAGGTCTGCGGAACCCTCAGTAACATTTTACATGGGAAGAGGATCTGTACTTGAATAGACATATATAATGTACAAACGAACCAGATGGTGTACACCTAGGACAAACAATATTCTAAGCTTTACCCCAATTAAAAAAAAATTTAAAACGAAGAAGAAATAATGAGACATAAACTTATGCGGCTTTCTCCATGCACATTCCAATGTAATTTACAAATTAGGAACACGACTTCCAGAAAGGCTCTGCTGCCCTAGTACCCAGATATGGGAATGGAGACATGCTGCCTGCTTGAGGCCACTTCCTACAACAGCAGCTTTAAACCCATTGCTAAAGGTCACTAAATATTCACCAAACTTGCAGTTCGGTAAAAGACACCTGCTTTCTAAAAAAATTCTGGGGTGGAAAATCGACCAAAAATTTCAAAAGAGGGCAACCTTACAAGAACACAATTTCAAGAGTTCTATTGTACTCCCAATTGTTTCCTTTTTTTAACAGAAAAGAAAACGGTGGAGAAAAATGATGAGTTTTACGAATTTTCAAAGACATGCAAACCCAAATTACAAAAACCTATCAGCTCACAGCAGCCAGAAGGGCCATTAGCATAAATGCTGCAAACAATAAATGCTGAAGCGATTGTGGAGAAATGCGTACCCTGGATTCTAAGGGGGACGTGGTAAGAGCCACTAATGAAAACACAAAGAAGGTGCTTTGAAAAGGGAAACACGGTGCTACCAGTCAATCAATCACACCCACTGCTGGGCCTATCACCTGAGAAAATGAGAATCGAAAAGTCACAGCCTGGCAATCCTGCACTCCAACAATATTTACCATAGCCAACACTTGGAAGCAATGAAAATGTCCATCAACCGAGGAATGCACAAAGTAGAAGTGGGCCACGTACACAGTGGAAAATTACTCCAATAAAAAATAAAAATTAAATGTAAAAATCCAACAAAAGTAAGGAGACATCAGCTTGTGTGGGTTTGTCCGGGCACACTCCACTCTAATTTATAACCGAGAAACACCACAGGCCGCAAGGGCTTTTCCCTAGTTACCAGGGTGGGGGACATAGAAAGGCTGCTGCCCTCTGGCAGTTACCTGCAAAAGCAGCTTTAAAGCCTGTGCTAATGGTCACTTCATAGGAACAAGTACTGCAGAACTGTAAATGAAACAGGCCCTCAAAATGTCTTGAGGGAGGTAAAGGCCAAAACATTTCAAAATGTGACACATACTTAAAGAGAACACTTTGAAGAACTAAGGGGTAATCACAGCTTGAAAAATAGAAAAGGACATGCCTTAAAGCTCAATTTCAACAGATTATGTGGCACATTCGAATTCAACCACAGAGAGGTATCAGCTCACACTTGTCAGAATAACCATCAGCAAGAAACCTACAAACAATAAATGCTGAAAGTGTTGTGGAGAAATGCATACCCTCAACTTCAAAGGGGACGTAACTTGGAAAGGGCCACGAATGAGAACAGAATGGAGGTGCCTTAAAAAGGTTAACATTGAGCTACTATATGATCCAGCAGGCCCACTCCTCGACGTAAAACCTAAGAAGAGAGAATTGGAAAGACACAGGCAGGCAAATCTGCACTGCACAGTATTACAATAGCCAAGATATGGAAGTAACCAAAAAGTCCACCAACAGATGGATGGACAAAGAAGAACTCCTCCATGTACAGATGGAATATTCGCTAGTGAAAAAAATGAAACAATGCCATTTGCAGCACCATAGATGAGTCTAGACGTAATCACGCCACGTGTAGTAAGTGAGAAAGCAAAAGACACATATCCTATCATATCACTTTTAAGAGTTACTTAAAAATTGATACCAATGAAGATATTTCCACAGAGAAAGGCAATCACAGATTCATTAAAAAACTTATGGTTCACCAAATAGAAAGGGATGAGGATTGGATACATTACCACATTGGGGTTAACAGAGATATACAAACCATGTGAAATATATAACCACCAAAGACGTACGGAAGACCAGGAGAAGACTACTCAACATTGTGTCATAACCTACATGGGAAAAGGATGCGAGGAAGAATAGATACATGTATATGTGGGAAAGAACCACATCTTGCACACCTAGAACAAACAAACCATTGTAATCATATTTGCTGGGATAAAAAATAAAAAGTAAATTACAAATACGAACAAGAAGTAATGAGACATAAACTTAAAGGGCTTTTCCCTGGCACATTCCATTCTAATTTACAACCTACAACACCACTTCCATTAAGGCTCTGTTTCCCTAGTAACCAAATATGGTAAAGGGGAAACGCTGCCACCTTGTGGCCGTTTCCTGCAAGAACAGCTTTAAAATCACAGCTAATGGTCACTTAACATTCCCAAGGACTCAGGGCTGTAAAGGACACCTGCCCTAAAAAATTGTGCTGAAGGAAGGAATGGACAAAAAAATTCAAAACAGGCAAATATTTCAAGAAGAGAGTATGAAGAGTTAAGTTTTACTCACGTTCTTTTAAAAAAAAGGAAAATGGATAAAAGCTCAACCTCAGGGAGTGTTAGACCCATGCAATCTAATCTACAAAAAGTTTCAACTTACACCAGTTGACTTACCATCAGCAAAAAGTCAAGAAACAATAAATGCTGAAGGGGTTTTAGAGAACTGTGTACACTCTACCTGCTGGTGAGACGTGAAGGGGTAACAGCCAATAATGAGAACAGAAAGGAGCTGTGTTTAAAAGTAAAACTGCAGGCACCATTCAATGCAGCAGGCGCACCATTGGACCTCTCACCTGAGAAGACAAGAATCGAGAAGACACAGGCCGCAAAAGCTGCAGTGCAGCCTTATTCACAATAGCCAAGACAGTGGAGCAATCAAAATGTCCAACAACAGGTGAATGGATAAAGAAGAAGTGGTCCATGTACACAATGGAATAATAGCCATGGAAAACAATGAACCACTGCTCTCTGAGGCACCACAAATGAGTCTGGAGATAATCACGAAACATGAGGTAAGTCGGAAAGCAAAAGACCTATAATCTATGATATCACTTATAGGCGTTATCTAATAACTGACACAAAGGAACATATTTCCACAGAGAAAGACACTCACAGACTTAGAAAACAAACTATGCTCATCTAAAAGGAAAGGTGGGGGGAATGGATAAATTAAGATTAGTGTTACTATATGTATACAAACACATATTATATCCATATCTCAAAAAGACCAACCATATAGCAAGGGAGGTCTGCGGAACCCTCAGTAACATTTTACATGGGAAGAGGATCTGTACTTGAATAGACATATATAATGTACAAACCAACCAGATGGTGTACACCTAGGACAAACAATATTCTAAGCTTTACCCCAATTAAAAAAAAATTTTAAAACCAAGAAGAAATAATGAGACATATACTTATGGGGCTTTCTCCATGCACATTCCAATGTAATTTACAAACTAGGAACACGACTTCCAGAAAGGCTCTGCTGCCCTAGTACCCAGATATGGGAATGGAGATATGCTGCCTGCTTGAGGCCACTTCCCACAACAGCAGATTTAAACCCATTGCTAAAGGTCACTAAATATTCACCAAACTTGCAGTTTGGTAAAAGACACCTGCTTTCTAAAAAAATTCTGGAGTGGAAAATCGACCAAAAATTTCAAAAGAGGGCAACCTTCCAAGAACACAATTTCAAGAGTTCTATTGTACTCCCAATTGTTTCCTTTTTTTTAACAGAAAAGAAAACGGTGGAGAAAAATGATGAGTTTTACGAATTTTCAAAGACATGCAAACCCAAATTACAAAAACCTATCAGCTCACAGCAGCCAGAAGGGCCATTAGCATAAATGCTGCAAACAATATATGCTGAAGCGATTGTGGAGAAATGCGTACCCTCGATTCTAAGGGGGACGTGGTAAGAGCCACTAATGAAAACACAAAGAAGGTGCTTTGAAAAGGGAAACACGGTGCTACCAGTCAATCAATTACACCCACTGCTGGGCCTATCACCTGAGAAAATGAGAATCGAAAAGTCACAGCCTGGCAATCCTGCACTCCAACAATATTTACCATAGCCAACACTTGGAAGCAATGAAAATGTCCATCAACCGAGGAATGCACAAAGTAGAAGTGGTCCACGTACACAGTGGAAAATTACTCCAATAAAAAATAAAAATTAAATGTAAAAATCCAACAAAAGTAAGGAGACATCAGCTTGTGTGGGTTTGTCCGGGCACACTCCACTCTAATTTATAACCGAGAAACACCACAGGCCGCAAGGGCTTTTCCCTAGTTACCAGGGTGGGGGACATAGAAAGGCTGCCGCCCTCTGGCAGTTACCTGCAAAAGCAGCTTTAAAGCCTGTGCTAATGGTCACTTCATAGGAACAAGTGCTGCAGAACTGTAAATGAAACAGGCCCTCAAAATGTCTTGAGGGAGGTAAAGGCCAAAACATTTCAAAATGTGACACATACTTAAAGAGAACACTTTGAAGAACTAAGGGGTAATCACAGCTTTAAAAATAGAAAAGGACATGCCTTAAAGCTCAATTTCAACAGATTATGTGGCACATTCGAATTCAACCACAGAGAGGTATCAGCTCACACTTGTCAGAATAACCATCAGCAAGAAAACTACAAACAATAAATGCTGAAAGTGTTGTGGAGAAATGCATACCCTCAACTTCAAAGGGGACGTAACTTGGAAAGGGCCACGAATGAGAACAGAATGGAGGTGCCTTAAAAAGATAAACATTGAGCTACTATATGATCCAGCAGGCCCACTCCTCGACGTAAAACCTAAGAAGAGAGAATTGGAAAGACACAGGCAGGCAAATCTGCACTGCACAGTATTACAATAGCCAAGATATGGAAGTAACCAAAAAGTCCACCAACAGATGGATGGACAAAGAAGAACTCCTCCATGTACAGATGGAATATTCGCTAGTGAAAAAAATGAAACAATGCCGTTTGCAGCACCATAGATGAGTCTAGACGTAATCACGCCACGTGTAGTAAGTGAGAAAGCAAAAGACACATATCCTATCATATCACTTTTAAGAGTTACTTAAAAATTGATACCAATGAAGATATTTCCACAGAGAAAGGCAATCACAGATTCATTAAAAAACTTATGGTTCACCAAATAGAAAGGGATGAGGATTGGATACATTACCACATTGGGGTTAACAGAGATATACAAACCATGTGAAATATATAACCACCAAAGACGTACGGAAGACCAGGAGAAGACTACTCAACATTGTGTCATAACCTACATGGGAAAAGGATGCGAGGAAGAATAGATACATGTATATGTGGGAAAGAACCACATCTTGCACACCTAGAACAAACAAACCATTGTAATCATATTTGCTGGGATAAAAAATAAAAAGTAAATTACAAATAAGAACAAGAAGTAATGAGACATAAACTTAAAGGGCTTTTCCCTGGCACATTCCATTCTAATTTACAACCTACAACACCACTTCCATTAAGGCTCTGTTTCCCTAGTAACCAAATATGGTAAAGGGGAAATGCTGCCACCTTGTGGCCGTTTCCTGCAAGAACAGCTTTAAAATCACAGCTAATGGTCACTTAACATTCCCAAGGACTCAGGGCTGTAAAGGACACCTGCCCTAAAAAATTGTGCTGAAGGAAGGAATGGACAAAAAAATTCAAAACAGGCAAATATTTCAAGAAGAGAGTATGAAGAGTTAAGTTTTACTCACGTTCTTTTAAAAAAAAGGAAAATGGATAAAAGCTCAACCTCAGGGAGTGTTAGACCCATGCAATCTAATCTACAAAAAGTTTCAACTTACACCAGTTGACTTACCATCAGCAAAAAGTCAACAAACAATAAATGCTGAAGGGGTTTTAGAGAACTGTGTACACTCTACCTGCTGGTGAGACGTGAAGGGGTAACAGCCAATAATGAGAACAGAAAGGAGCTGTGTTTAAAAGTAAAACTGCAGGCACCATTCAATGCAGCAGGCGCACCATTGGACCTCTCACCTGAGAAGACAAGAATCGAGAAGACACAGGCCGCAAAAGCTGCAGTGCAGCCTTATTCACAATAGCCAAGACAGTGGAGCAATCAAAATGTCCAACAACAGGTGAATGGATAAAGAAGAAGTGGTCCATGTACACAATGGAATAATAGCCATGGAAAACAATGAACCACTGCTCTCTGAGGCACCACAAATGAGTCTGGAGATAATCACGAAACATGAGGTAAGTCGGAAAGCAAAAGACCTATAATCTATGATATCACTTATAGGCGTTATCTAATAACTGACACAAAGGAACATATTTCCACAGAGAAAGACACTCACAGACTTAGAAAACAAACTATGCTCATCTAAAAGGAAAGGTGGGGGGAATGGATAAATTAAGATTAGTGTTACTATATGTATACAAACACATATTATATCCATATCTCAAAAAGACCAACCATATAGCAAGGGAGGTCTGCGGAACCCTCAGTAACATTTTACATGGGAAGAGGATCTGTACTTGAATAGACATATATAATGTACAAACCAACCAGATGGTGTACACCTAGGACAAACAATATTCTAAGCTTTACCCCAATTAAAAAAAAATTTTAAAACCAAGAAGAAATAATGAGACATATACTTATGGGGCTTTCTCCATGCACATTCCAATGTAATTTACAAACTAGGAACACGACTTCCAGAAAGGCTCTGCTGCCCTAGTACCCAGATATGGGAATGGAGATATGCTGCCTGCTTGAGGCCACTTCCCACAACAGCAGATTTAAACCCATTGCTAAAGGTCACTAAATATTCACCAAACTTGCAGTTTGGTAAAAGACACCTGCTTTCTAAAAAAATTCTGGAGTGGAAAATCGACCAAAAATTTCAAAAGAGGGCAACCTTCCAAGAACACAATTTCAAGAGTTCTATTGTACTCCCAATTGTTTCCTTTTTTTTAACAGAAAAGAAAACGGTGGAGAAAAATGATGAGTTTTACGAATTTTCAAAGACATGCAAACCCAAATTACAAAAACCTATCAGCTCACAGCAGCCAGAAGGGCCATTAGCATAAATGCTGCAAACAATATATGCTGAAGCGATTTTGGAGAAATGCATACCCTCGATTCTAAGGGGGACGTGGTAAGAGCCACTAATGAAAACACAAAGAAGGTGCTTTGAAAAGGGAAACACGGTGCTACCAGTCAATCAATTACACCCACTGCTGGGCCTATCACCTGAGAAAATGAGAATCGAAAAGTCACAGCCTGGCAATCCTGCACTCCAACAATATTTACCATAGCCAACACTTGGAAGCAATGAAAATGTCCATCAACCGAGGAATGCACAAAGTAGAAGTGGTCCACGTACACAGTGGAAAATTACTCCAATAAAAAATAAAAATTAAATGTAAAAATCCAACAAAAGTAAGGAGACATCAGCTTGTGTGGGTTTGTCCGGGCACACTCCACTCTAATTTATAACCGAGAAACACCACAGGCCGCAAGGGCTTTTCCCTAGTTACCAGGGTGGGGGACATAGAAAGGCTGCCGCCCTCTGGCAGTTACCTGCAAAAGCAGCTTTAAAGCCTGTGCTAATGGTCACTTCATAGGAACAAGTACTGCAGAACTGTAAATGAAACAGGCCCTCAAAATGTCTTGAGGGAGGTAAAGGCCAAAACATTTCAAAATGTGACACATACTTAAAGAGAACACTTTGAAGAACTAAGGGGTAATCACAGCTTGAAAAATAGAAAAGGACATGCCTTAAAGCTCAATTTCAACAGATTATGTGGCACATTCGAATTCAACCACAGAGAGGTATCAGCTCACACTTGTCAGAATAACCATCAGCAAGAAACCTACAAACAATAAATGCTGAAAGTGTTGTGGAGAAATGCATACCCTCAACTTCAAAGGGGACATAACTTGGAAAGGGCCACGAATGAGAACAGAATGGAGGTGCCTTAAAAAGGTAAACATTGAGCTACTATATGATCCAGCAGGCCCACTCCTCGACGTAAAACCTAAGAAGAGAGAATTGGAAAGACACAGGCAGGCAAATCTGCACTGCACAGTATTACAATAGCCAAGATATGGAAGTAACCAAAAAGTCCACCAACAGATGGATGGACAAAGAAGAACTCCTCCATGTACAGATGGAATATTCGCTAGTGAAAAAAATGAAACAATGCCGTTTGCAGCACCATAGATGAGTCTAGACGTAATCACGCCACGTGTAGTAAGTGAGAAAGCAAAAGACACATATCCTATCATATCACTTTTAAGAGTTACTTAAAAATTGATACCAATGAAGATATTTCCACAGAGAAAGGCAATCACAGATTCATTAAAAAACTTATGGTTCACCAAATAGAAAGGGATGAGGATTGGATACATTACCACATTGGGGTTAACAGAGATATACAAACCATGTGAAATATATAACCACCAAAGACCTACGGAAGACCAGGAGAAGACTACTCAACATTGTGTCATAACCTACATGGGAAAAGGAGGCGAGGAACAATAGATACATGCATATGTGTGAAAGAACCACATCTTGCACACCTAGAACAAACAAACCATTGTAATCATATTTACTGGGATAAAAAATAAAAAGTAAACTACAAATATGAACAAGAAGTAATGAGACATAAACTTAAAGGGCTTTTCCCTGGCACATTCCATTCTAATTTACAACCTACAACACCACTTCCATTAAGGCTCTGTTTCCCTAGTAACCAAATATGGTAAAGGGGAAATGCTGCCACCTTGTGGCCGTTTCCTGCAAGAACAGCTTTAAACTCACAGCTAATGGTCACTTAACATTCCCAAGGACTCAGGGCTGTAAAGGACACCTGCCCTAAAAAATTGTGCTGAAGGAGGGAATGGACAAAACAATTCAAAACAGGCAAATGTTTCAAGAAGAGAGTATGAAGAGTTAAGTTTTACTCACGCTCTTTTAAAAAAAAGGAAAATGGATAAAAGCTCAACCTCAGGGAGTGTTAGACCCATGCAATCTAATCTACAAAAAGTTTCAACTTACACCAGTCGCCTGAACAAGAGCAAAAAGTCTACAAACAATAAATGCTGAAGGGGTTTTAGGGAACTGTGTACCCTCTACCTGCTGGTGAGACGTGAAGGGGTAACAGCCAATAATGAGAACAGAAAGGAGCTGTGTTTAAAAGTAAAACTGCAGGCACCATTCAATGCAGCAGGCGCACCATTGGACCTCTCACCTGAGAAGACAAGAATCGAGAAGACACAGGCCGCAAAAGCTGCAGTGCAGCCTTATTCACAATAGCCAAGACAGTGGAGCAATCAAAATGTCCAACAACCGGTGAATGGATAAAGAAGAAGTGGTCCATGTACACAATGGAATAATAGCCATGGAAAACAATGAACCACTGCTCTCTGAGGCACCACAAATGAGTCTGGAGATAATCACGAAACATGAGGTAAGTCGGAAAGCAAAAGACCTATATTCTATGATATCACTTATAGGCGTTATCTAATAACTGACACAAAGGAACATATTTCCACAGAGAAAGACACTCACAGACTTAGAAAACAAACTATGCTCATCTAAAAGGAAAGGTGGGGGGAATGGATAAATTAAGATTAGTGTTACTATATGTATACAAACACATATTATATCCATATCTCAAAAAGACCAACCATATAGCAAGGGAGGTCTGCGGAACCGTCAGTAACATTTTACATGGGAAGAGGATCTGTACTTGAATAGACATATATAATGTACAAACGAACCAGATGGTGTACACCTAGGACAAACAATATTCTAAGCTTTACCCCAATTAAAAAAAAAAATTTAAAACCAAGAAGAAATAATGAGACATATACTTATGGGGCTTTCTCCATGCACATTCCAATGTAATTTACAAACTAGGAACACGACTTCCAGAAAGGCTCTGCTGCCCTAGTTCCCAGATATGGGAATGGAGATATGCTGCCTGCTTGAGGCCACTTCCCACAACAGCAGATTTAAACCCATTGCTAAAGGTCACTAAATATTCACCAAACTTGCAGTTCGCTAAAAGACACCTGCTTTCTAAAAAAATTCTGGAGTGGAAAATCGACCAAAAATTTCAAAAGAGGGCAACCTTCCAAGAACACAATTTCAAGAGTTCTATTGTACTCCCAATTGTTTCCTTTTTTTTTAACAGAAAAGAAAACGGTGGAGAAAAATGATGAGTTTTACGAATTTTCAAAGACATGCAAACCCAAATTACAAAAACCTATCAGCTCACAGCAGCCAGAAGGGCCATTAGCATAAATGCTGCAAACAATATATGCTGAAGCGATTTTGGAGAAATGCGTACCCTCGATTCTAAGGGGGACGTGGTAAGAGCCACTAATGAAAACACAAAGAAGGTGCTTTGAAAAGGGAAACACGGTGCTACCAGTCAATCAATTACACCCACTGCTGGGCCTATCACCTGAGAAAATGAGAATCGAAAAGTCACAGCCTGGCAATCCTGCACTCCAACAATATTTACCATAGCCAACACTTGGAAGCAATGAAAATGTCCATCAACCGAGGAATGCACAAAGTAGAAGTGGTCCACGTACACAGTGGAAAATTACTCCAATAAAAAATAAAAATTAAATGTAAAAATCCAACAAAAGTAAGGAGACATCAGCTTGTGTGGGTTTGTCCGGGCACACTCCACTCTAATTTATAACCGAGAAACACCACAGGCCGCAAGGGCTTTTCCCTAGTTACCAGGGTGGGGGACATAGAAAGGCTGCCGCCCTCTGGCAGTTACCTGCAAAAGCAGCTTTAAAGCCTGTGCTAATGGTCACTTCATAGGAACAAGTACTGCAGAACTGTAAATGAAACAGGCCCTCAAAATGTCTTGAGGGAGGTAAAGGCCAAAACATTTCAAAATGTGACACATACTTAAAGAGAACACTTTGAAGAACTAAGGGGTAATCACAGCTTGAAAAATAGAAAAGGACATGCCTTAAAGCTCAATTTCAACAGATTATGTGGCACATTCGAATTCAACCACAGAGAGGTATCAGCTCACACTTGTCAGAATAACCATCAGCAAGAAACCTACAAACAATAAATGCTGAAAGTGTTGTGGAGAAATGCATACCCTCAACTTCAAAGGGGACATAACTTGGAAAGGGCCACGAATGAGAACAGAATGGAGGTGCCTTAAAAAGGTAAACATTGAGCTACTATATGATCCAGCAGGCCCACTCCTCGACGTAAAACCTAAGAAGAGAGAATTGGAAAGACACAGGCAGGCAAATCTGCACTGCACAGTATTACAATAGCCAAGATATGGAAGTAACCAAAAAGTCCACCAACAGATGGATGGACAAAGAAGAACTCCTCCATGTACAGATGGAATATTCGCTAGTGAAAAAAATGAAACAATGCCGTTTGCAGCACCATAGATGAGTCTAGACGTAATCACGCCACGTGTAGTAAGTGAGAAAGCAAAAGACACATATCCTATCATATCACTTTTAAGAGTTACTTAAAAATTGATACCAATGAAGATATTTCCACAGAGAAAGGCAATCACAGATTCATTAAAAAACTTATGGTTCACCAAATAGAAAGGGATGAGGATTGGATACATTACCACATTGGGGTTAACAGAGATATACAAACCATGTGAAATATATAACCACCAAAGACCTACGGAAGACCAGGAGAAGACTACTCAACATTGTGTCATAACCTACATGGGAAAAGGAGGCGAGGAACAATAGATACATGCATATGTGTGAAAGAACCACATCTTGCACACCTAGAACAAACAAACCATTGTAATCATATTTACTGGGATAAAAAATAAAAAGTAAACTACAAATATGAACAAGAAGTAATGAGACATAAACTTAAAGGGCTTTTCCCTGGCACATTCCATTCTAATTTACAACCTACAACACCACTTCCATTAAGGCTCTGTTTCCCTAGTAACCAAATATGGTAAAGGGGAAATGCTGCCACCTTGTGGCCGTTTCCTGCAAGAACAGCTTTAAACTCACAGCTAATGGTCACTTAACATTCCCAAGGACTCAGGGCTGTAAAGGACACCTGCCCTAAAAAATTGTGCTGAAGGAGGGAATGGACAAAACAATTCAAAACAGGCAAATGTTTCAAGAAGAGAGTATGAAGAGTTAAGTTTTACTCACGCTCTTTTAAAAAAAAGGAAAATGGATAAAAGCTCAACCTCAGGGAGTGTTAGACCCATGCAATCTAATCTACAAAAAGTTTCAACTTACACCAGTCGCCTGAACAAGAGCAAAAAGTCTACAAACAATAAATGCTGAAGGGGTTTTAGGGAACTGTGTACCCTCTACCTGCTGGTGAGACGTGAAGGGGTAACAGCCAATAATGAGAACAGAAAGGAGCTGTGTTTAAAAGTAAAACTGCAGGCACCATTCAATGCAGCAGGCGCACCATTGGACCTCTCACCTGAGAAGACAAGAATCGAGAAGACACAGGCCGCAAAAGCTGCAGTGCAGCCTTATTCACAATAGCCAAGACAGTGGAGCAATCAAAATGTCCAACAACCGGTGAATGGATAAAGAAGAAGTGGTCCATGTACACAATGGAATAATAGCCATGGAAAACAATGAACCACTGCTCTCTGAGGCACCACAAATGAGTCTGGAGATAATCACGAAACATGAGGTAAGTCGGAAAGCAAAAGACCTATATTCTATGATATCACTTATAGGCGTTATCTAATAACTGACACAAAGGAACATATTTCCACAGAGAAAGACACTCACAGACTTAGAAAACAAACTATGCTCATCTAAAAGGAAAGGTGGGGGGAATGGATAAATTAAGATTAGTGTTACTATATGTATACAAACACATATTATATCCATATCTCAAAAAGACCAACCATATAGCAAGGGAGGTCTGCGGAACCGTCAGTAACATTTTACATGGGAAGAGGATCTGTACTTGAATAGACATATATAATGTACAAACGAACCAGATGGTGTACACCTAGGACAAACAATATTCTAAGCTTTACCCCAATTAAAAAAAAAAATTTAAAACCAAGAAGAAATAATGAGACATATACTTATGGGGCTTTCTCCATGCACATTCCAATGTAATTTACAAACTAGGAACACGACTTCCAGAAAGGCTCTGCTGCCCTAGTTCCCAGATATGGGAATGGAGATATGCTGCCTGCTTGAGGCCACTTCCCACAACAGCAGATTTAAACCCATTGCTAAAGGTCACTAAATATTCACCAAACTTGCAGTTCGCTAAAAGACACCTGCTTTCTAAAAAAATTCTGGAGTGGAAAATCGACCAAAAATTTCAAAAGAGGGCAACCTTCCAAGAACACAATTTCAAGAGTTCTATTGTACTCCCAATTGTTTCCTTTTTTTTTAACAGAAAAGAAAACGGTGGAGAAAAATGATGAGTTTTACGAATTTTCAAAGACATGCAAACCCAAATTACAAAAACCTATCAGCTCACAGCAGCCAGAAGGGCCATTAGCATAAATGCTGCAAACAATATATGCTGAAGCGATTGTGGAGAAATGCGTACCCTCGATTCTAAGGGGGACGTGGTAAGAGCCACTAATGAAAACACAAAGAAGGTGCTTTGAAAAGGGAAACACGGTGCTACCAGTCAATCAATCACACCCACTGCTGGGCCTATCACCTGAGAAAATGAGAATCGAAAAGTCACAGCCTGGCAATCCTGCACTCCAACAATATTTACCATAGCCAACACTTGGAAGCAATGAAAATGTCCATCAACCGAGGAATGCACAAAGTAGAAGTGGTCCACGTACACAGTGGAAAATTACTCCAATAAAAAATAAAAATTAAATGTAAAAATCCAACAAAAGTAAGGAGACATCAGCTTGTGTGGGTTTGTCCGGGCACACTCCACTCTAATTTATAACCGAGAAACACCACAGGCCGCAAGGGCTTTTCCCTAGTTACCAGGGTGGGGGACATAGAAAGGCTGCCGCCCTCTGGCAGTTACCTGCAAAAGCAGCTTTAAAGCCTGTGCTAATGGTCACTTCATAGGAACAAGTACTGCAGAACTGTAAATGAAACAGGCCCTCAAAATGTCTTGAGGGAGGTAAAGGCCAAAACATTTCAAAATGTGACACATACTTAAAGAGAACACTTTGAAGAACTAAGGGGTAATCACAGCTTGAAAAATAGCAAAGGACATGCCTTAAAGCTCAATTTCAACAGATTATGTGGCACATTCGAATTCAACCACAGAGAGGTAGCAGCTCACACTTGTCAAAGTAACCATCAGCAAGAAAACTACAAACAATAAATGCTGAAAGTGTTGTGGAGAAATGCATACCCTCAACTTCAAAGGGGACGTAACTTGGAAAGGGCCACGAATGAGAACAGAATGGAGGTGCCTTAAAAAGGTAAACATTGAGCTACTATATGATCCAGCAGGCCCACTCCTCGACGTAAAACCTAAGAAGAGAGAATTGGAAAGACACAGGCAGGCAAATCTGCACTGCACAGTATTACAATAGCCAAGATATGGAAGTAACCAAAAAGTCCACCAACAGATGGATGGACAAAGAAGAACTCCTCCATGTACAGATGGAATATTCGCTAGTGAAAAAAATGAAACAATGCCGTTTGCAGCACCATAGATGAGTCTAGACGTAATCACGCCACGTGTAGTAAGTGAGAAAGCAAAAGACACATATCCTATCATATCACTTTTAAGAGTTACTTAAAAATTGATACCAATGAAGATATTTCCACAGAGAAAGGCAATCACAGATTCATTAAAAAACTTATGGTTCACCAAATAGAAAGGGATGAGGATTGGATACATTGCCACATTGGGGTTAACAGAGATATACAAACCATGTGAAATATATAACCACCAAAGACCTACGGAAGACCAGGAGAAGACTACTCAACATTGTGTCATAACCTACATGGGAAAAGGAGGCGAGGAACAATAGATACATGCATATGTGTGAAAGAACCACATCTTGCACACCTAGAACAAACAAACCATTGTAATCATATTTACTGGGATAAAAAATAAAAAGTAAACTACAAATATGAACAAGAAGTAATGAGACATAAACTTAAAGGGCTTTTCCCTGGCACATTCCATTCTAATTTACAACCTACAACACCACTTCCATTAAGGCTCTGTTTCCCTAGTAACCAAATATGGTAAAGGGGAAATGCTGCCACCTTGTGGCCGTTTCCTGCAAGAACAGCTTTAAACTCACAGCTAATGGTCACTTAACATTCCCAAGGACTCAGGGCTGTAAAGGACACCTGCCCTAAAAAATTGTGCTGAAGGAGGGAATGGACAAAACAATTCAAAACAGGCAAATGTTTCAAGAAGAGAGTATGAAGAGTTAAGTTTTACTCACGCTCTTTTAAAAAAAAAGGAAAATGGATAAAAGCTCAACCTCAGGGAGTGTTAGACCCATGCAATCTAATCTACAAAAAGTTTCAACTTACACCAGTCGCCTGAACATGAGCAAAAAGTCTACAAACAATAAATGCTGAAGGGGTTTTAGGGAACTGTGTACCCTCTACCTGCTGGTGAGACGTGAAGGGGTAACAGCCAATAATGAGAACAGAAAGGAGCTGTGTTTAAAAGTAAAACTGCAGGCACCATTCAATGCAGCAGGCGCACCATTGGACCTCTCACCTGAGAAGACAAGAATCGAGAAGACACAGGCCGCAAAAGCTGCAGTGCAGCCTTATTCACAATAGCCAAGACAGTGGAGCAATCAAAATGTCCAACAACCGGTGAATGGATAAAGAAGAAGTGGTCCATGTACACAATGGAATAATAGCCATGGAAAACAATGAACCACTGCTCTCTGAGGCACCACAAATGAGTCTGGAGATAATCACGAAACATGAGGTAAGTCGGAAAGCAAAAGACCTATATTCTATGATATCACTTATAGGCGTTATCTAATAACTGACACAAAGGAACATATTTCCACAGAGAAAGACACTCACAGACTTAGAAAACAAACTATGCTCATCTAAAAGGAAAGGTGGGGGGAATGGATAAATTAAGATTAGTGTTACTATATGTATACAAACACATATTATATCCATATCTCAAAAAGACCAACCATATAGCAAGGGAGGTCTGCGGAACCGTCAGTAACATTTTACATGGGAAGAGGATCTGTACTTGAATAGACATATATAATGTACAAACGAACCAGATGGTGTACACCTAGGACAAACAATATTCTAAGCTTTACCCCAATTAAAAAAAAAAATTTAAAACCAAGAAGAAATAATGAGACATATACTTATGGGGCTTTCTCCATGCACATTCCAATGTAATTTACAAACTAGGAACACGACTTCCAGAAAGGCTCTGCTGCCCTAGTTCCCAGATATGGGAATGGAGATATGCTGCCTGCTTGAGGCCACTTCCCACAACAGCAGATTTAAACCCATTGCTAAAGGTCACTAAATATTCACCAAACTTGCAGTTCGCTAAAAGACACCTGCTTTCTAAAAAAATTCTGGAGTGGAAAATCGACCAAAAATTTCAAAAGAGGGCAACCTTCCAAGAACACAATTTCAAGAGTTCTATTGTACTCCCAATTGTTTCCTTTTTTTTTAACAGAAAAGAAAACGGTGGAGAAAAATGATGAGTTTTACGAATTTTCAAAGACATGCAAACCCAAATTACAAAAACCTATCAGCTCACAGCAGCCAGAAGGGCCATTAGCATAAATGCTGCAAACAATATATGCTGAAGCGATTGTGGAGAAATGCGTACCCTCGATTCTAAGGGGGACGTGGTAAGAGCCACTAATGAAAACACAAAGAAGGTGCTTTGAAAAGGGAAACACGGTGCTACCAGTCAATCAATCACACCCACTGCTGGGCCTATCACCTGAGAAAATGAGAATCGAAAAGTCACAGCCTGGCAATCCTGCACTCCAACAATATTTACCATAGCCAACACTTGGAAGCAATGAAAATGTCCATCAACCGAGGAATGCACAAAGTAGAAGTGGGCCACGTACACAGTGGAAAATTACTCCAATAAAAAATAAAAATTAAATGTAAAAATCCAACAAAAGTAAGGAGACATCAGCTTGTGTGGGTTTGTCCGGGCACACTCCACTCTAATTTATAACCGAGAAACACCACAGGCCGCAAGGGCTTTTCCCTAGTTACCAGGGTGGGGGACATAGAAAGGCTGCCGCCCTCTGGCAGTTACCTGCAAAAGCAGCTTTAAAGCCTGTGCTAATGGTCACTTCATAGGAACAAGTACTGCAGAACTGTAAATGAAACAGGCCCTCAAAATGTCTTGAGGGAGGTAAAGGCCAAAACATTTCAAAATGTGACACATACTTAAAGAGAACACTTTGAAGAACTAAGGGGTAATCACAGCTTGAAAAATAGCAAAGGACATGCCTTAAAGCTCAATTTCAACAGATTATGTGGCACATTCGAATTCAACCACAGAGAGGTATCAGCTCACACTTGTCAGAATAACCATCAGCAAGAAACCTACAAACAATAAATGCTGAAAGTGTTGTGGAGAAATGCATACCCTCAACTTCAAAGGGGACGTAACTTGGAAAGGGCCACGAATGAGAACAGAATGGAGGTGCCTTAAAAAGGTAAACATTGAGCTACTATATGATCCAGCAGGCCCACTCCTCGACGTAAAACCTAAGAAGAGAGAATTGGAAAGACACAGGCAGGCAAATCTGCACTGCACAGTATTACAATAGCCAAGATATGGAAGTAACCAAAAAGTCCACCAACAGATGGATGGACAAAGAAGAACTCCTCCATGTACAGATGGAATATTCGCTAGTGAAAAAAATGAAACAATGCCGTTTGCAGCACCATAGATGAGTCTAGACGTAATCACGCCACGTGTAGTAAGTGAGAAAGCAAAAGACACATATCCTATCATATCACTTTTAAGAGTTACTTAAAAATTGATACCAATGAAGATATTTCCACAGAGAAAGGCAATCACAGATTCATTAAAAAACTTATGGTTCACCAAATAGAAAGGGATGAGGATTGGATACATTGCCACATTGGGGTTAACAGAGATATACAAACCATGTGAAATATATAACCACCAAAGACGTACGGAAGACCAGGAGAAGACTACTCAACATTGTGTCATAACCTACATGGGAAAAGGAGGCGAGGAACAATAGATACATGCATATGTGTGAAAGAACCACATCTTGCACACCTAGAACAAACAAACCATTGTAATCATATTTACTGGGATAAAAAATAAAAAGTAAACTACAAATATGAACAAGAAGTAATGAGACATAAACTTAAAGGGCTTTTCCCAGGCACATTCCATTCTAATTTACAACCTACAACACCACTTCCATTAAGGCTCTGTTTCCCTAGTAACCAAATATGGTAAAGGGGAAATGCTGCCACCTTGTGGCCGTTTCCTGCAAGAACAGCTTTAAACTCACAGCTAATGGTCACGTAACATTCCCAAGGACTCAGGGCTGTAAAGGACACCTGCCCTAAAAAATTGTGCTGAAGGAGGGAATGGACAAAACAATTCAAAACAGGCAAATGTTTCAAGAAGAGAGTATGAAGAGTTAAGTTTTACTCACGCTCTTTTAAAAAAAAAGGAAAATGGATAAAAGCTCAACCTCAGGGAGTGTTAGACCCATGCAATCTAATCTACAAAAAGTTTCAACTTACACCAGTCGCCTGAACATGAGCAAAAAGTCTACAAACAATAAATGCTGAAGGGGTTTTAGGGAACTGTGTACCCTCTACCTGCTGGTGAGACGTAAAGGGGTAACAGCCAATAATGAGAACAGAAAGGAGCTGTGTTTAAAAGTAAAACTGCAGGCACCATTCAATGCAGCAGGCGCACCATTGGACCTCTCACCTGAGAAGACAAGAATCGAGAAGACACAGGCCGCAAAAGCTGCAGTGCAGCCTTATTCACAATAGCCAAGACAGTGGAGCAATCAAAATGTCCAACAACCGGTGAATGGATAAAGAAGAAGTGGTCCATGTACACAATGGAATAATAGCCATGGAAAACAATGAACCACTGCTCTCTGAGGCACCACAAATGAGTCTGGAGATAATCACGAAACATGAGGTAAGTCGGAAAGCAAAAGACCTATAATCTATGATATCACTTATAGGCGTTATCTAATAACTGACACAAAGGAACATATTTCCACAGAGAAAGACACTCACAGACTTAGAAAACAAACTATGCTCATCTAAAAGGAAAGGTGGGGGGAATGGATAAATTAAGATTAGTGTTACTATATGTATACAAACACATATTATATCCATATCTCAAAAAGACCAACCATATAGCAAGGGAGGTCTGCGGAACCGTCAGTAACATTTTACATGGGAAGAGGATCTGTACTTGAATAGACATATATAATGTACAAACGAACCAGATGGTGTACACCTAGGACAAACAATATTCTAAGCTTTACCCCAATTAAAAAAAAAATTTTAAAACCAAGAAGAAATAATGAGACATATACTTATGGGGCTTTCTCCATGCACATTCCAATGTAATTTACAAACTAGGAACACGACTTCCAGAAAGGCTCTGCTGCCCTAGTACCCAGATATGGGAATGGAGATATGCTGCCTGCTTGAGGCCACTTCCCACAACAGCAGATTTAAACCCATTGCTAAAGGTCACTAAATATTCACCAAACTTGCAGTTTGGTAAAAGACACCTGCTTTCTAAAAAAATTCTGGAGTGGAAAATCGACCAAAAATTTCAAAAGAGGGCAACCTTCCAAGAACACAATTTCAAGAGTTCTATTGTACTCCCAATTGTTTCCTTTTTTTTTAACAGAAAAGAAAACGGTGGAGAAAAATGATGAGTTTTACGAATTTTCAAAGACATGCAAACCCAAATTACAAAAACCTATCAGCTCACAGCAGCCAGAAGGGCCATTAGCATAAATGCTGCAAACAATATATGCTGAAGCGATTGTGGAGAAATGCGTACCCTCGATTCTAAGGGGGACGTGGTAAGAGCCACTAATGAAAACACAAAGAAGGTGCTTTGAAAAGGGAAACACGGTGCTACCAGTCAATCAATCACACCCACTGCTGGGCCTATCACCTGAGAAAATGAGAATCGAAAAGTCACAGCCTGGCAATCCTGCACTCCAACAATATTTACCATAGCCAACACTTGGAAGCAATGAAAATGTCCATCAACCGAGGAATGCACAAAGTAGAAGTGGTCCACGTACACAGTGGAAAATTACTCCAATAAAAAATAAAAATTAAATGTAAAAATCCAACAAAAGTAAGGAGACATCAGCTTGTGTGGGTTTGTCCGGGCACACTCCACTCTAATTTATAACCGAGAAACACCACAGGCCGCAAGGGCTTTTCCCTAGTTACCAGGGTGGGGGACATAGAAAGGCTGCCGCCCTCTGGCAGTTACCTGCAAAAGCAGCTTTAAAGCCTGTGCTAATGGTCACTTCATAGGAACAAGTACTGCAGAACTGTAAATGAAACAGGCCCTCAAAATGTCTTGAGGGAGGTAAAGGCCAAAACATTTCAAAATGTGACACATACTTAAAGAGAACACTTTGAAGAACTAAGGGGTAATCACAGCTTGAAAAATAGCAAAGGACATGCCTTAAAGCTCAATTTCAACAGATTATGTGGCACATTCGAATTCAACCACAGAGAGGTAGCAGCTCACACTTGTCAAAGTAACCATCAGCAAGAAAACTACAAACAATAAATGCTGAAAGTGTTGTGGAGAAATGCATACCCTCAACTTCAAAGGGGACGTAACTTGGAAAGGGCCACGAATGAGAACAGAATGGAGGTGCCTTAAAAAGGTAAACATTGAGCTACTATATGATCCAGCAGGCCCACTCCTCGACGTAAAACCTAAGAAGAGAGAATTGGAAAGACACAGGCAGGCAAATCTGCACTGCACAGTATTACAATAGCCAAGATATGGAAGTAACCAAAAAGTCCACCAACAGATGGATGGACAAAGAAGAACTCCTCCATGTACAGATGGAATATTCGCTAGTGAAAAAAATGAAACAATGCCGTTTGCAGCACCATAGATGAGTCTAGACGTAATCACGCCACGTGTAGTAAGTGAGAAAGCAAAAGACACATATCCTATCATATCACTTTTAAGAGTTACTTAAAAATTGATACCAATGAAGATATTTCCACAGAGAAAGGCAATCACAGATTCATTAAAAAACTTATGGTTCACCAAATAGAAAGGGATGAGGATTGGATACATTACCACATTGGGGTTAACAGAGATATACAAACCATGTGAAATATATAACCACCAAAGACGTACGGAAGACCAGGAGAAGACTACTCAACATTGTGTCATAACCTACATGGGAAAAGGATGCGAGGAAGAATAGATACATGTATATGTGGGAAAGAACCACATCTTGCACACCTAGAACAAACAAACCATTGTAATCATATTTGCTGGGATAAAAAATAAAAAGTAAATTACAAATATGAACAAGAAGTAATGAAACATAAACTTAAAAGGCTTTTCCCTGGCACATTCCATTCTAATTTACAACCTACAACACCACTTCCATTAAGGCTCTGTTTCCCTAGTAACCAAATATGGTAAAGGGGAAATGCTGCCACCTTGTGGCCGTTTCCTGCAAGAACAGCTTTAAACTCACAGCTAATGGTCACTTAACATTCCCAAGGACTCAGGGCTGTAAAGGACACCTGCCCTAAAAAATTGTGCTGAAGGAAGGAATGGACCAAAAATTCAAAACAGGCAAATGTTTCAAGAAGAGAGTATGAAGAGTTAAGTTTTATTCACGTTCTTCTAAAAAAAAGGAAAATGGATAAAAGCTCAACCTCAGGGAGTGTTAGACCCATGCAATCTAATTTACAAAAAGTTTCAACTTACACCAGTTGACTTACCATCAGCAAAAAGTCAACAAACAATAAATGCTGAAGGGGTTTTAGAGAACTGTGTACACTCTACCTGCTGGTGAGACGTAAAGGGGTAACAGCCAATAATGAGAACAGAAAGGAGCTGTGTTTAAAAGTAAAACTGCAGGCACCATTCAATGCAGCAGGCGCACCATTGGACCTCTCACCTGAGAAGACAAGAATCGAGAAGACACAGGCCGCAAAAGCTGCAGTGCAGCCTTATTCACAATAGCCAAGACAGTGGAGCAATCAAAATGTCCAACAACAGGTGAATGGATAAAGAAGTGGTCCATGTACACAATGGAATAATAGCCATGGAAAACAATGAACCACTGCTCTCTGAGGCACCACAAATGAGTCTGGAGATAATCACGAAACATGAGGTAAGTCGGAAAGCAAAAGACCTATATTCTATGATATCACTTATAGGCGTTATCTAATAACTGACACAAAGGAACATATTTCCACAGAGAAAGACACTCACAGACTTAGAAAACAAACTATGCTCATCTAAAAGGAAAGGTGGGGGGAATGGATAAATTAAGATTAGTGTTACTATATGTATACAAACACATATTATATCCATATCTCAAAAAGACCAACCATATAGCAAAGGAGGTCTGCGGAACCGTCAGTAACATTTTACATGGGAAGAGGATCTGTACTTGAATAGACATATATAATGTACAAACGAACCAGATTTTGTACATCTAGGACAAACAATATTCTAAGCTTTACCCCAATTAAAAAAAAAATTTTAAAACCAAGAAGAAATAATGAGACATATACTTATGGGGCTTTTTCCATGCACATTCCAATGTAATTTACAAACTAGGAACACGACTTCCAGAAAGGCTCTGCTGCCCTAGTACCCAGATATGGGAATGGAGATATGCTGCCTGCTTGAGGCCACTTCCCACAACAGCAGATTTAAACCCATTGCTAAAGGTCACTAAATATTCACCAAACTTGCAGTTCGCTAAAAGACACCTGCTTTCTAAAAAAATTCTGGAGTGGAAAATCGACCAAAAATTTCAAAAGAGGGCAACCTTCCAAGAACACAATTTCAAGAGTTCTATTGTACTCCCAATTGTTTCCTTTTTTTTTAACAGAAAAGAAAACGGTGGAGAAAAATGATGAGTTTTACGAATTTTCAAAGACATGCAAACCCAAATTACAAAAACCTATCAGCTCACAGCAGCCAGAAGGGCCATTAGCATAAATGCTGCAAACAATATATGCTGAAGCGATTGTGGAGAAATGCGTACCCTCGATTCTAAGGGGGACGTGGTAAGAGCCACTAATGAAAACACAAAGAAGGTGCTTTGAAAAGGGAAACACGGTGCTACCAGTCAATCAATCACACCCACTGCTGGGCCTATCACCTGAGAAAATGAGAATCGAAAAGTCACAGCCTGGCAATCCTGCACTCCAACAATATTTACCATAGCCAACACTTGGAAGCAATGAAAATGTCCATCAACCGAGGAATGCACAAAGTAGAAGTGGTCCACGTACACAGTGGAAAATTACTCCAATAAAAAATAAAAATTAAATGTAAAAATCCAACAAAAGTAAGGAGACATCAGCTTGTGTGGGTTTGTCCGGGCACACTCCACTCTAATTTATAACCGAGAAACACCACAGGCCGCAAGGGCTTTTCCCTAGTTACCAGGGTGGGGGACATAGAAAGGCTGCCGCCCTCTGGCAGTTACCTGCAAAAGCAGCTTTAAAGCCTGTGCTAATGGTCACTTCATAGGAACAAGTACTGCAGAACTGTAAATGAAACAGGCCCTCAAAATGTCTTGAGGGAGGTAAAGGCCAAAACATTTCAAAATGTGACACATACTTAAAGAGAACACTTTGAAGAACTAAGGGGTAATCACAGCTTGAAAAATAGCAAAGGACATGCCTTAAAGCTCAATTTCAACAGATTATGTGGCACATTCGAATTCAACCACAGAGAGGTAGCAGCTCACACTTGTCAAAGTAACCATCAGCAAGAAAACTACAAACAATAAATGCTGAAAGTGTTGTGGAGAAATGCATACCCTCAACTTCAAAGGGGACGTAACTTGGAAAGGGCCACGAATGAGAACAGAATGGAGGTGCCTTAAAAAGGTAAACATTGAGCTACTATATGATCCAGCAGGCCCACTCCTCGACGTAAAACCTAAGAAGAGAGAATTGGAAAGACACAGGCAGGCAAATCTGCACTGCACAGTATTACAATAGCCAAGATATGGAAGTAACCAAAAAGTCCACCAACAGATGGATGGACAAAGAAGAACTCCTCCATGTACAGATGGAATATTCGCTAGTGAAAAAAATGAAACAATGCCGTTTGCAGCACCATAGATGAGTCTAGACGTAATCACGCCACGTGTAGTAAGTGAGAAAGCAAAAGACACATATCCTATCATATCACTTTTAAGAGTTACTTAAAAATTGATACCAATGAAGATATTTCCACAGAGAAAGGCAATCACAGATTCATTAAAAAACTTATGGTTCACCAAATAGAAAGGGATGAGGATTGGATACATTGCCACATTGGGGTTAACAGAGATATACAAACCATGTGAAATATATAACCACCAAAGACGTACGGAAGACCAGGAGAAGACTACTCAACATTGTGTCATAACCTACATGGGAAAAGGAGGCGAGGAACAATAGATACATGCATATGTGTGAAAGAACCACATCTTGCACACCTAGAACAAACAAACCATTGTAATCATATTTACTGGGATAAAAAATAAAAAGTAAACTACAAATATGAACAAGAAGTAATGAGACATAAACTTAAAGGGCTTTTCCCTGGCACATTCCATTCTAATTTACAACCTACAACACCACTTCCATTAAGGCTCTGTTTCCCTAGTAACCAAATATGGTAAAGGGGAAATGCTGCCACCTTGTGGCCGTTTCCTGCAAGAACAGCTTTAAACTCACAGCTAATGGTCACTTAACATTCCCAAGGACTCAGGGCTGTAAAGGACACCTGCCCTAAAAAATTGTGCTGAAGGAGGGAATGGACAAAACAATTCAAAACAGGCAAATGTTTCAAGAAGAGAGTATGAAGAGTTAAGTTTTACTCACGCTCTTTTAAAAAAAAAGGAAAATGGATAAAAGCTCAACCTCAGGGAGTGTTAGACCCATGCAATCTAATCTACAAAAAGTTTCAACTTACACCAGTCGCCTGAACATGAGCAAAAAGTCTACAAACAATAAATGCTGAAGGGGTTTTAGGGAACTGTGTACCCTCTACCTGCTGGTGAGACGTAAAGGGGTAACAGCCAATAATGAGAACAGAAAGGAGCTGTGTTTAAAAGTAAAACTGCAGGCACCATTCAATGCAGCAGGCGCACCATTGGACCTCTCACCTGAGAAGACAAGAATCGAGAAGACACAGGCCGCAAAAGCTGCAGTGCAGCCTTATTCACAATAGCCAAGACAGTGGAGCAATCAAAATGTCCAACAACCGGTGAATGGATAAAGAAGAAGTGGTCCATGTACACAATGGAATAATAGCCATGGAAAACAATGAACCACTGCTCTCTGAGGCACCACAAATGAGTCTGGAGATAATCACGAAACATGAGGTAAGTCGGAAAGCAAAAGACCTATAATCTATGATATCACTTATAGGCGTTATCTAATAACTGACACAAAGGAACATATTTCCACAGAGAAAGACACTCACAGACTTAGAAAACAAACTATGCTCATCTAAAAGGAAAGGTGGGGGGAATGGATAAATTAAGATTAGTGTTACTATATGTATACAAACACATATTATATCCATATCTCAAAAAGACCAACCATATAGCAAGGGAGGTCTGCGGAACCGTCAGTAACATTTTACATGGGAAGAGGATCTGTACTTGAATAGACATATATAATGTACAAACGAACCAGATGGTGTACACCTAGGACAAACAATATTCTAAGCTTTACCCCAATTAAAAAAAAAATTTTAAAACCAAGAAGAAATAATGAGACATATACTTATGGGGCTTTCTCCATGCACATTCCAATGTAATTTACAAACTAGGAACACGACTTCCAGAAAGGCTCTGCTGCCCTAGTACCCAGATATGGGAATGGAGATATGCTGCCTGCTTGAGGCCACTTCCCACAACAGCAGATTTAAACCCATTGCTAAAGGTCACTAAATATTCACCAAACTTGCAGTTTGGTAAAAGACACCTGCTTTCTAAAAAAATTCTGGAGTGGAAAATCGACCAAAAATTTCAAAAGAGGGCAACCTTCCAAGAACACAATTTCAAGAGTTCTATTGTACTCCCAATTGTTTCCTTTTTTTTTAACAGAAAAGAAAACGGTGGAGAAAAATGATGAGTTTTACGAATTTTCAAAGACATGCAAACCCAAATTACAAAAACCTATCAGCTCACAGCAGCCAGAAGGGCCATTAGCATAAATGCTGCAAACAATATATGCTGAAGCGATTGTGGAGAAATGCGTACCCTCGATTCTAAGGGGGACGTGGTAAGAGCCACTAATGAAAACACAAAGAAGGTGCTTTGAAAAGGGAAACACGGTGCTACCAGTCAATCAATCACACCCACTGCTGGGCCTATCACCTGAGAAAATGAGAATCGAAAAGTCACAGCCTGGCAATCCTGCACTCCAACAATATTTACCATAGCCAACACTTGGAAGCAATGAAAATGTCCATCAACCGAGGAATGCACAAAGTAGAAGTGGTCCACGTACACAGTGGAAAATTACTCCAATAAAAAATAAAAATTAAATGTAAAAATCCAACAAAAGTAAGGAGACATCAGCTTGTGTGGGTTTGTCCGGGCACACTCCACTCTAATTTATAACCGAGAAACACCACAGGCCGCAAGGGCTTTTCCCTAGTTACCAGGGTGGGGGACATAGAAAGGCTGCCGCCCTCTGGCAGTTACCTGCAAAAGCAGCTTTAAAGCCTGTGCTAATGGTCACTTCATAGGAACAAGTACTGCAGAACTGTAAATGAAACAGGCCCTCAAAATGTCTTGAGGGAGGTAAAGGCCAAAACATTTCAAAATGTGACACATACTTAAAGAGAACACTTTGAAGAACTAAGGGGTAATCACAGCTTGAAAAATAGCAAAGGACATGCCTTAAAGCTCAATTTCAACAGATTATGTGGCACATTCGAATTCAACCACAGAGAGGTAGCAGCTCACACTTGTCAAAGTAACCATCAGCAAGAAAACTACAAACAATAAATGCTGAAAGTGTTGTGGAGAAATGCATACCCTCAACTTCAAAGGGGACGTAACTTGGAAAGGGCCACGAATGAGAACAGAATGGAGGTGCCTTAAAAAGGTAAACATTGAGCTACTATATGATCCAGCAGGCCCACTCCTCGACGTAAAACCTAAGAAGAGAGAATTGGAAAGACACAGGCAGGCAAATCTGCACTGCACAGTATTACAATAGCCAAGATATGGAAGTAACCAAAAAGTCCACCAACAGATGGATGGACAAAGAAGAACTCCTCCATGTACAGATGGAATATTCGCTAGTGAAAAAAATGAAACAATGCCGTTTGCAGCACCATAGATGAGTCTAGACGTAATCACGCCACGTGTAGTAAGTGAGAAAGCAAAAGACACATATCCTATCATATCACTTTTAAGAGTTACTTAAAAATTGATACCAATGAAGATATTTCCACAGAGAAAGGCAATCACAGATTCATTAAAAAACTTATGGTTCACCAAATAGAAAGGGATGAGGATTGGATACATTACCACATTGGGGTTAACAGAGATATACAAACCATGTGAAATATATAACCACCAAAGACGTACGGAAGACCAGGAGAAGACTACTCAACATTGTGTCATAACCTACATGGGAAAAGGATGCGAGGAAGAATAGATACATGTATATGTGGGAAAGAACCACATCTTGCACACCTAGAACAAACAAACCATTGTAATCATATTTGCTGGGATAAAAAATAAAAAGTAAATTACAAATATGAACAAGAAGTAATGAAACATAAACTTAAAAGGCTTTTCCCTGGCACATTCCATTCTAATTTACAACCTACAACACCACTTCCATTAAGGCTCTGTTTCCCTAGTAACCAAATATGGTAAAGGGGAAATGCTGCCACCTTGTGGCCGTTTCCTGCAAGAACAGCTTTAAACTCACAGCTAATGGTCACTTAACATTCCCAAGGACTCAGGGCTGTAAAGGACACCTGCCCTAAAAAATTGTGCTGAAGGAAGGAATGGACCAAAAATTCAAAACAGGCAAATGTTTCAAGAAGAGAGTATGAAGAGTTAAGTTTTATTCACGTTCTTCTAAAAAAAAGGAAAATGGATAAAAGCTCAACCTCAGGGAGTGTTAGACCCATGCAATCTAATTTACAAAAAGTTTCAACTTACACCAGTTGACTTACCATCAGCAAAAAGTCAACAAACAATAAATGCTGAAGGGGTTTTAGAGAACTGTGTACACTCTACCTGCTGGTGAGACGTAAAGGGGTAACAGCCAATAATGAGAACAGAAAGGAGCTGTGTTTAAAAGTAAAACTGCAGGCACCATTCAATGCAGCAGGCGCACCATTGGACCTCTCACCTGAGAAGACAAGAATCGAGAAGACACAGGCCGCAAAAGCTGCAGTGCAGCCTTATTCACAATAGCCAAGACAGTGGAGCAATCAAAATGTCCAACAACAGGTGAATGGATAAAGAAGTGGTCCATATACACAATGGAATAATAGCCATGGAAAACAATGAACCACTGCTCTCTGAGGCACCACAAATGAGTCTGGAGATAATCACGAAACATGAGGTAAGTCGGAAAGCAAAAGACCTATATTCTATGATATCACTTATAGGCGTTATCTAATAACTGACACAAAGGAACATATTTCCACAGAGAAAGACACTCACAGACTTAGAAAACAAACTATGCTCATCTAAAAGGAAAGGTGGGGGGAATGGATAAATTAAGATTAGTGTTACTATATGTATACAAACACATATTATATCCATATCTCAAAAAGACCAACCATATAGCAAAGGAGGTCTGCGGAACCGTCAGTAACATTTTACATGGGAAGAGGATCTGTACTTGAATAGACATATATAATGTACAAACGAACCAGATTTTGTACATCTAGGACAAACAATATTCTAAGCTTTACCCCAATTAAAAAAAAAATTTTAAAACCAAGAAGAAATAATGAGACATATACTTATGGGGCTTTTTCCATGCACATTCCAATGTAATTTACAAACTAGGAACACGACTTCCAGAAAGGCTCTGCTGCCCTAGTACCCAGATATGGGAATGGAGATATGCTGCCTGCTTGAGGCCACTTCCCACAACAGCAGATTTAAACCCATTGCTAAAGGTCACTAAATATTCACCAAACTTGCAGTTCGCTAAAAGACACCTGCTTTCTAAAAAAATTCTGGGGTGGAAAATCGACCAAAACTTTCAAAAGAGGGCAACCTTCCAAGAACACAATTTCAAGAGTTCTATTGTACTCCCAATTGTTTCCTTTTTTTTAACAGAAAAGAAAACGGTGGAGAAAAATGATGAGTTTTACGAATTTTCAAAGACATGCAAACCCAAATTACAAAAACCTATCAGCTCACAGCAGCCAGAAGGGCCATTAGCATAAATGCTGCAAACAATATATGCTGAAGCGATTGTGGAGAAATGCGTACCCTCGATTCTAAGGGGGACGTGGTAAGAGCCACTAATGAAAACACAAAGAAGGTGCTTTGAAAAGGGAAACACGGTGCTACCAGTCAATCAATCACACCCACTGCTGGGCCTATCACCTGAGAAAATGAGAATCGAAAAGTCACAGCCTGGCAATCCTGCACTCCAACAATATTTACCATAGCCAACACTTGGAAGCAATGAAAATGTCCATCAACCGAGGAATGCACAAAGTAGAAGTGGTCCACGTACACAGTGGAAAATTACTCCAATAAAAAATAAAAATTAAATGTAACAATCCAACAAAAGTAAGGAGACATCAGCTTGTGTGGGTTTGTCCGGGCACACTCCACTCTAATTTATAACCGAGAAACACCACAGGCCGCAAGGGCTTTTCCCTAGTTACCAGGGTTGGGGACATAGAAAGGCTGCCGCCCTCTGGCAGTTACCTGCAAAAGCAGCTTTAAAGCCTGTGCTAATGGTCACTTCATAGGAACAAGTACTGCAGAACTGTAAATGAAACAGGCCCTCAAAATGTCTTGAGGGAGGTAAAGGCCAAAACATTTCAAAATGTGACACATACTTAAAGAGAACACTTTGAAGAACTAAGGGGTAATCACAGCTTGAAAAATAGAAAAGGACATGCCTTAAAGCTCAATTTCAACAGATCATGTGGCACATTCGAATTCAACCACAGAGAGGTATCAGCTCACACTTGTCAGAATAACCATCAGCAAGAAACCTACAAACAATAAATGCTGAAAGTGTTGTGGAGAAATGCATACCCTCAACTTCAAAGGGGACGTAACTTGGAAAGGGCCACGAATGAGAACAGAATGGAGGTGCCTTAAAAAGGTAAACATTGAGCTACTATATGATCCAGCAGGCCCACTCCTGGACGTAAAACCTAAGAAGACAGAATTGGAAAGACACAGGCAGGCAAATCTGCATTGCACAGTATTACAATAGCCAAGATATGGAAGTAACCAAAAAGTCCACCAACAGATGGATGTACAAAGAAGAACTCCTCCATGTACAGATGGAATATTCGCTAGTGAAAAAAATGAAACAATGCCGTTTGCAGCACCATAGATGAGTCTAGACGTAATCACGCCACGTGTAGTAAGTGAGAAAGCAAAAGACACATATCCTATCATATCACTTTTAAGAGTTACTTAAAAATTGATACCAATGAAGATATTTCCACAGAGAAAGGCAATCACAGATTCATTAAAAAACTTATGGTTCACCAAATAGAAAGGGATGAGGATTGGATACATTACCACATTGGGGTTAACAGAGATATACAAACCATGTGAAATATATAACCACCAAAGACGTACGGAAGACCAGGAGAAGACTACTCAACATTGTGTCATAACCTACATGGGAAAAGGATGCGAGGAAGAATAGATACATGTATATGTGGGAAAGAACCACATCTTGCACACCTAGAACAAACAAACCATTGTAATCATATTTGCTGGGATAAAAAATAAAAAGTAAATTACAAATATGAACAAGAAGTAATGAAACATAAACTTAAAAGGCTTTTCCCTGGCACATTCCATTCTAATTTACAACCTACAACACCACTTCCATTAAGGCTCTGTTTCCCTAGTAACCAAATATGGTAAAGGGGAAATGCTGCCACCTTGTGGCCGTTTCCTGCAAGAACAGCTTTAAACTCACAGCTAATGGTCACGTAACATTCCCAAGGACTCAGGGCTGTAAAGGACACCTGCCCTAAAAAATTGTGCTGAAGGAAGGAATGGACCAAAAATTCAAAACAGGCAAATGTTTCAAGAAGAGAGTATGAAGAGTTAAGTTTTATTCACGTTCTTCTAAAAAAAAGGAAAATGGATAAAAGCTCAACCTCAGGGAGTGTTAGACCCATGCAATCTAATTTACAAAAAGTTTCAACTTACACCAGTTGACTTACCATCAGCAAAAAGTCAACAAACAATAAATGCTGAAGGGGTTTTAGAGAACTGTGTACACTCTACCTGCTGGTGAGACGTAAAGGGGTAACAGCCAATAATGAGAACAGAAAGGAGCTGTGTTTAAAAGTAAAACTGCAGGCACCATTCAATGCAGCAGGCGCACCATTGGACCTCTCACCTGAGAAGACAAGAATCGAGAAGACACAGGCCGCAAAAGCTGCAGTGCAGCCTTATTCACAATAGCCAAGACAGTGGAGCAATCAAAATGTCCAACAACAGGTGAATGGATAAAGAAGTGGTCCATGTACACAATGGAATAATAGCCATGGAAAACAATGAACCACTGCTCTCTGAGGCACCACAAATGAGTCTGGAGATAATCACGAAACATGAGGTAAGTCGGAAAGCAAAAGACCTATATTCTATGATATCACTTATAGGCGTTATCTAATAACTGACACAAAGGAACATATTTCCACAGAGAAAGACACTCACAGACTTAGAAAACAAACTATGCTCATCTAAAAGGAAAGGTGGGGGGAATGGATAAATTAAGATTAGTGTTACTATATGTATACAAACACATATTATATCCATATCTCAAAAAGACCAACCATATAGCAAAGGAGGTCTGCGGAACCGTCAGTAACATTTTACATGGGAAGAGGATCTGTACTTGAATAGACATATATAATGTACAAACGAACCAGATTTTGTACATCTAGGACAAACAATATTCTAAGCTTTACCCCAATTAAAAAAAAAATTTTAAAACCAAGAAGAAATAATGAGACATATACTTATGGGGCTTTTTCCATGCACATTCCAATGTAATTTACAAACTAGGAACACGACTTCCAGAAAGGCTCTGCTGCCCTAGTACCCAGATATGGGAATGGAGATATGCTGCCTGCTTGAGGCCACTTCCCACAACAGCAGATTTAAACCCATTGCTAAAGGTCACTAAATATTCACCAAACTTGCAGTTCGCTAAAAGACACCTGCTTTCTAAAAAAATTCTGGGGTGGAAAATCGACCAAAACTTTCAAAAGAGGGCAACCTTCCAAGAACACAATTTCAAGAGTTCTATTGTACTCCCAATTGTTTCCTTTTTTTTAACAGAAAAGAAAACGGTGGAGAAAAATGATGAGTTTTACGAATTTTCAAAGACATGCAAACCCAAATTACAAAAACCTATCAGCTCACAGCAGCCAGAAGGGCCATTAGCATAAATGCTGCAAACAATATATGCTGAAGCGATTGTGGAGAAATGCGTACCCTCGATTCTAAGGGGGACGTGGTAAGAGCCACTAATGAAAACACAAAGAAGGTGCTTTGAAAAGGGAAACACGGTGCTACCAGTCAATCAATCACACCCACTGCTGGGCCTATCACCTGAGAAAATGAGAATCGAAAAGTCACAGCCTGGCAATCCTGCACTCCAACAATATTTACCATAGCCAACACTTGGAAGCAATGAAAATGTCCATCAACCGAGGAATGCACAAAGTAGAAGTGGTCCACGTACACAGTGGAAAATTACTCCAATAAAAAATAAAAATTAAATGTAACAATCCAACAAAAGTAAGGAGACATCAGCTTGTGTGGGTTTGTCCGGGCACACTCCACTCTAATTTATAACCGAGAAACACCACAGGCCGCAAGGGCTTTTCCCTAGTTACCAGGGTGGGGGACATAGAAAGGCTGCCGCCCTCTGGCAGTTACCTGCAAAAGCAGCTTTAAAGCCTGTGCTAATGGTCACTTCATAGGAACAAGTAATGCAGAACTGTAAATGAAACAGGCCCTCAAAATGTCTTGAGGGAGGTAAAGGCCAAAACATTTCAAAATGTGACACATACTTAAAGAGAACACTTTGAAGAACTAAGGGGTAATCACAGCTTGAAAAATAGAAAAGGACATGCCTTAAAGCTCAATTTCAACAGATCATGTGGCACATTCGAATTCAACCACAGAGAGGTATCAGCTCACACTTGTCAGAATAACCATCAGCAAGAAAACTACAAACAATAAATGCTGAAAGTGTTGTGGAGAAATGCATACCCTCAACTTCAAAGGGGACGTAACTTGGAAAGGGCCACGAATGAGAACAGAATGGAGGTGCCTTAAAAAGGTAAACATTGAGCTACTATATGATCCAGCAGGCCCACTCCTGGACGTAAAACCTAAGAAGACAGAATTGGAAAGACACAGGCAGGCAAATCTGCATTGCACAGTATTACAATAGCCAAGATATGGAAGTAACCAAAAAGTCCACCAACAGATGGATGTACAAAGAAGAACTCCTCCATGTACAGATGGAATATTCGCTAGTGAAAAAAATGAAACAATGCCGTTTGCAGCACCATAGATGAGTCTAGACGTAATCACGCCACGTGTAGTAAGTGAGAAAGCAAAAGACACATATCCTATCATACCACTTTTAAGAGTTACTTAAAAATTGATACCAATGAAGATATTTCCACAGAGAAAGGCAATCACAGATTCATTAAAAAACTTATGGTTCACCAAATAGAAAGGGATGAGGATTGGATACATTACCACATTGGGGTTAACAGAGATATACAAACTATGTGAAATATATAACCACCAAAGACGTACGGAAGACCAGGAGAAGACTACTCAACATTGTGTCATAACCTACATGGGAAAAGGATGCGAGGAAGAATAGATACATGTATATGTGGGAAAGAACCACATCTTGCACACCTAGAACAAACAAACCATTGTAATCATATTTGCTGGGATAAAAAATAAAAAGTAAATTACAAATATGAACAAGAAGTAATGAGACATAAACTTAAAGGGCTTTTCCCTGGCACATTCCATTCTAATTTACAACCTAGAACACCACTTCCATTAAGGCTCTGTTTCACTAGTAACCAAATATGGTAAAGGGGAAATGCTGCCACCTTGTGGCCGTTTCCTGGAAGAAAAGCTTTAAACTCACAGCTAATGGTCACTTAACATTCCCAAGGACTCAGGGCTGTAAAGGACACCTCCCCTAAAAAATTGTGCTGAAGGAGGGAATGGACAAAAAAATTCAAAACAGGCAAATGTTTCAAGAAGAGAGTATGAAGAGTTAAGGTTTACTCACGCTCTTTTAAAAAAAAGGAAAATGGATAAAAGCTCAACCTCAGGGAGTGTTAGACCCATGCAATCTAATCTACAAAAAGTTTCAACTTACACCAGTCGACTGACCATCAGCAAAAAGTCTACAAACAATAAATGCTGAAGGGGTTTTAGAGAATTGTGTACACTCTACCTGCTGGTGAGACGTGAAGGGGTAACAGCCAATAATGAGAACAGAAAGGAGCAATGTTTAAAAGTAAAACTGCAGGTACCATTCAATACAGCAGGCGCACCATTGGACCTCTCACCTGAGAAGGAAGACAAGAATCGAGAAAACACAGGCCGCAAAAGCTGCAGTGCAGCCTTATTCACAATAGCCAAGACAGTGGAGCAATCAAAATGTCCAACAACAGGTGAATGGATAAAGAAGAAGTGGTCCATGTACACAATGGAATAATAGCCATGGAAAACAATGAACCACTGCTCTCTGAGGCACCACAAATGAGTCTGGAGATAATCATGAAACATGAGGTAAGTCGGAAAGCAAAAGACCTATATTCTATGATATCACTTATAGGCGTTATCTAGTAACTGACACAAAGGAACATATTTCCACAGAGAAAGACACTCACAGACTTGGAAAACAAACTATGCTCATCTAAAAGGAAAGGTGGGGGGAATGGATAAATTAAGATTAGTGTTACTATATGTATACAAACACATATTATATACATATCTGAAAAAGACCGACCATATAGCAAGGGAGGTCTGCGGAACCGTCAGTAACATTTTACATGGGAAGAGGATCTGTACTTGAATAGACATATATAATGTACAAATGAACCAGATTGTGTACACCTAGGACAAACAATATTCTAAGCTTTACCCCTATTAAAAAAATTTTTAAAACCAAGAAAAAATAATGAGACATAAACTAATGGGGGTTTCTCCTCGCACATTACAATGTAATTTGCAACCTAGGAACACGACTTCCAGAAAGGCTCTGCTGCCCTAGTCCTCAGATTTGGGAATGGAGAAGTACTGCCTCCTTGAGGCCACTTCCCACAACAGCAGCTTTAAACCCATTGCTAAAGGTCACTAAATATTCACCAAACTTGCAGTTCGGTATAAGACACCTGCTTTCTAAAAAATTCTGGGGTGCAAAATCGACCAAAAATTTCAAAAGAGGGCAACCTTCCAAGAACACAATTTGAAGAGTTATACTGTACTCCCAATTGTTTCCTTTTTTTAACAGAAATTAAAACGGCAGAGAAAAATGATGAATTTTACGAATTTTCAAAGACATGCAAACCCAAGTTACAAAAACCTATCAGCTCACAGCAGCCACAAGGGCCATTAGCATAAATGCTGCAAACAGTAAATGCTGAAGCAATTGTGGAGAAATGCGTACCCTCAATTCTAAGGGGGACGTGGTAAGAGCCACTAATGAAAACACAAAGAAGGTGCTTTGTAAAGGGAACCACGGTGCTACCAGTCAATGAATCACACCCACTGCTGGGCCTATCACCTGATAAAATGAGAATCAAATAGTCACAGGCTGGCAATCCTGCACTCCAACAATATTTCCCATAGCCAACACTTGGAAACAATGAAAATGTCCATCAACCGAGGAATACACAAAGTAGAAGTGGTCCACGTATACAGTGGAAAATTACTCCAATAAAAAATAAAAATTAAATTTAAAAAACCAACAAAAGTAAGGAGACATCAGCTTGTGTGGGTTTGTCCGGGCACACTCCACTCTAATTTATAACCGAGAAACACCACAGGCCGCAAGGGCTTTTCCCTAGTTACCAGGGTGGGGGACATAGAAAGGCTGCCGCCCTCTGGCAGTTACCTGCAAAAGCAGCTTTAAAGCCTGTGCTAATGGTCATTTCCTAGGAACAAGTACTGCAGGACTGTAAATGCAACCTGCCCTCAAAATGTCTTGAGGGAGGTAATGGCCAAAACATGTCAAAATGTGACACATACTTTAAGAGAACACTTTGAAGAAATAAGGGGTAATCACAGCTTGAAAAGTAAAAAGGACATGCCTTAAAGCTCAATTTCAACGGATTATGAGGCCCATTCGAATTCAACCAGAAAGAGGTAGCAGCTCACACTTGTCAAAGTAACCATCAGCAAGAAAACTACAAACAATAAATGCTGAAGGTGTTGTGGAGGAATGCATACCCTGAACTTTAAGTGGGATATAACTTGGAAAGAGGCACTAAAGAGAACAGAATATAGGTGCCTTAAAAATGTGAACATTGAGCTACCATATGACCCAGCAATCCCACTACTGGGTATACACCCAGAGAAAACCATAATTCAAAAATACACTTGCACCCGAATGTTTATTACAGCACTATTTACAATAGCCTGGTCATGGAAGCAACCTAAATGCCCATCAACAGACGAATGGATAAAGAAGTTGTGGTACATATATAGAATGGAATATTACTCAGCCACAAAAAGGAACCAAATTGAGTCATTTGTTGAGACGTGGATGGATCTAGAGACTGTCATACAGAGTGAAGTAAGTCAGAAAGAGAAAAACAAATACCGTATATTAACGCAGGTATGTGGAACCTAGAAAATTGGTACAGATGAGCCAGTTTGCAGGGCATAAGTTGAGACACAGATGTAGAGCGCAGACACATGGACACCAAGGGGGGGGGGAATGCCGTGGGGTGGGGATGGTGTTGTGCTGAATTGGGCTATTGGGATTGACATGTATACACTGATGTGTATAAAATTGATGACTGATAAGAACCTGCAGTATAAAAAAAACAAACAAAACAACTAATACTAAACTTTCATTCGGTTTTTTGTATGGAAATATGTTAATATAAATGTTTCAGACATTACATGAAATTTCTAAAAATCTTATATGTTCTGGTATAATGTTATAATTCATAATCCTAGTTATTACTTTAAAATGTATATCTCAGAAATAACTAATTTTCTTGTCAACTGCATTATTATAAACTTTCATCAAATCTTTAACCGTGGTCATTTTTAAGTCTTTTGTCATTTACAGACAGTTCTGGGTGTACTCTGATGCTTTTGCAAATATGTTCCTATAAAAGGGTTTCATCTTCATGAAATTCATGGAAAAGACTCTGACAAGTACAGGTTTCTGGTAACTCTATTGTACTGCTGAAATGAATGAATAAGCATTTTCAGAACTCTAATGATAAAACTAATTAACTCATAAAAGTGCTAACAAAAGATCAAGATGAAAAAAAAAAATAATTGCATGGGACTGAGTGAACTGATGACGATAAGTATAATTTTTGTTACTTTCTGTTTGAATTAAAAAAAAATCCCACAAGGACTCAGAGGCAAAGAATATACAAATCAGTTTTCACTGCAAAGTAAAGCAGCTGCTACAGTGAAGGATTACTGGACTGAATGTCAATATTTTGACATAGTATGAGTGTGTTTCATGTTTGGTAATTGCAATCATTGTTGCTTTTGTTGTGATCATCCATGTACAATGCTTGATGTCAGTCTATTTATCTCTTATAAAAATAAAATACAGTGTGTGTGTTTGGAAAAAAAAACGAATAAGAACTAATGAGACATAAACTTATGGGGATTTCTCCTGGCAAACTCCATTCTAATTTACAACCTAAGACAACGACTTCCAGAAAGGCTCTGCTGCCCTAGTACCTAGATTGGGGAATGGCGAAATGCTGCCTCCTTTTGGCCGTTTCCCACAACAGCAGCTTTAAACCCACTGCGAACGGTCATTAATATTCAACAACTTGCAGTTCTGTAAATGACACCGGCCCTCCAAAAAAATTCTGGGGTCAAAAATCGAACAAAAAATTCAAAAGAGGGCAACCTTCGAAGAAGATAATTTCAAGAGGTATATTGTGCTCACAGATTATTCTTTTGATAAAAGAAAAAGATGTGGGAAAATGATGAATTTTAGGAATTTTGAAAGATATGCAAACCCAAATTACAAATACCTATCAGATCACAGCAGTCAGAATGGCCATCAGCAAAAATGGTGCAAACAATAAATGCTGAAGCGATTGTGGAGAAATGCGTACCCTCGGTTCTAAGGGGGATGTTGTAAAAGCCACTAATAAAAACACATTGGAGGTGCTTTGAAAAAGTAAACACTGAGTGACCAGTCCATCAATCACACCCACTGCTGGGCCTATCACCAGAGAAAATGAGAATCAAAAAGTCACAGGCTGGCAATCCTGCACTCCAACAATATTTACCATAGCCAACACTTGGAAGCAATGAAAATGTCCATCAACAGAGGAATGCACCAAGAAGTGGTCCATGTACAGAATAGAATATTAACTCCAATAATAAATATAAATTAAATTTAAAAATCCAACAAAAGTAAGGAATCATCAGCTTTTTTGTGTTTATCTGGGCATATTCTACTCTAATTTACAACCGAGGAACACCACTGGCCGTAAAGTCTGTTTCCCTAGTATCAGCGTGGGGAATGTAGAAAGGTAGCAGCCCTGTGGCCGTTACCTGCAAAAGCAGTTTAAAGCCTGTGCTAATGGTCACTTCATATGAACAAGTACTGTAGGGCTGAAAATGAAACCTGCTCTCAAAATGTCTTGAGGGAGGTAATGGCCAAAACATTTCAAAATTTGACACATACTTTAAGAAACCACTTTGAAGAACTAAGCTGTAATTACAGCTTGAAAAATAAAAATGACTTGCCTTAAAGCTCAATTGCAACGGAATATGAGACACATGCAAATTCAACCGTAAAGAGGTGTCAGCTCACACCCGTCAGAATAACCATCAGCAAAAACTACAAATAATAAATGCTGAAGGTGCTGTGGAGAAATGTATACCCTCAACTTTAAGTGGGACGTAACCTGGAAAGAGCCACTAATGATAACAGAATAGAGGTACCTTTAAAAGGTAAACACTGAGCTACCATATGACCTAGCAGACCTATTCCTGGACTATAACCGACAAAGACAGAATTGGAAGGACACAGGCAGGCAAATCTGCAATGCATACTATTACAATAGCCAATATATGGAAGTAACCAAAAAGTCCACTGACAAATGGGTGGACAAAGAAGAACTGCTACATGTACAGATGGAATATGAGCTAGTGACAAAATGAAACAATGCCATTTGCATCACCATAGATGAGTCTAGAGGTAATCACACAACTTGTAGTAAGTGAGAAAGTGAAAGACACATATCCTATCATATCAGATATAGGTGTTACCTAAAAATTGATAGAAACGAAGATATTTCCACAGAGAAAGGCAATCACAGATACATTAAAGAAACTTATGGTTCACCAGATGGAAAGGTGTGAGGATTGGATACATTACCATATTGAGGTTAACAGAGACATACAAACACATGTGAAATATATAATCACCAAAGACCTACAGAATACCAAGAGAAGACTACTCTACATTGTGTCATAACCTACATGGGAAAAGGATCCGAAGAAGAATAGATATATGTATATGTATATGTGTGAAAGAACCACATCTTGCACACCTAGAACAAACAAAACATTGTAATCAAGTTTGTTGTGACAAAAAATAAAAATTAACTTAAAAATATGAACAAGAAGTAATGAGACATAAACTTAAGGGGCTTTTTCCTGGCACATTCCATTCTAATTTGCAACCTAGACCATCACTTCCAGTAAGGCTCTGTTGCCATAGTAACCAGATTTGGTAAAGGAGAAATGCTGCCGCCTTGTGGCCGTTTCCCGCAAGAGCGGCTTTAAACACACAGCTAATGGTCACTTAAAATTCACAAGGACTCAGGGCTGTAAAGGACACCTGCCGTCAAAAATTGTGCTGAGGTAGGGAACGGAAAAAAAATTTTAATACAGGCAAATTTTTCAATAAAATACTATAAAGAGGTAAGTATTACTCACCGTCTTTAAATAAAAGGAGAATGGATTAAGGCTCAACCTCAGGAATTATTAGACTCATGCAATCTAATCAACAAAAGGGTTTCCAATCACACCAGTCGACTGACCATCAGCAAAAAGTCTACAAAGCATAAGTGCTGATGCGGTTGTAGAGAATTGTGTATCCTCTAGCTGCTGGTGAGATGCAAAGTGGTTAACAGTCAGTAATGAGAACAGAAAAGAGCTGCGTTTAAAAGTAAAAATTTAGGTACCATTCAATCCAGCAGGCGCACCATTGGACCTCTCACCTGAGAAGACAAGTATCAAGAAGACACAGGTTGCAAAAGCTGCAGTGCAGCATTATTCACAATAGCCAAGGCAGTGAAGCGATAAAAATGTCCATCAACAAGTGAATGGATATAGAATAAGTGGTCCAGGTACACAATGGACTATTAGCCATGGAAAACAAGGAAACCCTGCTCTTTGAGGCACCACAAATGAGCCTGGAGATAATCACAAATCATGAGGTAAGTCGGAAAGCAAAAGACTTATATCCTATGATATCACTAATAGGCGTTATCTAATAACTGACACAAATGAACACAATTCACAGAGAAATACACTCACAAACTTAGAAAACCAACTTTGCTCATCTAAAGGGAAAGGTGGCGGGAATGGATAAATGAAGATTTGTGTTACTATATGATATGGATATGATCCAAATACATATTATATACATATTACAAAAAGACCGACCATATAACAAGGGAGGTCTACAGCTTAAACCTAGTGCTAATGGTCCCTAAATATTCACACTCATTGCAGGCCTGTAAATGACACCTACATTTCAAAACAATCCTGGGGTTGAAAATTGACCAAAATTTCAAAAGAGGGCAACGTTCCAGGAAGACACTTTCAAGACGGATATTGTACTCACAATTTTTTTTCTTTTTTCTTTTAACAGAAAAGAAAAAGGCGTGGAAAAATGATGAATTTTAGACTATTTAACGACATGCATACCCATATTACAAATACCTATCAGCTCACAGCAGTCAGAATGGCCATTAGCAAAAATGCTGCAAAAAATAAATGCTGAAGCGATTGTGGAGAAATGCGTACCCTCGGTTGTAAGGGGGGGGCATGTTAAGAGTCACTAATGAAAACACAATGTAGGTGCTTTGAAAAGGGAAACATTGAGCTACCAGTCAATCAATCAAAACCACTGCTGGACCTATCACCTGAGAAAATGAGAATCAAAAAGTCACAGGCAGGGGCTTCCCTGGTGGCGCAGTGGTTGAGAGTCTGCCTGCCAATGCAGGGGACACAGGTTCGAGCCCTGGTCTGGGAAGATCCCATATGCCACGAAGCAACTGTGCCCGTGAGCCACAATTGCTGAGCCTGCGTGTCTGGAGCCTGTGCTCCACAACAAGAGAGGCCGCGATGGTGAGAGGCCCACGCACGGCAATGAAGAGTGACCCCCGCTTGCCGCAACTGGAGAGGGCCCTCTCACAGAAACGAAGACCCAACACAGCCATAAATAATAAATAAATAAATAAATAAATAAATTAAAAAAAAAAAGTCACAGGCTGGCAATCCTTCACTCCAGCAATATTTACCATAGTCAACACTTGGAAGCAATGAAAATGTCCATCAACCGAGGAATGCACCAAGAAGAAGTGGTCCATGTACACAATGGAATATTACTCCAATACTAAATATAAATTAAATTAAAAAAAAAACAAACAAAAGTAAGGAGACATCAGCATTTGTGGGTTTATCCGGGCACATTGCACTCTAATTTATAACCGAGGAACACCACAGGCCGAAAGGTCTGTTTCCCTAGTTACCAGAGTGGGGAACGTAGAAAGGCTGCCGCCCTCTGGCCGTTACCTGCAAAAGCAGCTTTAAAGCCTGTGCTAATGGTCACTTCATATGAACAAGTAATGCAGGGCTGTAAATGAAAACTGCCCTCAAAATGTCTCGAGGGAGGTAATGGCCAAAAATTTTCAAAATGTGACACATACTTTAAGAAAACACCTTGAAGAACTAAGCTGTAATCACTGTTTGATAAATAAAAAGGATATGCTTTAAAGCTCAATTTCAACAGATTATGGGATACATGCAAATTCAACCACAAAGGGGTATCAGCTCATACCTGTCAGAATAACCCTCAGCAAGAAAACTACAAACAATAAATACTGAAGGTGTTTTGGAGAAATGCATACCCTCAACTTTAAGTTGGACGTAACCTGGAAAGAGCCACTAATGAGAACTGAATGGTGGTGCCTTTAAAACGTACACACTGAGTTACCATATGATACAGCAAGCCCACTCCTTGGACTATAACATAAGAAGATAGAACTGGAAAGACACAGGCAAGCAAATGTGTATTGCAGCAGTATTACAATAGCCAAGACATGGAGACAACCAAAAGGTCCATCAAGAGGTGCGTGGCCAAAGAAGAACTGGTACACGTACAGATGGAATATTAGCCAGGGAAAAAAATAAAACAATGCTATTTGCAGCACCATGTATGATTCTTGAGGTAATCAGGCAAATTGTACTAAGTCAGAAAGCAAAAGACACATATCCTATAATATCACTTATAGATCTTAGCTAAAAATTGATACCAATGAAGATATTTCCACAGAGAAATGCAATCACAGATTCACTAAACTAACTTATGGTTCACCAAATGGAAAGGTGTGAGGATTGGATACCTTAGGATATTGGGGTTAACATAGATATAGAAACAAATGTGAAATGTGTAATCACCAAAGACCTACGTAATACCAAAAGAAGATTACTCAACATTGTATCATAACCTAAATGGGAAAATGATCCAAAGAAGAATAGATATATGTATATGTTTAAAAGAACCACATCTTGCACACCTAGAAGAAACAAAACATTTTAATCAAATTTGCTCTGATAAAAAATAAAAATTAAATTAAAAAAAGACCAAGAAGTAATGAGAAATAAACTTAAGGGGCTTTTTGCTGGCACATTGCATTCTAATTTACAACCAGAACATGACTTCCATTAAGGCTCTGTCATCACTAATAAAGCAGCTTTATAATCAATGTTGAAGGTAGCTTAAAAGAAGTCTCACTAATTATTGATAGTAACAAGAAAACAAAGAAAAGTAAAAATCTCACTGCAAAAAGTATACATAGAGTAAGTCAAGGTAGATCAAACACTTATTAAACTTCTGTAAAGAATAAAAGACAACAGTAGTATGTTTTTTTAAAAAGAGAGGGCCCAAATAAATCTGAAATGAAAGAGTTGATGTTACAACAGACCCCACAGAAATACAAAGTATCCTAAGATACACACAGGGTAACTCAGGGCTCAGATTGGACAGAGCCCACTCTCCAGTCCCCTGTACATGACTTACAGGAGCCTCAGGAACTGAGGAGGGGGTCCCTGAGGAGAGGCTCAAGATAGAATATGGTAGGCATTAACATGGCTCCATTCATCTTAAACATGCCTGAACTACATTCACACGAGATGATTTTGTCCTGTATGTACATCGGCACCTCTAGTCGGAACTGCAGATCTTTGGCTTCACCACCTCAACTGACAGCAATAGCTTCACCTGCTGTGGACCGTCTCCTATAGGATTTCTAGAACCACAAAGCATCGAAGCTTCACAGGACCCAGAGTCTGTGCGACTCCACGCAGAGTCTCAGAGTCTCAACTCCACTCAGATACTCCACTCTTGGAGGGCACACACAAAGTAGTGAGCACATCAGAACCCAGGGGAAGGAGCAGTGAACTCGTAGGAGAATGACCAGAACTACCTGATAGTTTTAGAGGGTCTCCTGCAGAGGCAGGTGGTAGCTGTGGCTGTGGCTCACCGTGAGGACAACGACACTGGCAGCAGAAGTTCTGGGAAATACTCTTTGGTGTGAGCCCTCCCAGAGTCCGCCATTAACCCCACCAAGAGCAAGGTAGGCTCCAGTGCTGGGTCACCTCAGGCGAAACTACCAACAGGGAGGGAACCCAGCCCCATGCATCAGCAGATAAGTGGATTAAACTTTTTATTAAAGTTTTATTTAATTTGCAGAAAAGCAGATTAAAGCTTTGCCCACAAAAGCAACACCCAGCTCTACCCACCACCAGTCCCTCCCATCAGGAAGCTTGCACAAGCCTCTAAGATAGACTCATCCACTGGAGAGCAGACAGCAGAAGCAAGAAGAACTATAATTCTGCAGCCTGTGGAAGGAAAACCACATTCACAGAAAGATAGACAAAATGAAAAGGCAGAGGACTTTATACGAGATTAAGGAACAAGATAAAACCCTAGGGAAAAAAATGAAATGAGGTGGAGATAGGGAACCTTCCAGAAAAAGAATTCAGAATAATGATAGTGAACATGATCCAAGACCTTGGCAAAAGAATGGAGGCAAAGATCGAGAAGATGCAAGAAATGCTTAACAAAGACCTAGAAGAATTAAGGAGCAAACACCTAGAAGAATTAAAGAACAAACAAACAGAGGTGAACAATATAATAACTGAAATGAAAAATACACCAGAAGGAATCAGTAGCAGAATAACTGTGGTAGAAGAACGGATAAGTGGCCTGGAAGACAGAAAGGTGGAAATCACTGCCATGGAACAGAATAAAGAAAAAGAATGAAAATAAATGAAGACACCCTAAGAGTCCTCTGGGACAACATTTAACGCAACAACATTCACATCAAAGGGGTCCCAGAAGGAGAAGAGAGAGAGAAAGGACCCGAGAATACATTTGAAGAGATTATAATCGAAAACTTCCCTAGCATGGGAAAAGAAATAGCCACCCAAGTCCAGGAAGTGCAGAGAGTCCCAGTCAGGATAAATCAAAGGAGAAAAATGCCAAGACACATAGTAACCAAATTGACAAAAATTGAAGACAAAGAAAAATTATTGAAAGCAACAAGGGAAAAATGACAAATAACATACAAGGGAACTCCCATAAGGATAACATCTGATTTCTCAGCAGAAAATCTACAAGCCAGAAGGGAGTGGCATAAATTTAAAGTGATGAAAGGGAAGAACCTACAACCAAGAGTACTCCACCCAGCAAGGATCTCATTCAGATTTGACAGAGAAATCATAAGCCCTACAGACAAGCAAAAGCTAAGAGAATTCAGCACCATGAAACCAGCTCTACACCAAATGCTAAAGGAACTTCTCTAAGTGGGAAACACAAGAGAAGAAAAGGACCCACCAAGACAAACCCATAACAATTAAGAAAATAGTAATAGGAACATACATATCAATAATTACCTTAAACGTGAATGGACTAAATGTTCCAACCAAAAGACACAGGCTCCCTGAATGGATACAAAAACAAGACCCGTATATATGCTGTCTACAAGAGACCCATTTCAGACCTAGGGACACATACAGACTGAAAGTGAGGCGATGGAAAAATATATTCTATGCAAATGAAAATCAAAAGAAAGCTGGAGTAGCAATACTCATATCAGATAAAATAGACTTTAAAATAAAGAATGTTACAAGAGACAAGGAAAGACACTACATAATGGTCAAGGGATCAATCCAAGAAGAAGATATAACAATTATAGATATATATGTGCCCAACATAGGAGCACCTCAATACATAAGGCAACTGCTAACAGCTATAAAAGAGGAAATCAACAGTAACACCATAATAGCAGGGGACTTTAACAGCTCACTTACACCAGTGGAGATCATCCAGACAGAAAATTAATAAGGAAACACAAGCTTTAAATGACACAATAGACCAGATATAGTTAATTGATATTTATAGGACATTCCATCCAAAAACAGCAGATTACACGTTCTTCTCAACTGCACACGGAACATTCTCCAGGATAGATCACATCTTGGGTCACAAATAAAGCCTCAGTAAATTTAAGAAAACTGAAATCATATCAAGCAGCTGTTCCAACCACAATGCTATGAGATTAGAAATCAATAACAGGGACAAAACCGTAAAAAACACAAACACATGGAGGCTAAACAATACGTTACTAAATAACCAAGAGATCACTGAAGAAATAAAAGAGGAAATCAAAAACTACCTAGAGACAAATGACAAGAAACACACGATGATCCAAAACCTATGGGATGCAGCAAAAGCAGTTCTAAGAGGGAAGTTTATAGCAATACAAGCCTACCTCAGGAAACAAGAAAAATCTCAACTAAACAATCTAACCTTACACCTAGAGGAACTAGAGAAAGAAGAACAAAACCCAAAGTTAGTAGAATGAAAGAAATCATAAAGATCAAAGCAGAAATAAATGAAATAGAAGCAAAGAAAACGAAAGCAAAGATCAATAAAACTAAAAGCCGGTTCTTTGAGAAGAGAAACAAAAATGATAAACCTTTAGCCAGACTCAAGAAAAAGAGGGAGAGGAATCAAATCAACAAAATTAGAAGTGAAAAAGGAGAAGTTACAACAGACACCACAGGAATACAAAGCATCCTAAGAGACTACTACAAGCAACTCTATGCCAATAAAATGGACAACCTGGAAGAAATGGACAAATTCTTAGAAAGGGATAACCTTCCAAGACTGAACCAGGAAGAAATAGAAAATATGAACAAACCTATCACAAGCAATGAAATTGAAACTGTGATTAAAAATCTTCCAACAAACAAAAGTCCAGAACCAGATGGCATCACAGGTGAATTCTGTCAAACATTTAGAGAAGAGCTAACACCCAACCTTCTCAAATTCTTCAAAACAATTGCAGGGGAAGGAACACTCCCAAACTCATTCTATGAGACCACCGTCACCCTGATACCAAAACCAGACAAAGATACTACAGGGAAAGAAAATTATAGACCAATATCACTGATGAATATAGATGTAAAAATCCTCAACAAAATACTAGCAAACAGAATCGAACAACACATTAAAAGGATCAAACACCATGATCAAGTGGGGTTTATCCCAGGGATGCAAGGATTCTTCAATACACACAAATCAATGTGATACACCATATTAACAAATTGTAGAATAAAACCATATGATCATCTCAATAGATGCAGGAAAAGATTTTGAGAAAATTCAACACCCATTTACGATAAAAACTCTGCAGAGTGTGGGCATAGAGGGAAACTACCTCAACATAATAAAGGCCATATATGACAAACCCACAGCAAACATCATTCTCAACGGTGAAAAACTGAAAACGTTTCCTCTAAGGTCAGGAACAAGACGAGGATGTCCACTCTCACCACTACTATTCAACATAGTTTTGGAAGTCCTAGCCATGGCAATCAGAGAAGAAAAAGAAATAAAAGAAATACAAAAAGGAAAAGAAGAAGTAAAATTGTCACTGTTTGCAAATGACATCATATCATAGATAGAGAATCCTAAAGATGCCACCAGAAAACCACTGGAGCTAATCAATGAATTTGGTAAAGTTGCAGGATACAAAATTAATGCACAGAAATTGCTTGCATTCCTATACACTAACAATGAAAGAACAGAAAGAGAAATTAAGGAAACAATCCCATTACCACTGCAACAAAAATAAAATACCTAGGAATAAACCTACCTAAGGAAGTAAAAGACCTGTACTCAGAAAACTATGACACTGATGAAAGAAATCAAAGATGATATAAACAGATGGAGACATATACCATGTTCTTGGATTAGAAGAATCAATATTGTGAAAATGACTATACTACCCAAAGCAATCTACAGATTCAATGCAATCCCTATCAAAATACCTTTGGCATTTTCTACAGAACTAGAAAAAAAAATCTTAAAATTTGTAGGGAGACACAAAAGACCCCGGATAGCCAAAGCAGTCTTGAGGGGAAAAAAAAAGAGCTGGAGGAATCAAACTTCCAGACTTCAGACTATATTGCAAAGCTACAGTAATCAAGATAATATGGTAGTGGCACAAAAACAGAAATATAGATCAATAGAACAGGATAGAAAGCACAGAGATAAACCCACGTACCTACGGTCCACTAATCTATGACAAAGGAGGCAAGGGTATACAATGGAGAAAAGACAGTGTCTTCAGTAAGTGGTGCTGGGAAAACTGGACAGCTACATGTAAAAGAATGAAATTAGAACACTCCCTAACACCATACACAAAAATAAACTCAAAATGGATTAGAGACCTAAATGTAAGACCAGCCACTATAAAACTCTTAGAGGAAAACATAAGCAGAACAGTCTATGACATAAATCACAGCAAGATCCTTTTTGACCCACCTCCTAGAGAAATGGAAATAAAAACAAAAATAAAAAAATGGGACTTAATGAAATTTAAAATCTTTTGCACAGCAAAGGAAAACATAAGCAAGATGAAAAGACAACCATCAGAATGGGAGAAAATATTTTCAAATGAAGCAAATGGCAAAGGATTAACCTCCAAAAAGCAGCTCCTGTAGCTCAATATCACAAAACCAAACAACCCAATCCAAAAATGGGCAGAAGACCTAAATAGACATTTCTCCAAAGAAGATATACAGGTTGCCAACAAACACATGAAAGGATGTTGAACATCACTAATTATTAGAGAAATGCAAATCAAAACTACAATGAGGTATCACCTCACACCAGTCAGAATGGCCATCATCAAAAATTCTACCAACAATAAATGCTGGAGAGGCATTTATTGGAGAAAAGGGAACCCTCTTGCACTGTTGGTGGGAATGTAAATTGATATAGCCACTAGGGAGAACGGTATGGGGGTTCCTTAAAAACTAAAAATAGAACAACCGTACAACCCAGCAATCCCACTACTGGACATTTACCCTGAGAAAACCATAATTCAAAAAGAGTCATGTACCACAGTGTTCATTGTAGCTCTATTTACAATAGCCAGGACATGGAAGCAACCTAAGTGTCCATCAACAGATAACTGGATAAAGAAGATGTGGCACATATATACAATGGAACATTATTCAGCCATAAAAAGAAACGAAACTGAGTTATTTGTAGTGAGGTGGATGGATCTAGAGTCTGTCCTACAGAGTGAAGTAAGTCAGAAAGAGAAAAACAAATACCGTATGCTAACACATATATATGGAATCTAAAAGAAAAAAAGGTTATGAAGAACCTAGGGGCAGGAAAGGATTAAGGACACAGACGTAGAGAAAGGACTTGAGGACACGGGGAGGAGGAAGTGTAAGCTGGGACAAAGTGAGAGAGTGGTATGGACATATATACACTACCAAATGTAAAATTGATAGCTACTGGGAAGCAGCCACATAGCACAGGGAGATCAGCTCAGTGCTTTGTGACCACCTAAAGGGGTGGGATAAGGGAGTGAGAGGGAAGTGCAAGAGGGAGTGGATATGGTGTTATATGTATACGTATAGCTGATTCACTTTTTTATACAGCAGAAACTAACACACAATTGTAAAGCAATTATACTCCAATAAAGATGTAAAAGGAAAAAAAAAGAAAGCCCAGAGATAAACCTACACACCTATGGTCCACTAATCTATGACAAAGGAGGCAAGGATATACAATGGAGAAAAGACAGTCTCTTCAATAAGTGGTGCTGGGAAAAATGGACAGCTACATGTAAAAGAATGAAATTAGAACACTCCCTAACACCATACACAAAAAATAAACTCAAAATGGATTAGAGACCGAAATGTAAGACTGGACACTATAAAACTCTTAGAGGAAAACATAGGAAGAACACTCTTTGACAAAAATCACAACAAGATCTTTTTTGATCCACCTACTAGAGTAATGGAATAAAAAACAAAAATAAACAAATGGGAGCAAATGAAACCTAAAAGCTTTTGCAAAGCAAAGGAAACTACAAACAAGACGAAAAGACAACCTCAGAATGGGAGAAAATATTTGCAAACGAATCAATGGACAAAGGATTCATCTCCAATATATATAAACAGCACATGCAGCTCAACAGTAAAAAAACAAACAACCCAATCCAAAAATGGGCAGATGACGTAAACAGACATTTGTCCCGAGAAGACATACAGATGGCCAAGAAGCACATGAAAAGCTGCTCAACATCACTAATTATTAGAGAAATATAAACCAAAACTACAATGAGGTATCACCTCACACAAGTTAGAATGGGCATCATCAGAAAATCTACAAACAACAAATGCTGGAGAGGGTGTGGAGAAAAGGGAACCCCCTTACACTATTTGTGGGAATGTAAATTGATACAGTCACTATGGAGAACAGTATGGAGGTTCCTTAAAAAACTAAAAATAGAATTACCATATGACCCAGCAATCCCACTACTGGGCATATACCCAGAGAAAACCATAATTCAAAAAGTCACATTCACCACAATGTTCATTGCAGCACTATTTACAATAGCCAGGTCATGGAAGCAACCTAAATGCCCATAGATAGACAAATAGAAAATATGTGGTACATATATAAAATGGAATATTACTCAGCCATAAAAAGGAATGAAATTGGGTCATTTGTAGAGGCGTGGATAGATCTAGAGACTGTCATACAGAGTGAAGTAAGTCAGAAAAAGAAAAACAAATATCGTATATTAACGCATACATGTGGAACCTAGAAAAATGGTACAGATGAACCGGTTTGCAAGGCAGAAATAGAGACACAGATGTAGAGAACAAATGTATGGTCACCAAGGGGGGAAAGTGGCAGGGTGGTGGTGGTGGGATGAATTGTGAGCCTGGGATTGACATATATACACTTATATGTATAAAATAGATAACCAATAAGAACCTGCTGTATAAAAAAATGAATAAAATAAAATTTAAAAATTAAAAAATAATATTTAAAAACAGAAAACAGAAAAAAAAGTTCTGTCCTTCCCATAGACGTATTTATATGAATGAATTATTTCCATGCTTATATCTATAAATACAAAAAGAGGAATAAAACCTACCTTGAACCAAAAAAGAAAAAAAAAAAAAAAAAACAGAACCCACTGGTCATACAGAGGAAAAGCCTATCAGGGCACTTGCTCCAGTGGTAAACAATTCTGAAATTGGTCAGAGGTGGGGAATCGTCTCCCATGCAGCCAGCAGCTCCCCCGCAAGGAGCGTCCTCATTGCAAAGCTGAGGGACCATGAGGAGGCGTCTCTGAGTAAACGTGAGCTGAGCCTCAGGCCAGCTGCTGCTGAACTTTTCCCACCCTTCCCAGGTAAAACACCCGAATGTGTACAAAGACTTTAAAGCCTAGAGGAAAGGGCTTGGAGTCACACCAGCGACAGCACGCAGGCCGACTTGGTGCCTGCAGGCCAGCCAGGACGGTCCTGGCCGCGGGCGCTCTTCTGGAAGCTTTCCATTTCCCTGCCTGAGGTACCCCTCCTGTCCCGGTCCCCACTGCTTTTTTCCTTCCTCACCTCTGCCCGGGGAGAAATTCCAGCAGCAGGTATGGGTGACACATCGTCTTCTTTAGCAGGTGGCAGCCCGGCAACTCCTGCAGAAAGTCCAGCAGAGCCCCACTCACACGGGGCCACTCATAGAGCCCTGGGCCCTACTCCCTCCCACCAGCACAACCCCGAGACTGCTGACGGGGCAGAGAATATGGCGTCAGGCACAGCTGCAGAGGCTTTTGCTGCCTGGAGGGGTGTTTATATTGACCTCAACCGAGGCACACCTGGGAAGGGCTGGCCGGCCAGGTCAGGCTGCCTAGGTCAGCCAATCCTCGCCCCTCAGGGGCTCAGAGTTGCAGATAATGGGCCTTGCTGCACCGGCCAGATCCAAGGAACAGGTGTAGGGTCCCGAGAGTCAGGATAGACAAGGGGCGGCAGCCCTGGCTTGTTTTCTAATCATTTTATCTGGTCCATGAGTGGAAGACAACTTCAAGAAGACCCTCTCCTAATGAGAGGAACCCAGGAGTCAGGGAGAGGAGGGTTGGTGGGTGGAGACAGAGGCCTGGTGCCCCGGCTGCAGTGGAAGCCCCTGGAAGACCAGGTGGAGGGAGGCCGCACAGAGTGAAGCCTAGGGTCACAGACATGTCGGCGCTGCTGTTTGTTAGTTCAAGCCCTGCTCTGAGGTGCTCTGTGTCAGCTCTGAGCGACAGGTGTGCTGGGGGTGCTCTGCAATGAGGGCTATGTGCACGGTTCCTGTGTGCCCAGCTCTGCCGGGGTACCTGTCCAAGGGAGCTCCATATCCAGGGAGGGGCCTGCCCACGAGAGCCCCGTGAGCTGCTGGGTACCTGCCGAGATGAGCTCCATAGCCTGGGAGGGGCCTGACCACGAGAGCCCCGTGGGCTGCTGGGTACCTGCCCAGGTGAGCTCCATATCCTGGGAGGGGCCTGACAATGAGAGCCCCGTGGGCTGCTGGCTACCTGCACAGGTGAGCTCCATATCCTGGGAGGGGCCTAACCACGAGAGCCCCGTGGGCTGCTGGCTACCTGCACAGGTGAGCTCCATATCCTGGGAGGGGCCTGACCATGAGAGCCCCGTGGGCTGCTGGGGACCTGGTAAAGGACGCCAGGACAGTCAGTGAAGCCACAGAGGATATACATCCAGTAGTTCCTAATTCCTACACCCTGCTGGTCATTCTACCATCCACCAGGACATGGTATTCTGTATTAGACTTCAATGATGCCTTCTTCTGTATTCCATTAGTCCCAGAGTCACAAGAAATTTTGGCTGTGAGTGGCAGGACTCAACATACAACAAAAACAATACTGCTTGGCCGTCCTGCCCCAGGGGTTCAAAAATTCCCACACCATCTTTGGGGAAACGTTAGCTAAAACCCTAAAAGATCTACCTCTGGAGAAGTGAACCCTCCTTCAATATGCAGACGACATTCTGGGCTTCCCTGGTGGCGCAGTGGTTGAGAATCTGCCTGCCAATGCAGGGGACACAGGTTCGAGCCCTGGTCTGAGAAGATCCCATATGCCGCGGAGCACCTAGGCCCGTGAGCCACAATTACTGAGCCTGCGCGTCTGGAGCCTGTGCTCCACAATAAGAGAGGCTGCGATAGTGAGAGGCCCGCGCACCGTGATGAAGAGTGGCCCCAGCTTGCCGCAACTAGAGAAAGCCCTCGCACAGAAACGAAGACCCAACACAGCCATAAATAATAAATAAATAAATTAAAAAAAAATATGCAGACGACATTCTGATCGCCAGCCCTACTAAGGAGGCCTCTGGACTACCTAGCCAATAAAAGATAGAAGGTGTCCAAGAAAAAGGCTCAAATATCACAGACTAAGGTGACCTGCCTGGGCTTCATTCTCACAGAAGATCGGAGAAGCCCATCCCAGGAAAGGGAAGAAGCCATTTGCAGCCTCACCCTTCCTAAAACTAGAAGACAGCTTAGGGGTTCCTGGGGAGACCAGGGTTTGCTGCATCTGAATCCCTAACTACAGTCTAATACCTGGGCCTCTATATGAAACACTGAAAGGAAAAGATGATGATCCTTTTGAATAGAATCCAGAAGCGGCCTTTCAAGAATGGAAAGAGCAGTCAACTCAGACCCTTGCCCTGGACCTCCTTAATTTAGCTAAACCCTTTGACCTTTACATTCCTGGTCGAAGGCGAATCGCCCTTGGAGTTTTAGTGCCAAAACTGGGACCACTTGAAATGGAACAACGCAAGAATGCCCTCCAGGCATTGGCCAGCCACCCCATCCGACCAGGATACTGGGGGTATCTAAAAACCTGGAAATCAGCAGCCCGCAAGGCCAGCTCCCTCCTAAGGGTAAAGGACGCCACTTGGTGATCCTAACCACCCACCATGCCCTGAAGTTGCAGGGATCGCTCCGTGGGCACAATGACCTCGAGTGAGGAGGCCCTCCAACTCCAACCTCCAGAGAGACAACCTGAGGCAACAGGCCCCCATGACGACTCGTGTGACCATCACTTGACCTGGAGCTTCTCTCAGAAAACCACAAGAGTGTGCCCCAAAAGAACAGACTATTGCTTGCAGGACTTACTGCACCCAGAGCGGAGCTAATAAACCTGGCAGGGGACCCGTAAATAACGCTGCCACCATAGAAAAGCCTACAGACACCATGGTGACGGCGACCAATGAGACCAGATGTACTCCTGGTTACTTCAAAAGGGCGGTGACTGAGTGGCCGTCATGGTCCTGGATCACCACCGGCCCTGGACTGTCTGGGAGTTGAGCAGGCAGGGCTCTGACACCTGGTGCTCTTTGTACGTTAATTCAGTGGCCTAACTGAAGAAAGCGCAGACTACTGGTCAGAGCATCTAGGCTGGCAGAAACCGTCAGCCTAAGGGGGCCGAAGCAATGTGGAGCAGGGTAAAACCGGCCCCCCCAGCGTCCCTGCGCATCTCTTTCCTGGACCCTTAAAGGTCATTAGAATCTATAAAACTTCCAACGCTGGTGCTCAGGCAGACGAGCAGTGAGGGAGGAGGCCTGGGGACAATCAACCTCACCTGGAGGCTGCTGGGGAGAAGTCCTGCCCCTCCCCCCCGGGTATGAGGACACCCAACTCAGCACGAAGCATTTACAGAAGAGGTGTCTGCACCCTCAGCGCCCCAAGAATGTGGAATGGGACAAGAGGCAGAGGAGGGGTTTGTCACCGGCAAAGCCCATTAAAAATTCCTGGGAGATAATAATAGAATCTGGGCAATAAAATAAAGTCTAAACTTTTTTTCCTTTGTGCTTTTTCTAATTTCACTTGTTCCTAGGTTTCCACAGGCAGAGGTCCCACACCTGGCACTTCAGACCCGATTTCCTAGTGCAAAATGGCTGGGCCGACACCTCAGCTCTCGGGGCCCTGTGCAGACTCCGCCACATAGAGCCTGAGCTCCAGCCAACTCAGCCCTCGAGAGCTCCGCCCCGTCCCTCCCGCTGACGCTGACGGGATCCCTACAGAGCAGCCCGGCCCACAGTCCGCGGGGGAGCGCACGCTCTCACCTCTCCATTCTCTGATCAAAATATAAAGTTTTCCTTTGCTTCTGAACCAAACTCAGTCTCGATCTGTTGGCTCCAATGACACTGGGCAGGGGGACCCTTGTTGGGGCCGACTCTGCAGGATCAGTAACAGAATTTGAGAACATTGTAACTTCAATGAACAGATGTGTGAGCCAAATATTGTAACTTCAATGAACAGATGTGTGAGCCAAATATTGTAACTTCAATGAACAGATGTGTGAGCCAAACTGTAGTTAACATAGAGCAGTGTATAAGGCTCGTGTAAAATAAGGTATTTCTAACACTTCCATTTGATATTTCCATCACTTTATTATAAGCAAGTTCAGTGGAGGGGTTTGTCGTATTTGTCAGGTCAACATTAGAGAAATGCAGTGATTTCTTTACAAGGATGTGGATCTACTAATCTTGGCTGAAGTTTCAATCTTGTTTTGAATGATTTTCCATTGAAAATGATACCTCTCTTTCAGCTCCTAGATTTCTGAGAAGTATTAAATCTTGTATTTTTTTATTACCAAAGGGGAAAGGTGGGAGGAGGGATAAATTAACAGTTTCGGATTAACATATACACACTGCTATGTATAAAGTATATCATCAACAAGGAACTGCTGTATAGCACAGGGAACTATACTCAATATTTTGTAATAACCCCTAAGGGGAAATAATCTGAAAAACAATAGATATCAATATCGACATCATCTATCAACTACAGATAAAATGGAAACTAAAGGAGGCCGATGGTGAGCATTTCGGACCATGAAGACTTCAATCCTCTAAAGTTCGGACTCTGCCTACAGCCCAGTCCCTTAATGAACATACATGTACCAGTAGCTTAAAAATTCCCAAGATTGGGGTTCGGGGAGACACTGATTTGAAAAAATCCCTGGAGTTCTCCTTACATACATGGGACCTTTCCTACAGCTAAAACATGCCTGTGACACACAGAAGATGGTACACGGATGGATCAGGAAGATTTTGGAAAAGGCACCTCATCTCCTAATCCCCTGGTTGTCGGGTTCACCCCTCCAGCCTCTTTGATAACATTCTAAACACTTGAGGATGTCAGCACCTTCAACATCCTGTTGCACAGAGTTTGAAATTTGTCCAGAGGATGAAGGGGAATGAGGAGAAACAATGAGAGAAAAGCCCTAGATGTTCAGACGGGCACAGGTCACTCTAATTTCCCATCAAGAAGAAGAATTAACCACAGGCTCAGCCTGCCCCACGGAACTAGTATAAGGCCAAAAGCAATCCTGCGCTTTTGCAGCCACCTCCCAAGAAAGCGAGTGGAAAAATGGAGCTCAGGGGCACTGCAATTCACAAACCTGCAGAGTTATTAATGATAACTCTCGTCCACAAATATATTGAGGGAAGGCAACGAAGAGGATTTGAAAGCAAGGCAGAATTGCAGGAAACAGATTTCAGGAGGTAGATTCGAATCGCCTTTAAAGCACAGGAAAAGGGGCAAAACCTCGACCATGATGCCCTTGGCCAAAAAGGGCGTATGCGTTTTTTCCTGAATATATTCAGGAAAAAACGCATACGCCCTTTTTGGCCAACCAAGCAACCTGGAAAGGCAAATCAGCGCTACAAAGAAGTCTCGCTTCCCATCGGTCAAAAGGGCCATGCTGAATAAAGTTTCAAAACCAGAAATGCAGGACAGGCCATGGAGAAACGAGAGCCTTGCTACGCTGAAGGGCGGGATGTAAATTGCCAACAGCCACTCTGAAGAAGTGTACGGTGTGTCCTGAAACATCTAAAAAACTCAGCTTAGAGAGCATAGGGCACTTCCACTCATGGGCGTATAAATTGGGAAAACTACAAATCAGCAAGACACAGGCACCCCAAAGTTTAGGGCTGCTCTGTTGACAAGAACCTCCACTTCGTTACACCTTAAATATCCCAGGAAAGAGAAAAATGGATAAAGAAGTTGTGGTCCTTATGTACAATGGAATATCACTCAGCCATGAAATCAACGTCATAAGGCTAGTAGCAGCATGATGAGTGGATTTAGGTACGACGATTCTAAGTGAAATAAGTCACACAGAAAAAGACACTTATCATAAGATATCACTTATAGAGGGAATGTAAAAACCGCTACCCTTGAACTGAATTACAAAACAGAACAGAGTCACACGTTTAGAAAACACACTATGGCTGCTTAACGGGAAAGGTGAGGTGGGGTGATGCATAAAACAAGGGTTTCAAATTAGCTCAGATACTGTTCCATAAACCCAATATGTAATAGACACGACCTACTCCTTGCTCAGTGAACTGGACTCAACACCCCCTATTCACCGCCCAAGAATATATCTGACTAGTAAGAATCTTAAAAGCTATGTATTGATATCTCTCTGTAAGTGAGTCAAGTGGGTGTAAAGAGGCATAAACACAGCAGTGAAAAGCATCTAAACCCCTTTATAAAAATCAATCACTTTTAAAAACCTGTGAAACAAAGACAGTGAAAGAGAGAGAAATTCCTACTAAATTCGCTCAGGGGCTGTGATGCCACTTGGATTGACCATACCTAGACCCACAGCTGATTGAGACATAAGGGTGGACACCCTTGGGGCTGAGAGGTTTGGTGAGGTTGGGTGAGCAAACGCAGACCCTTTAAAGTAATACTGCATTGTTCCCATTCCATGGGTCCCAAATCTCCAGGTTCAAGGGCATTTCCTACATGGAAAACAAGCATGAGAAACCCAGAAGATGGTACACCGTGTGATCGGGAAAGGTTTCTAAAATGGACCTCATTTCTCATCTCCTTGGGCTCGGGTTCGCTATTCCAGCTGCTTTACTAGCAATCTCCCTCCTTGGAGAATCAGCACCTTTTACCTCCTGTTCCGTACAGGTTGCATTTGTCCTGAGGATGAACGGGAAGAGGGGGAACCAATGAGACACAAGCTCTAGGAGTTGGGACAGGCACAGGTCACTCTATTTTCCCATCAGGAAGAAGAATTAACCACAGGCTCAGCCTGCCGCCCGGAACCAGAATAGGGCCTGAAGCAATCCTGCACTTTTGCGTCCAGGTCCCAGGAAAGCGAGTTGAAAAATGGAGCTCAGGGGCACTGCAATTCACAAACCTGCAGAGTTATAAATGATAACTCTCGTCCACAAATATATTGAGGGAAGGCAACGAAGAGGATTTGAAAGCAAGGCAGAATTGCAGGAAACAGATTTCAGGAGGTAGATTCGAATCGCCTTTAAAGCACGGGAAAAGCGGCAAAACCTCGACAATGATGCCCTTGGCCAAAAAGGGCGTATGCGTTTTTTCCTGAATATATTCAGGAAAAAACGCATACGCCCTTTTTGGCCAACCAAGCAACCTGGAAAGGCAAATCAGCGCTACAAAGAAGTCTCGCTTCCCACCGGTCAAAAGGGCCATGCTGAATAAAGTGTCAAAACCAGAAATGCAGGACAGGCCATGGAGAAACGGGAGCCTTGCTACGCTGATGGGCGGGATGTAAATTGCCAACAGCCACTCTGGAGAAGTGTACGGTGTGTCCTGAAACATCTAAAAAACTCAGCTTAGAGAGCATAGGGCACTTCCACTCATGGGCGTATAAATTGGGAAAATTAAAAATCAGCAAGACACAGGCACCCCAAAGTTTAGGGCTGCTCTGTTGACAAGAACCTCTACTTTGTTACAACGTAAATATCCCAGGAAAGAAAAAAATGGATGAAGAAGTATTAGTCCTTATGTATAATAGAATATCACTCAGCCATGATATCAACGTCATAAGTCTAGTAGCAGCATGATGAGTAGATTTAGGTACGACGATTCTAAGTGAAATAAGTCACACAGAAAAAGACACTTATCATAAGATATCACTTATAGAGGGAATGTAAAAACCGCGACCCTTGAACTGAATTACAAAACAGAACAGAGTCACACGTTTAGAAAACACACTATGGCTGCTTAACGGGAAAGGTGAGGTGGGGTGATGCATAAAACAAGGGTTTCAAATTAGCTCAGATACCGTTCCATAAACCCAATATGTAATAGACACGACCTACTCCTTGCTCAGTGAACTGGACTCAACACCCCCTATTCACCGCCCAAGAATATATCTGACTAGTAAGAATCTTAAAACATATGTATTGATATCTCTCTGTAAGTGAGTCAAGTGGGTGTAAAGCGGCATAAACACAGCAGTGAAAAGCAGCTAAACCCCTTTATAAAAACCAATTACTTTTAAAAACCCGTGAAACAAAGACAGTGAAAGAGAGAGAAATTCTTAGTAAATTCTTTCAGGGGCTGTGATGCCACCTGGATTGACCATATATAGACCCACAGCTGATTGAGACATAAGGGTGGACACTCTTGGGGCTGAGAGGTTTGGTGAGGTTGGGTGAGCAAACGCAGACCCTTTAAAGTAATACTGCGTGGTTCCCATCCCATGGGGCCCAAATCTCCAGGTTCAAGGGCATCTTCCCACTTCGAAAACATGCATGAGAAACCCAGAAGATGGTGCACCGAGTGATCGGGAAAGGTTTTTAAAACGCACCTCATTTCTCATCTCCTTGTGCTCGGGTTCTCCATTCCAGCCGCTTTACTAGCAATCTCCCTCCTTGGAGGATCAGCACCTTTAGCCTCCTGTTCCGTACAGGTTGCAATTTGTCCTGAGGATGAACGGGAAGAGGGGGAACCAATGAGACACTAGCTCTAGGTGTTGGGACAGGCACAGGTCACTCTATTTTCCCATCAGGAAGAAGAATTAACCACAGGCTCAGCCTGCCGCCCGTGACCAGTATAGGGCCTGAAGCAATCCTGCGCTTTTGCGGCCGGCTCCCAAGAAAGGGATTTGAAAAATGGAGCTCAGGGGCTCTGCAATTCACAAACCTGCATAGTTATAAATGATAACTCTCGTCAACAAATATATTGAGGGAAGGCAACGAAGAGGATTTGAAAGCAAGGCAGAATTGCAGGAAACAGATTTCAGGAGGTAGATACGAAACGCCTTTAAAGCACAGGAAAAGGGGCAAAACCTCGACCATGATGCCCTTGGCCAAAAAGGGCGTATGCGTTTTTTCCTGAATATATTCAGGAAAAAAACGCATACGCCCTTTTTGGCCAACCAAGCAACCTGGAAAGGCAAATCAGCGCTACAAAGAAGTCTCGCTTCCCATCGGTCAAAAGGGCCATGCTGAATAAAGTATCAAAACCAGAAATGCAGGACAGACCATGGAGAAACGGGAGCCTTGCTACGCTGAAGGGCGGGATGTAAATTGCCAACAGCCACTCTGGAGAAGTGTACGGTATCTCCTGAAACATCGAAAAAACTCAGCTTAGAGAGCATAGGGCACTTCCACTCATGGGCGTATACATTGCAAAAACTAAAAATCAGCAAGACACAGGCACCCCAAAGTTTAGGGCTGCTCTGTTGACAAGAACCTCCACTTCGTTACACCTTAAATATCCCAGGAAAGAGAAAAATGGATAAAGAAGTTGTGGTCCTTATGTACAATGGAATATCACTCAGCCATGAAATCAACGTCATAAGGCTAGTAGCAGCATGATGAGTGGATTTAGGTACGACGATTCTAAGTGAAATAAGTCACACAGAAAAAGACACTCATCGTAAGATATCACTTATAGAGGGAATGTAAAAACCGCTACCCTTGAACTGAATTACAAAACAGAACAGAGGCACACGTTTAGAAAACACACTATGGCTGCTTAACGGGAAAGGTGAGGTGGGGTGATGCATAAAACAAGGGTTTCAAATTAGCTCAGATACCGTTCCATAAACCCAATATGTAATAGACACGACCTACTCCTTGCTCTGTGAACTGGACTCAACACCCCCTATTCACCGCCCAAGAATATATCTGACTAGTAAGAATCTTAAAAGCTATGTATTGATATCTCTCTGTAAGTGAGTCAAGTGGGTGTAAATCGGCATAAACACAGCAGTGAAAAGCAGCTAAACCCCTTTATAAAAATCAATCACTTTTAAAAACCCGTGAAACAAAGACAGAGAAAGAGAGAGAAATTCTTAATAAATTCGCTCAGGGGCTGTGACGCCACCTGGATTGACCATATCTAGACCCACAGCTGATTGAGACATAAGGGTGGACACTCTTGGGGCTGAGAGGTTTGGTGAGGTTGGGTGAGCAAACGCAGACCCTTTAAAGTAATACTGCGTGGGTCCCATCCCATGGGTCCCAAATCTCCAGGTTCAAGGGCATCTTCCCACTTCGAAAACATGCATGAGAAACCAAGAAGATGGTGCACCGTGTGATAGGGAAAGGTTTCTAAAACGCACCTCATTTCTCATCTCCTTGGGCTCGGGTTCGCCATTCCAGCCGCTTTACTAGCAATCTCCCTTCTTGGAGAATCAGCACCTTTAACCTCCTGTTCCGTACAGGTTGCAATTTGTCCTGAGGATGAACGGGAAGAGGGGGAACCAATGAGACACTAGCTCTAGGTGTTGGGACAGGCACAGGTCACTCTATTTTCCCATCAGGAAGAAAAATTAACCACAGACTCAGCCTGCCGCTCGGGACCAGAATAGGGCCTGAAGAAATCCTGCGCTTTTGCGGCCAGCTCCCAAGAAAGCGAGTTGAAAAATGGAGCTCAGGGGCACTGCAATTCATAAACCTGCAGAGTTATAAATGATAACTCTCGTCCACAAATATATTGAGGGAAGGCAACGAAGAGGATTTGAAAGCAAGGCAGAATTGCAGGAAACAGATTTCAGGAGGTAGATTCGAATCGCCTTTAAAGCACGGGAAAAGCGGCAAAACCTCGACAATGATGCCCTTGGCCAAAAAGGGCGTATGCGTTTTTCCTGAATATATTCAGGAAAAAACGCATACGCCCTTTTTGGCCAACCAAGCAACCTGGAAAGGCAAATCAGCGCTACAAAGAAGTCTCGCTTCCCATCGGTCAAAAGGGCCATGCTGAATAAAGTTTCAAAACCAGAAATGCAGGACAGGCCATGGAGAAACGGGAGCCTTGCTACGCTGATGGGCGGGATGTAAAATGCCAACGGCCACTCTGGAGAAGTGTACGGTGTGTCCTGAAACATCGAAAAAACTCAGCTTAGACAACATAGGGCACTTCCCCTCATGGGCGTATAAATTGGGAAAACTAAAAATCAGCAAGACACAGGCACCCCAAAGTTTAGGGCTGATCTGTTGACAAGAACCTCCACTTCGTTACACCTTAAATATCCCAGGAAAGAGAAAAATGGATAAAGAAGTTGTGGTCCTTATGTACAACGGAATATCACTCAGCCATGAAATCAACTGCATAAGGCTAGTAGCAGCATGATGAGTGGATTTAGGTACGACGATTCTAAGTGAAATAAGTCACACAGAAAAAGACACTTATCATAAGATATCACTTATAGAGGGAATGTGAAAACCGCGACCCTTGAACTGAATTACAAAACAGAACAGAGTCACGTTTAGAAAACACACTATGGCTGCTTAACGGGAAAGGTGAGGTGGGGTGATGCATAAAACAAGGGTTTCAAATTAGCTCAGATACCGTTCCATAAACCCAATATGTAATAGACACGACCTACTCCTTGCTCAGTGAACTGGACTCAACACCCCCTATTCACCGCCCAAGAATATATCTGACTAGTAAGAATCTTAAAAGCTATGTATTGATATCTCTCTGTAAGTGAGTCAAGTGGGTGTAAATCGGCATAAACACAGCAGTGAAAAGCAGCTAAACCCCTTTATAAAAATCAATCACTTTTAAAAACCCGTGAAACAAAGACAGAGAAAGAGAGAGAAATTCTTAATAAATTCGCTCAGGGGCTGTGACGCCACCTGGATTGACCATATCTAGACCCACAGCTAATTGAGACATAAGGGTGGACACTCTTGGGGCTGAGAGGTTTGGTGAGGTTGGGTGAGCAAACGCAGACACTTTAAAGTAATACTGCGTGGGTCACATCCCATGGGTCCCAAATCTCCAGGTTCAAGGGCATCTTCCCACTTCGAAAACATGCATGAGAAACCAAGAAGATGGTGCACCGTGTGATAGGGAAAGGTTTCTAAAACGCACCTCATTTCTCATCTCCTTGGGCTCGGGTTCGCCATTCCAGCCGCTTTACTAGCAATCTCCCTTCTTGGAGAATCAGCACCTTTAACCTCCTGTTCCGTACAGGTTGCAATTTGTCCTGAGGATGAACGGGAAGAGGGGGAACCAATGAGAGACTAGCTCTAGGTGTTGGGACAGGCACAGGTCACTCTATTTTCCCATCAGGAAGAAAAATTAACCACAGACTCAGCCTGCCGCTCGGGACCAGAATAGGGCCTGAAGAAATCCTGCGCTTTTGCGGCCAGCTCCCAAGAAAGCGAGTTGAAAAATGGAGCTCAGGGGCACTGCAATTCATAAACCTGCAGAGTTATAAATGATAACTCTCGTCCACAAACATATTGAGGGAAGGCAACGAAGAGGATTTGAAAGCAAGGCAGAATTGCAGGAAACAGATTTCAGGAGGTAGATTCGAATCGCCTTTAAAGCACGGGAAAAGCGGCAAAACCTCGACAATGATGCCCTTGGCCAAAAAGGGCGTATGCGTTTTTCCTGAATATATTCAGGAAAATACGCATACGCCCTTTTTGGCCAACCAAGCAACCTGGAAAGGCAAATCAGCGCTACAAAGAAGTCTCGCTTCCCATCGGTCAAAAGGGCCATGCTGAATAAAGTGTCAAAACCAGAAATGCAGGACAGGCCATGGAGAAACGGGAGCCTTGCTACGCTGATGGGAGGGATGTAAAATGCCAACGGCCACTCTGGAGAAATGTACGGTGTGTCCTGAAACATCGAAAAAATTCAGCTTAGACAACATAGGGCACTTCCCCTCATGGGCGTATAAATTGGGAAAACTAAAAATCAGCAAGACACAGGCACCCCAAAGTTTAGGGCTGATCTGTTGACAAGAACCTCCACTTCGTTACACCTTAAATATCCCAGGAAAGAGAAAAATGGATAAAGAAGTTGTGGTCCTTATGTACAATGGAATATCACTCAGCCATGAAATCAACGTCATAAGGCTAGTAGCAGCATGATGAGTGGATTTAGGTACGACGATTCTAAGTGAAATAAGTCACACAGAAAAAGACACTCATCGTAAGATATCACTTATAGAGGGAATGTAAAAACCGCTACCCTTGAACTGAATTACAAAACAGAACAGAGGCACACGTTTAGAAAACACACTATGGCTGCTTAACGGGAAAGGTGAGGTGGGGTGATGCATAAAACAAGGGTTTCAAATTAGCTCAGATACCGTTCCATAAACCCAATATGTAATAGACACGACCTACTCCTTGCTCTGTGAACTGGACTCAACACCCCCTATTCACCGCCCAAGAATATATCTGACTAGTAAGAATCTTAAAAGCTATGTATTGATATCTCTCTGTAAGTGAGTCAAGTGGGTGTAAATCGGCATAAACACAGCAGTGAAAAGCAGCTAAACCCCTTTATAAAAATCAATCACTTTTAAAAACCCGTGAAACAAAGACAGAGAAAGAGAGAGAAATTCTTAATAAATTCGCTCAGGGGCTGTGACGCCACCTGGATTGACCATATCTAGACCCACAGCTGATTGAGACATAAGGGTGGACACTCTTGGGGCTGAGAGGTTTGGTGAGGTTGGGTGAGCAAACGCAGACCCTTTAAAGTAATACTGCGTGGGTCCCATCCCATGGGTCCCAAATCTCCAGGTTCAAGGGCATCTTCCCACTTCGAAAACATGCATGAGAAACCCAGAAGATGGTGCACCGTGTGATCGGGAAAGGTTTCTAAAACGCACCTCATTTCTCATCTCCTTGGGCTCGGGTTCGCCATTCCAGCCGCTTTACTAGCAATCTCCCTTCTTGGAGAATCAGCACCTTTAACCTCCTGTTCCGTACAGGTTGCAATTTGTCCTGAGGATGAACGGGAAGAGGGGGAACCAATGAGAGACTAGCTCTAGGTGTTGGGACAGGCACAGGTCACTCTATTTTCCCATCAGGAAGAAAAATTAACCACAGACTCAGCCTGCCGCTCGGGACCAGAATAGGGCCTGAAGAAATCCTGCGCTTTTGCGGCCAGCTCCCAAGAAAGCGAGTTGAAAAATGGAGCTCAGGGGCACTGCAATTCATAAACCTGCAGAGTTATAAATGATAACTCTCGTCCACAAATATATTGAGGGAAGGCAACGAAGAGGATTTGAAAGCAAGGCAGAATTGCAGGAAACAGATTTCAGGAGGTAGATTCGAATCGCCTTTAAAGCACGGGAAAAGCGGCAAAACCTCGACAATGATGCCCTTGGCCAAAAAGGGCGTATGCGTTTTTCCTGAATATATTCAGGAAAAAACGCATACGCCCTTTTTGGCCAACCAAGCAACCTGGAAAGGCAAATCAGCGCTACAAAGAAGTCTCGCTTCCCATCGGTCAAAAGGGCCATGCTGAATAAAGTGTCAAAACCAGAAATGCAGGACAGGCCATGGAGAAACGGGAGCCTTGCTACGCTGATGGGCGGGATGTAAAATGCCAACGGCCACTCTGGAGAAGTGTACGGTGTGTCCTGAAACATCGAAAAAACTCAGCTTAGACAACATAGGGCACTTCCCCTCATGGGCGTATAAATTGGGAAAACTAAAAATCAGCAAGACACAGGCACCCCAAAGTTTAGGGCTGATCTGTTGACAAGAACCTCCACTTCGTTACACCTTAAATATCCCAGGAAAGAGAAAAATGGATAAAGAAGTTGTGGTCCTTATGTACAACGGAATATCACTCAGCCATGAAATCAACTGCATAAGGCTAGTAGCAGCATGATGAGTGGATTTAGGTACGACGATTCTAAGTGAAATAAGTCACACAGAAAAAGACACTTATCATAAGATATCACTTATAGAGGGAATGTGAAAACCGCGACCCTTGAACTGAATTACAAAACAGAACAGAGTCACGTTTAGAAAACACACTATGGCTGCTTAACGGGAAAGGTGAGGTGGGGTGATGCATAAAACAAGGGTTTCAAATTAGCTCAGATACCGTTCCATAAACCCAATATGTAATAGACACGACCTACTCCTTGCTCAGTGAACTGGACTCAACACCCCCTATTCACCGCCCAAGAATATATCTGACTAGTAAGAATCTTAAAAGCTATGTATTGATATCTCTCTGTAAGTGAGTCAAGTGGGTGTAAATCGGCATAAACACAGCAGTGAAAAGCAGCTAAACCCCTTTATAAAAATCAATCACTTTTAAAAACCCGTGAAACAAAGACAGAGAAAGAGAGAGAAATTCTTAATAAATTCGCTCAGGGGCTGTGACGCCACCTGGATTGACCATATCTAGACCCACAGCTAATTGAGACATAAGGGTGGACACTCTTGGGGCTGAGAGGTTTGGTGAGGTTGGGTGAGCAAACGCAGACACTTTAAAGTAATACTGCGTGGGTCACATCCCATGGGTCCCAAATCTCCAGGTTCAAGGGCATCTTCCCACTTCGAAAACATGCATGAGAAACCAAGAAGATGGTGCACCGTGTGATAGGGAAAGGTTTCTAAAACGCACCTCATTTCTCATCTCCTTGGGCTCGGGTTCGCCATTCCAGCCGCTTTACTAGCAATCTCCCTTCTTGGAGAATCAGCACCTTTAACCTCCTGTTCCGTACAGGTTGCAATTTGTCCTGAGGATGAACGGGAAGAGGGGGAACCAATGAGAGACTAGCTCTAGGTGTTGGGACAGGCACAGGTCACTCTATTTTCCCATCAGGAAGAAAAATTAACCACAGACTCAGCCTGCCGCTCGGGACCAGAATAGGGCCTGAAGAAATCCTGCGCTTTTGCGGCCAGCTCCCAAGAAAGCGAGTTGAAAAATGGAGCTCAGGGGCACTGCAATTCATAAACCTGCAGAGTTATAAATGATAACTCTCGTCCACAAACATATTGAGGGAAGGCAACGAAGAGGATTTGAAAGCAAGGCAGAATTGCAGGAAACAGATTTCAGGAGGTAGATTCGAATCGCCTTTAAAGCACGGGAAAAGCGGCAAAACCTCGACAATGATGCCCTTGGCCAAAAAGGGCGTATGCGTTTTTCCTGAATATATTCAGGAAAATACGCATACGCCCTTTTTGGCCAACCAAGCAACCTGGAAAGGCAAATCAGCGCTACAAAGAAGTCTCGCTTCCCATCGGTCAAAAGGGCCATGCTGAATAAAGTGTCAAAACCAGAAATGCAGGACAGGCCATGGAGAAACGGGAGCCTTGCTACGCTGATGGGAGGGATGTAAAATGCCAACGGCCACTCTGGAGAAATGTACGGTGTGTCCTGAAACATCGAAAAAATTCAGCTTAGACAACATAGGGCACTTCCCCTCATGGGCGTATAAATTGGGAAAACTAAAAATCAGCAAGACACAGGCACCCCAAAGTTTAGGGCTGATCTGTTGACAAGAACCTCCACTTCGTTACACCTTAAATATCCCAGGAAAGAGAAAAATGGATAAAGAAGTTGTGGTCCTTATGTACAATGGAATATCACTCAGCCATGAAATCAACGTCATAAGGCTAGTAGCAGCATGATGAGTGGATTTAGGTACGACGATTCTAAGTGAAATAAGTCACACAGAAAAAGACACTCATCGTAAGATATCACTTATAGAGGGAATGTAAAAACCGCTACCCTTGAACTGAATTACAAAACAGAACAGAGGCACACGTTTAGAAAACACACTATGGCTGCTTAACGGGAAAGGTGAGGTGGGGTGATGCATAAAACAAGGGTTTCAAATTAGCTCAGATACCGTTCCATAAACCCAATATGTAATAGACACGACCTACTCCTTGCTCTGTGAACTGGACTCAACACCCCCTATTCACCGCCCAAGAATATATCTGACTAGTAAGAATCTTAAAAGCTATGTATTGATATCTCTCTGTAAGTGAGTCAAGTGGGTGTAAATCGGCATAAACACAGCAGTGAAAAGCAGCTAAACCCCTTTATAAAAATCAATCACTTTTAAAAACCCGTGAAACAAAGACAGAGAAAGAGAGAGAAATTCTTAATAAATTCGCTCAGGGGCTGTGACGCCACCTGGATTGACCATATCTAGACCCACAGCTGATTGAGACATAAGGGTGGACACTCTTGGGGCTGAGAGGTTTGGTGAGGTTGGGTGAGCAAACGCAGACCCTTTAAAGTAATACTGCGTGGGTCCCATCCCATGGGTCCCAAATCTCCAGGTTCAAGGGCATCTTCCCACTTCGAAAACATGCATGAGAAACCCAGAAGATGGTGCACCGTGTGATCGGGAAAGGTTTCTAAAACGCACCTCATTTCTCATCTCCTTGGGCTCGGGTTCGCCATTCCAGCCGCTTTACTAGCAATCTCCCTTCTTGGAGAATCAGCACCTTTAACCTCCTGTTCCGTACAGGTTGCAATTTGTCCTGAGGATGAACGGGAAGAGGGGGAACCAATGAGAGACTAGCTCTAGGTGTTGGGACAGGCACAGGTCACTCTATTTTCCCATCAGGAAGAAAAATTAACCACAGACTCAGCCTGCCGCTCGGGACCAGAATAGGGCCTGAAGAAATCCTGCGCTTTTGCGGCCAGCTCCCAAGAAAGCGAGTTGAAAAATGGAGCTCAGGGGCACTGCAATTCATAAACCTGCAGAGTTATAAATGATAACTCTCGTCCACAAATATATTGAGGGAAGGCAACGAAGAGGATTTGAAAGCAAGGCAGAATTGCAGGAAACAGATTTCAGGAGGTAGATTCGAATCGCCTTTAAAGCACGGGAAAAGCGGCAAAACCTCGACAATGATGCCCTTGGCCAAAAAGGGCGTATGCGTTTTTCCTGAATATATTCAGGAAAAAACGCATACGCCCTTTTTGGCCAACCAAGCAACCTGGAAAGGCAAATCAGCGCTACAAAGAAGTCTCGCTTCCCATCGGTCAAAAGGGCCATGCTGAATAAAGTGTCAAAACCAGAAATGCAGGACAGGCCATGGAGAAACGGGAGCCTTGCTACGCTGATGGGCGGGATGTAAAATGCCAACGGCCACTCTGGAGAAGTGTACGGTGTGTCCTGAAACATCGAAAAAACTCAGCTTAGACAACATAGGGCACTTCCCCTCATGGGCGTATAAATTGGGAAAACTAAAAATCAGCAAGACACAGGCACCCCAAAGTTTAGGGCTGATCTGTTGACAAGAACCTCCACTTCGTTACACCTTAAATATCCCAGGAAAGAGAAAAATGGATAAAGAAGTTGTGGTCCTTATGTACAACGGAATATCACTCAGCCATGAAATCAACTGCATAAGGCTAGTAGCAGCATGATGAGTGGATTTAGGTACGACGATTCTAAGTGAAATAAGTCACACAGAAAAAGACACTTATCATAAGATATCACTTATAGAGGGAATGTGAAAACCGCGACCCTTGAACTGAATTACAAAACAGAACAGAGTCACGTTTAGAAAACACACTATGGCTGCTTAACGGGAAAGGTGAGGTGGGGTGATGCATAAAACAAGGGTTTCAAATTAGCTCAGATACCGTTCCATAAACCCAATATGTAATAGACACGACCTACTCCTTGCTCAGTGAACTGGACTCAACACCCCCTATTCACCGCCCAAGAATATATCTGACTAGTAAGAATCTTAAAAGCTATGTATTGATATCTCTCTGTAAGTGAGTCAAGTGGGTGTAAATCGGCATAAACACAGCAGTGAAAAGCAGCTAAACCCCTTTATAAAAATCAATCACTTTTAAAAACCCGTGAAACAAAGACAGAGAAAGAGAGAGAAATTCTTAATAAATTCGCTCAGGGGCTGTGACGCCACCTGGATTGACCATATCTAGACCCACAGCTGATTGAGACATAAGGGTGGACACTCTTGGGGCTGAGAGGTTTGGTGAGGTTGGGTGAGCAAACGCAGACACTTTAAAGTAATACTGCGTGGGTCACATCCCATGGGTCCCAAATCTCCAGGTTCAAGGGCATCTTCCCACTTCGAAAACATGCATGAGAAACCAAGAAGATGGTGCACCGTGTGATAGGGAAAGGTTTCTAAAACGCACCTCATTTCTCATCTCCTTGGGCTCGGGTTCGCCATTCCAGCCGCTTTACTAGCAATCTCCCTTCTTGGAGAATCAGCACCTTTAACCTCCTGTTCCGTACAGGTTGCAATTTGTCCTGAGGATGAACGGGAAGAGGGGGAACCAATGAGAGACTAGCTCTAGGTGTTGGGACAGGCACAGGTCACTCTATTTTCCCATCAGGAAGAAAAATTAACCACAGACTCAGCCTGCCGCTCGGGACCAGAATAGGGCCTGAAGAAATCCTGCGCTTTTGCGGCCAGCTCCCAAGAAAGCGAGTTGAAAAATGGAGCTCAGGGGCACTGCAATTCATAAACCTGCAGAGTTATAAATGATAACTCTCGTCCACAAACATATTGAGGGAAGGCAACGAAGAGGATTTGAAAGCAAGGCAGAATTGCAGGAAACAGATTTCAGGAGGTAGATTCGAATCGCCTTTAAAGCACGGGAAAAGCGGCAAAACCTCGACAATGATGCCCTTGGCCAAAAAGGGCGTATGCGTTTTTCCTGAATATATTCAGGAAAATACGCATACGCCCTTTTTGGCCAACCAAGCAACCTGGAAAGGCAAATCAGCGCTACAAAGAAGTCTCGCTTCCCATCGGTCAAAAGGGCTATGCTGAATAAAGTGTCAAAACCAGAAATGCAGGACAGGCCATGGAGAAACGGGAGCCTTGCTACGCTGATGGGCGGGATGTAAATTGCCAGCAGCCACTCTGGAGAAGTGTACGGTGTGTCCTGAAACATCGAAAAAACTCAGCTTAGAGAGCATAGGGCACTTCCACTCATGGGCGTATAAATTGGGAAAACTAAAAATCAGCAAGACACAGGCACCCCAAAGTTTAGGGCTGCTCTGTTGACAAGAACCTCCACTTCGTTACACCTTAAATATCCCAGGAAAGAGAAAAATGGATAAAGAAGTTGTGGTCCTTATGTACAATGGAATATCACTCAGCCATGAAATCAACGTCATAAGGCTAGAAGCAGCATGATGAGTGGATTTAGGTACGACGATTCTAAGTGAAATAAGTCACACAGAAAAAGACACTTATCATAAGATATCACTTATAGAGGGAATGTGAAAACCGCGACCCTTGAACTGAATTACAAAACAGAACAGAGGCACACGTTTAGAAAACACACTATGGCTGCTTAACGGGAAAGGTGAGGTGGGGTGATGCATAAAACAAGGGTTTCAAATTAGCTCAGATACCGTTCCATAAACCCAATATGTAATAGACACGACCTACTCCTTGCTCTGTGAACTGGACTCAACACCCCCTATTCACCGCCCAAGAATATATCTGACTAGTAAGAATCTTAAAAGCTATGTATTGATATCTCTCTGTAAGTGAGTCAAGTGGGTGTAAATCGGCATAAACACAGCAGTGAAAAGCAGCTAAACCCCTTTATAAAAATCAATCACTTTTAAAAACCCGTATAACAAAGACAGAGAAAGAGAGAGAAATTCTTAATAAATTCGCTCAGGGGCTGTGACGCCACCTGGATTGACCATATCTAGACCCACAGCTGATTGAGACATAAGGGTGGACACTCTTGGGGCTGAGAGGTTTGGTGAGGTTGGGTGAGCAAACGCAGACCCTTTAAAGTAATACTGCGTGGGTCCCATCCCATGGGTCCCAAATCTCCAGGTTCAAGGGCATCTTCCCACTTCGAAAACATGCATGAGAAACCCAGAAGATGGTGCACCGTGTGATCGGGAAAGGTTTCTAAAACGCACCTCATTTCTCATCTCCTTGGGCTCGGGTTCGCCATTCCAGCCGCTTTACTAGCAATCTCCCTTCTTGGAGAATCAGCACCTTTAACCTCCTGTTCCGTACAGGTTGCAATTTGTCCTGAGGATGAACGGGAAGAGGGGGAACCAATGAGAGACTAGCTCTAGGTGTTGGGACAGGCACAGGTCACTCTATTTTCCCATCAGGAAGAAAAATTAACCACAGACTCAGCCTGCCGCTCGGGACCAGAATAGGGCCTGAAGAAATCCTGCGCTTTTGCGGCCAGCTCCCAAGAAAGCGAGTTGAAAAATGGAGCTCAGGGGCACTGCAATTCATAAACCTGCAGAGTTATAAATGATAACTCTCGTCCACAAATATATTGAGGGAAGGCAACGAAGAGGATTTGAATGCAAGGCAGAATTGCAGGAAACAGATTTCAGGAGGTAGATTCGAATCGCCTTTAAAGCACGGGAAAAGCGATAAAACCTCGACAATGATGCCCTTGGCCAAAAAGGGCGTATGCGTTTTTCCTGAATATATTCAGGAAAAAACGCATACGCCCTTTTTGGCCAACCAAGCAACCTGGAAAGGCAAATCAGCGCTACAAAGAAGTCTCGCTTCCCATCGCTCAAAAGGGCCATGCTGTATAAAGTGTCAAAACCAGAAATGCAGGACAGGCCATGGAGAAACGGGAGCCTTGCTACACTGATGGGCGGGATGTAAAATGCCAACGGCCACGCTGGAGAAGTGTACGGTGTGTCCTGAAACATCGAAAAAACTCAGCTTAGACAACATAGGGCACTTCCCCTCATGGGCGTATAAATTGGGAAAACTAAAAATCAGCAAGACACAGGCACCCCAAAGTTTAGGGCTGATCTGTTGACAAGAACCTCCACTTCGTTACACCTTAAATATCCCAGGAAAGAGAAAAATGGATAAAGAAGTTGTGGTCCTTATGTACAACGGAATATCACTCAGCCATGAAATCAACTGCATAAGGCTAGTAGCAGCATGATGAGTGGATTTAGGTATGACGATTCTAAGTGAAATAAGTCACACAGAAAAAGACACTTATCATAAGATATCACTTATAGAGGGAATGTAAAACCCGCTACCCTTGAACTGAATTACAAAACAGAACAGAGTCACGTTTAGAAAACACACTATGGCTGCTTAACGGGAAAGGTGAGGTGGGGTGATGCATAAAACAAGGGTTTCAAATTAGCTCAGATACCGTTCCATAAACCCAATATGTAATAGACACGACCTACTCCTTGCTCAGTGAAATGGACTCAACACCCCCTATTCACCGCCCAAGAATATATCTGACTAGTAAGAATCTTAAAAGCTATGTATTGATATCTCTCTGTAAGTGAGTCAAGTGGGTGTAAATCGGCATAAACACAGCAGTGAAAAGCAGCTAAACCCCTTTATAAAAATCAATCACTTTTAAAAACCCGTGAAACAAAGACAGAGAAAGAGAGAGAAATTCTTAATAAATTCGCTCAGGGGCTGTGACGCCACCTGGATTGACCATATCTAGACCCACAGCTGATTGAGACATAAGGGTGGACACTCTTGGGGCTGAGAGGTTTGGTGAGGTTGGGTGAGCAAACGCAGACCCTTTAAAGTAATACTGCGTGGGTCCCATCCCATGGGTCCCAAATCTCCAGGTTCAAGGGCATCTTCCCACTTCGAAAACATGCATGAGAAACCCAGAAGATGGTGCACCGTGTGATCGGGAAAGGTTTCTAAAACGCACCTCATTTCTCATCTCCTTGGGCTCGGGTTCGCCATTCCAGCCGCTTTACTAGCAATCTCCCTTCTTGGAGAATCAGCACCTTTAACCTCCTGTTCCGTACAGGTTGCAATTTGTCCTGAGGATGAACGGGAAGAGGGGGAACCAATGAGAGACTAGCTCTAGGTGTTGGGACAGGCACAGGTCACTCTATTTTCCCATCAGGAAGAAAAATTAACCACAGACTCATCCTGCCGCTTGGGACCAGAATAGGGACTGAAGAAATCCTACGCTTTTGCGGCCAGCTCCCAAGAAAGCGAGTTCAAAAATGGAGCTCAGGGGCACTGCAATTCATAAACCTGCAGAGTTATAAATGATAACTCTCGTCCACAAATATATTGAGGGAAGGCAACGAAGAGGATTTGAAAGTAAGGCAGAATTGCAGGAAACAGATTTCAGGAGGTAGATTCGAATCGCCTTTAAAGCACGGGAAAAGCGGCAAAACCTCGACAATGATGCCCTTGGCCAAAAAGGGCGTATGCGTTTTTCCTGAATATATTCAGGAAAAAACGCATACGCCCTTTTTGGCCAACCAAGCAACCTGGAAAGGCAAATCAGCGCTACAAAGAAGTCTCGCTTCCCATCGGTCAAAAGGGCCATGCTGTATAAAGTGTCAAAACCAGAAATGCAGGACAGGCCATGGAGAAACGGGAGCCTTGCTACGCTGATGGGCGGGATGTAAAATGCCAACGGCCACTCTGGAGAAGTGTACGGTGTGTCCTGAAACATCGAAAAAACTCAGCTTAGACAACATAGGGCACTTCCCCTCATGGGCGTATAAATTGGGAAAACTACAAATCAGCAAGACCCAGGCACCCCAAAGTTTAGGGCTGATCTGTTGACAAGAACCTCCACTTTGTTACACCTTAAATATCCCAGGAAAGAGAAAAATGGATAAAGAAGTTGTGGTCCTTATGTACAACGGAATATCACTCAGCCATGAAATCAACTGCATAAGGCTAGTAGCAGCATGATGAGTGGATTTAGGTACGACGATTCTAAGTGAAATAAGTCACACAGAAAAAGACACTTATCATAAGATATCACTTATAGACGGAATGTAAAAACCGCTACCCTTGAACTGAATTACAAAACAGAACAGAGTCACACGTTTAGAAAACACACTATGGCTGCTTAACGGGAAAGGTGAGGTGGGGTGATGCATAAAACAAGGGTTTCAAATTAGCTCAGATACCGTTCCATAAACCCAATATGTAATAGACACGACCTACTCCTTGCTCAGTGAACTGGACTCAACACCCCCTATTCACCGCCCAAGAATATATCTGACTAGTAAGAATCTTAAAACATATGTATTGATATCTCTCTGTAAGTAAGTCAAGTGGGTGTAAAGCGGCATAAACAGCAGTGAAAAGCAGCTAAACCCCTTTATAAAAATCAATCACTTTTAAAAACCTGTGAAACAAAGACAGTGAAAGAGAGAGAAATTCTTACTAAATTCGTTCAGGGGCTGTGATGCCTCCTGGATTGACATATCTAGACCCACAGCTGATTGAGACATAAGGGTGGACACTCTTGGGGCTGAGAGGTTTGGTGAGGTTGGGTGAGCAAACGCAGACCCTTTAAAGTAATACTGCGTGGTACCCATCCCATGGGTCCCAAATCTCCAGGTTCAAGGGCATCTTCCTTCATCGAAATCATGCATTAGAAACCCAGAAGATGGTACACCGTGTGATCGGGAAAGGTTTCTAAAACGCACCTCATTTCTCATCTCCTTGTGCTCGGGTTCTCCATTCCAGCCGCTTTAATAGCAATCTCCCTCCTTGGAGAATCAGCACCTTTAACCTCCTGTTCCGTACAGGTTGCAATTTGTCCTGAGGATGAACGGAAAGAGGGGGAACCAATGAGAGACTAGCTCTAGGTGTTGGGACAGGCACAGGTCACTCTATTTTCCCATCAGGAAGAAGAATTAACCACAGGCTCGGCCTGCCGCCCGTGACCAGTATAGGGCCTGAAGCAATCCTGCACTTTTGCGGCCAGCTCCCAAGAAAGGGATTTGAAAAATGGAGCTCAGGGGCTCTGCAATTCACAAACCTGCAGAGTTATAAATGATAACTCTCGTCCACAAATATATTGACGGCAGGCAACGAAGAGGATTTGAAAGCAAGGCAGAATTGCAGGAAACAGATTTCAGGAGGTAGATTCGAATCGCCTTTAAAGCACAGGAAAAGGGGCAAAACCTCGACCATGATGCCCTTGGCCAAAAAGGGCGTATGCCTTTTTTCCTGAATATATTCAGGAAAAAAGGCATACGCCCTTTTTGGCCAACCAAGCAACCTGGAAAGGCAAATCAGCGCTACAAAGAAGTCTCGCTTCCCATCGGTCAAAAGGGCTATGCTGAATAAAGTGTCAAAACCAGAAATGCAGGACAGGCCATGGAGAAACGGGAGCCTTGCTACGCTGATGGGCGGGATGTAAATTGCCAACAGCCACTCTGGAGAAGTGTACGGTGTGTCCTGAAACATCTAAAAAACTCAGCTTAGAGAGCATAGGGCACTTCCACTCATGGGCGTATAAATTGGGAAAACTAAAAATCAGCAAGACACAGGCACCCCAAAGTTTAGGGCTGCTCTGTTGACAAGAACCTCCACTTCGTTACACCTTAAATATCCCAGGAAAGAGAAAAATGGATAAAGAAGTTGTGTACCTTATGTACAATGGAATATCACTCAGCCATGAAATCAACGTCATAAGGCTAGTAGCAGCATGATGAGTGGATTTAGGTACGACGATTCTAAGTGAAATAAGTCACACAGAAAAAGACACTTATCATAAGATATCACTTATAGAGGGAATGTGAAAACCGCGACCCTTGAACTGAATTACAAAACAGAACAGAGGCACACGTTTAGAAAACACACTATGGCTGCTTAACGGGAAAGGTGAGGTGGGGTGATGCATAAAACAAGGGTTTCAAATTAGCTCAGATACCGTTCCATAAACCCAATATGTAATAGACACGACCTACTCCTTGCTCTGTGAACTGGACTCAACACCCCCTATTCACCGCCCAAGAATATATCTGACTAGTAAGAATCTTAAAAGCTATGTATTGATATCTCTCTGTAAGTGAGTCAAGTGGGTGTAAATCGGCATAAACACAGCAGTGAAAAGCAGCTAAACCCCTTTATAAAAATCAATCACTTTTAAAAACCCGTGAAACAAAGACAGAGAAAGAGAGAGAAATTCTTAATAAATTCGCTCAGGGGCTGTGACGCCACCTGGATTGACCATATCTAGACCCACAGCTGATTGAGACATAAGGGTGGACACTCTTGGGGCTGAGAGGTTTGGTGAGGTTGGGTGAGCAAACGCAGACCCTTTAAAGTAATACTGCGTGGGTCCCATCCCATGGGTCCCAAATCTCCAGGTTCAAGGGCATCTTCCCACTTCGAAAACATGCATGAGAAACCCAGAAGATGGTGCACCGTGTGATCGGGAAAGGTTTCTAAAACGCACCTCATTTCTCATCTCCTTGGGCTCGGGTTCGCCATTCCAGCCGCTTTACTAGTAATCTCCCTCCTTGGAGGATCAGCACCTTTAACCTCCTGTTCCGTACAGGTTGCAATTTGTCCTGAGGATGAACGGGAAGAGGGGGAACCAATGAGACACTAGCTCTAGGTGTTGGGACAGGCACAGGTCACTCTATTTTCCCATCAGGAAGAAGAATTAACCACAGGCTCAGCCTGCCGCCCGTGACCAGTATAGGGCCTGAAGCAATCCTGCGCTTTTGCGGCCAGCTCCCAAGAAAGGGATTTGAAAAATGGAGCTCAGGGGCTCTGCAATTCACAAACCTGCAGAGTTATAAATAATAACTCTCGTCCACAAATATATTGAGGGAAGGCAACGAAGAGGATTTGAAAGCAAGGCAGAATTGCAGGAAACAGATTTTAGGAGGTAGATACGAATCGCCTTTAAAGCACAGGAAAAGGGGCAAAACCTCGACCATGATGCCCTTGGCCAAAAAGGGCGTATGCCTTTTTTCCTGAATATATTCAGGAAAAAAGGCATACGCCCTTTTTGGCCAACCAAGCAACCTGGAAAGGCAAATCAGCGCTACAATGAAGTCTCGCTTCCCATCGGTCAAAAGGGCTATGCTGAATAAAGTGTCAAAACCAGAAATGCAGGACAGGCCATGGAGAAACGGGAGCCTTGCTACGCTGATGGGCGGGATGTAAATTGCCAACAGCCACTCTGGAGAAGTGTACGGTGTGTCCTGAAACATCGAAAAAACTCAGCTTAGAGAGCATAGGGCACTTCCACTCATGGGCGTATAAATTGGGAAAACTAAAAATCAGCAAGACACAGGCACCCCAAAGTTTAGGGCTGCTCTGTTGACAAGAACCTCCACTTCGTTACACCTTAAATATCCCAGGAAAGAGAAAAATGGATAAAGAAGTTGTGGTCCTTATGTACAATGGAATATCACTCAGCCATGAAATCAACGTCATAAGGCTAGAAGCAGCATGATGAGTGGATTTAGGTACGACGATTCTAAGTGAAATAAGTCACACAGAAAAAGACACTTATCATAAGATATCACTTATAGAGGGAATGTGAAAACCGCGACCCTTGAACTGAATTACAAAACAGAACAGAGGCACACGTTTAGAAAACACACTATGGCTGCTTAACGGGAAAGGTGAGGTGGGGTGATGCATAAAACAAGGGTTTCAAATTAGCTCAGATACCGTTCCATAAACCCAATATGTAATAGACACGACCTACTCCTTGCTCTGTGAACTGGACTCAACACCCCCTATTCACCGCCCAAGAATATATCTGACTAGTAAGAATCTTAAAAGCTATGTATTGATATCTCTCTGTAAGTGAGTCAAGTGGGTGTAAATCGGCATAAACACAGCAGTGAAAAGCAGCTAAACCCCTTTATAAAAATCAATCACTTTTAAAAACCCGTGAAACAAAGACAGAGAAAGAGAGAGAAATTCTTAATAAATTCGCTCAGGGGCTGTGACGCCACCTGGATTGACCATATCTAGACCCACAGCTGATTGAGACATAAGGGTGGACACTCTTGGGGCTGAGAGGTTTGGTGAGGTTGGGTGAGCAAACGCAGACCCTTTAAAGTAATACTGCGTGGGTCCCATCCCATGGGTCCCAAATCTCCAGGTTCAAGGGCATCTTCCCACTTCGAAAACATGCATGAGAAACCCAGAAGATGGTGCACCGTGTGATCGGGAAAGGTTTCTAAAACGCACCTCATTTCTCATCTCCTTGGGCTCGGGTTCGCCATTCCAGCCGCTTTACTAGCAATCTCCCTTCTTGGAGAATCAGCACCTTTAACCTCCTGTTCCGTACAGGTTGCAATTTGTCCTGAGGATGAACGGGAAGAGGGGGAACCAATGAGAGACTAGCTCTAGGTGTTGGGACAGGCACAGGTCACTCTATTTTCCCATCAGGAAGAAAAATTAACCACAGACTCAGCCTGCCGCTCGGGACCAGAATAGGGCCTGAAGAAATCCTGCGCTTTTGCGGCCAGCTCCCAAGAAAGCGAGTTGAAAAATGGAGCTCAGGGGCACTGCAATTCATAAACCTGCAGAGTTATAAATGATAACTCTCGTCCACAAATATATTGAGGGAAGGCAACGAAGAGGATTTGAAAGCAAGGCAGAATTGCAGGAAACAGATTTCAGGAGGTAGATTCGAATCGCCTTTAAAGCACGGGAAAAGCGATAAAACCTCGACAATGATGCCCTTGGCAAAAAAGGGCGTATGCGTTTTTCCTGAATATATTCAGGAAAAAACGCATACGCCCTTTTTGGCCAACCAAGCAACCTGGAAAGGCAAATCAGCGCTACAAAGAAGTCTCGCTTCCCATCGCTCAAAAGGGCCATGCTGTATAAAGTGTCAAAACCAGAAATGCAGGACAGGCCATGGAGAAACGGGAGCCTTGCTACACTGATGGGCGGGATGTAAAATGCCAACGGCCACGCTGGAGAAGTGTACGGTGTGTCCTGAAACATCGAAAAAACTCAGCTTAGACAACATAGGGCACTTCCCCTCATGGGCGTATAAATTGGGAAAACTAAAAATCAGCAAGACACAGGCACCCCAAAGTTTAGGGCTGATCTGTTGACAAGAACCTCCACTTCGTTACACCTTAAATATCCCAGGAAAGAGAAAAATGGATAAAGAAGTTGTGGTCCTTATGTACAACGGAATATCACTCAGCCATGAAATCAACTGCATAAGGCTAGTAGCAGCATGATGAGTGGATTTAGGTATGACGATTCTAAGTGAAATAAGTCACACAGAAAAAGACACTTATCATAAGATATCACTTATAGAGGGAATGTAAAAACCGCTACCCTTGAACTGAATTACAAAACAGAACAGAGTCACGTTTAGAAAACACACTATGGCTGCTTAACGGGAAAGGTGAGGTGGGGTGATGCATAAAACAAGGGTTTCAAATTAGCTCAGATACCGTTCCATAAACCCAATATGTAATAGACACGACCTACTCCTTGCTCAGTGAACTGGACTCAACACCCCCTATTCACCGCCCAAGAATATATCTGACTAGTAAGTATCTTAAAACATATGAATTGATATCTCTCTGTAAGTAAGTCATGTGGGTGTAAAGCGGCATAAACAGCAGTGAAAAGCAGCTAAACCCCTTTATAAAAATCAATCACTTTTAAAAACCCATGAAACAAAGACAGTGAAAGAGAGAGAAATTCTTACTAAATTCGTTCAGGGGCTGTGATGCCACCTGGATTGACCATATATAGACCCACAGCTGATTGAGACATAAGGGTGGACACTCTTGGGGCTGAGAGGTTTCGTGAGGTTGGGTGAGCAAACGTAGACCCTTTAAAGTAATACTGCGTGGTTCCCATCCCATGGGTCCCAAATCTCCAGGTTCAAGGGCATCTTCCCACTTCGAAAACATGCATGAGAAACCAAGAAGATGGTGCACCGTGTGATCAGGAAAGGTTTCTAAAACGCACCTCATTTCTCATCTCCTTGTGCTCGGGTTCTCCATTCCAGCCGCTTTACTAGCAATCTCCCTCCTTGGAGAATCAGCACCTTTAACCTCCTGTTCCGTACAGTTTGCAATTTGTCCTGAGGATGAACGGGAAGAGGGGGAACCAATGAGAGACTAGCTCTAGGTGTTGGGACAGGCACAGGTCACTCTATTTTCCCATCAGGAAGAAGAATTAACCACAGGCTCAGCCTGCCCCTCGGGACCACAATAGAGCCTGAAGCAATCCTGCGCTTTTGCGGCCACCTCCCAAGAAAGCGAGTTGAAAAATGGAGCTCAGGGGCACTGCAATTCACAAACCTGCAGAGTTATAAATGATAACTCTCGTCCACAAATATATTGAGGGAAGGCAACGAAGAGGATTTGAAAGCAAGGCAGAATTGCAGGAAACAGATTTCAGGAGGTAGATTCGAATCGCCTTTAAAGCACAGGAAAAGCGGCAAAACCTCGACCATGATGCCCTTGGCCAAAAAGGGCGTATGCGTTTTTTCCTGAATATATTCAGGAAAAAACGCGTACGCCCTTTTTGGCCAACCAAGCAACCTGGAAAGGCAAATCAGCGCTACAAAGAAGTCTCGCTTCCCATCGGTCAAAAGGGCCATGCTGAATAAAGTGTCAAAACCAGAAATGCAGGACAGGCCATGGAGAAACGGGAGCCTTGCTACGCAGATGGGAGGGATGTAAATTGCCAACAGCCACTCTGGAGAAGTGTACGGTGTGTCCTGAAACATCGAAAAAACTCAGCTTAGAGAGCATAGGGCACTTCCACTCATGGGCGTATAAATTGGGAAAACTAAAAATCAGCAAGACACAGGCACCCCAAAGTTTAGGGCTGCTCTGTTGACAAGAACCTCCACTTCGTTACACCTTAAATATCCCAGGAAAGAGAAAAATGGATAAAGAAGTTGTGGTCCTTATGTACAATGGAATATCACTCAGCCATGAAATCAACGTCATAAGGCTAGTAGCAGCATGATGAGTGGATTTAGGTACGACGATTCTAAGTGAAATAAGTCACACAGAAAAAGACACTTATCATAAGATATCACTTATAGAGGGAATGTGAAAACCGCGACCCTTGAACTGAATTACAAAACAGAACAGAGGCACACGTTTAGAAAACACACTATGGCTGCTTAACGGGAAAGGTGAGGTGGGGTGATGCATAAAACAAGGGTTTCAAATTTGCTCAGATACCGTTCCATAAACCCAATATGTAATAGACACGACCTACTCCTTGCTCTGTGAACTGGACTCAACACCCCCTATTCACCGCCCAAGAATATATCTGACTAGTAAGAATCTTAAAAGCTATGTATTGATATCTCTCTGTAAGTGAGTCAAGTGGGTGTAAATCGGCATAAACACAGCAGTGAAAAGCAGCTAAACCCCTTTATAAAAATCAATCACTTTTAAAAACCCGTGAAACAAAGACAGAGAAAGAGAGAGAAATTCTTAATAAATTCGCTCAGGGGCTGTGACGCCACCTGGATTGACCATATCTAGACCCACAGCTGATTGAGACATAAGGGTGGACACTCTTGGGGCTGAGAGGTTTGGTGAGGTTGGGTGAGCAAACGCAGACCCTTTAAAGTAATACTGCGTGGGTCCCATCCCATGGGTCCCAAATCTCCAGGTTCAAGGGCATCTTCCCACTTCGAAAACATGCATGAGAAACCCAGAAGATGGTGCACCGTGTGATCGGGAAAGGTTTCTAAAACGCACCTCATTTCTCATCTCCTTGGGCTCGGGTTCGCCATTCCAGCCGCTTTACTAGCAATCTCCCTTCTTGGAGAATCAGCACCTTTAACCTCCTGTTCCGTACAGGTTGCAATTTGTCCTGAGGATGAACGGGAAGAGGGGGAACCAATGAGACACTAGCTCTAGGTGTTGGGACAGGCACAGGTCACTCTATTTTCCCATCAGGAAGAAAAATTAACCACAGACTCAGCCTGCCGCTCAGAACCAGAATAGGGCCTGAAGAAATCCTGCGCTTTTGCGGCCAGCTCCCAAGAAAGCGAGTTGAAAAATGGAGCTCAGGGGCACTGCAATTCATAAACCTGCAGAGTTATAAATGATAACTCTCGTCCACAAATATATTGAGGGAAGGCAACGAAGAGGATTTGAAAGCAAGGCAGAATTGCAGGAAACAGATTTCAGGAGGTAGATTCGAATCGCCTTTAAAGCACGGGAAAAGCGGCAAAACCTCAACAATGATGCCCTTGGCCAAAAAGGGCGTATGCGTTTTTCCTGAATATATTCAGGAAAAAATGCATACGCCCTTTTTGGCCAACCAAGCAACCTGGAAAGGCAAATCAGCGCTACAAAGAAGTCTCGCTTCCCATCGCTCAAAAGGGCCATGCTGTATAAAGTGTCAAAACCAGAAATGCAGGACAGGCCATGGAGAAACGGGAGCCTTGCTACGCTGATGGGCGGGATGTAAAATGCCAACGGCCACTCTGGAGAAGTGTACGGTGTGTCCTGAAACATCTAAAAAACTCAGCTTAGACAACATAGGGCACTTCCCCTCATGGGCGTATAAATTGCGAAAACTAAAAATCAGCAAGACACAGGCACCCCAAAGTTTAGGGCTGATCTGTTGACAAGAACCTCCACTTCGTTACACCTTAAATATCCCAGGAAAGAGAAAAATGGATAAAGAAGTTGTGGTCCTTATGTACAACGGAATATCACTCAGCCATGAAATCAACTGCATAAGGCTAGTAGCAGCATGATGAGTGGATTTAGGTACAACGATTCTAAGTGAAATAAGTCACACAGAAAAAGACACTTATCATAAGATATCACTTATAGACGGAATGTAAAAACCGCTACCCTTGAACTGAATTACAAAACAGAACAGAGTCACACGTTTAGAAAACACACTATGGCTGCTTAACGGGAAAGGTGAGGTGGGGTGATGCATAAAACAAGGGTTTCAAATTAGCTCAGATACCGTTCCATAAACCCAATATGTAATAGACACGACCTACTCCTTGCTCAGTGAACTGGACTCAACACCCCCTATTCACCGCCCAAGAATATATCTGACTAGTAAGAATCTTAAAACATATGTATTGATATCTCTCTGTAAGTAAGTCAAGTGGGTGTAAAGCGGCATAAACAGCAGTGAAAAGCAGCTAAACCCCTTTATAAAAATCAATCACTTTTAAAAACCTGTGAAACAAAGACAGTGAAAGAGAGAGAAATTCTTACTAAATTCGTTCAGGGGCTGTGATGCCTCCTGGATTGACATATCTAGACCCACAGCTGATTGAGACATAAGGGTGGACACTCTTGGGGCTGAGAGGTTTGGTGAGGTTGGGTGAGCAAACGCAGACCCTTTAAAGTAATACTGCGTGGTACCCATCCCATGGGTCCCAAATCTCCAGGTTCAAGGGCATCTTCCTTCATCGAAATCATGCATTAGAAACCCAGAAGATGGTACACCGTGTGATCGGGAAAGGTTTCTAAAACGCACCTCATTTCTCATCTCCTTGTGCTCGGGTTCTCCATTCCAGCCGCTTTAATAGCAATCTCCCTCCTTGGAGGATCAGCACCTTTAACCTCCTGTTCCGTACAGGTTGCAATTTGTCCTGAGGATGAACGGGAAGAGGGGGAACCAATGAGACACTAGCTCTAGGTGTTGGGACAGGCACAGGTCACTCTATTTTCCCATCAGGAAGAAGAATTAACCACAGGCTCGGCCTGCCGCCCGTGACCAGTATAGGGCCTGAAGCAATCCTGCGCTTTTGCGGCCAGCTCCCAAGAAAGGGATTTGAAAAATGGAGCTCAGGGGCTCTGCAATTCACAAACCTGCATAGTTATAAATGATAACTCTCGTCCACAAATATATTGACGGCAGGCAACGAAGAGGATTTGAAAGCAAGGCAGAATTGCAGGAAACAGATTTCAGGAGGTAGATTCGAATCGCCTTTAAAGCACAGGAAAAGGGGCAAAACCTCGACCATGATGCCCTTGGCCAAAAAGGGCGTATGCCTTTTTTCCTGAATATATTCAGGAAAAAAGGCATACGCCCTTTTTGGCCAACCAAGCAACCTGGAAAGGCAAATCAGCGCTACAAAGAAGTCTCGCTTCCCATCGGTCAAAAGGGCTATGCTGAATAAAGTGTCAAAACCAGAAATGCAGGACAGGCCATGGAGAAACGGGAGCCTTGCTACGCTGATGGGTGGGATGTAAATTGCCAACAGCCACTCTGGAGAAGTGTACGGTGTGTCCTGAAACATCGAAAAAACTCAGCTTAGAGAGCATAGGGCACTTCCACTCATGGGCGTATAAATTGGGAAAACTAAAAATCAGCAAGACACAGGCACCCCAAAGTTTAGGGCTGCTCTGTTGACAAGAACCTCCACTTCGTTACACCTTAAATATCCCAGGAAAGAGAAAAATGGATAAAGAAGTTGTGTACCTTATGTACAATGGAATATCACTCAGCCATGAAATCAACGTCATAAGGCTAGTAGCAGCATGATGAGTGGATTTAGGTACGACGATTCTAAGTGAAATAAGTCACACAGAAAAAGACACTTATCATAAGATATCACTTATAGAGGGAATGTGAAAACCGCGACCCTTGAACTGAATTACAAAACAGAACAGAGGCACACGTTTAGAAAACACACTATGGCTGCTTAACGGGAAAGGTGAGGTGGGGTGATGCATAAAACAAGGGTTTCAAATTAGCTCAGATACCGTTCCATAAACCCAATATGTAATAGACACGACCTACTCCTTGCTCTGTGAACTGGACTCAACACCCCCTATTCACCGCCCAAGAATATATCTGACTAGTAAGAATCTTAAAAGCTATGTATTGATATCTCTCTGTAAGTGAGTCAAGTGGGTGTAAATCGGCATAAACACAGCAGTGAAAAGCAGCTAAACCCCTTTATAAAAATCAATCACTTTTAAAAACCCGTGAAACAAAGACAGAGAAAGAGAGAGAAATTCTTAATAAATTCGCTCAGGGGCTGTGACGCCACCTGGATTGACCATATCTAGACCCACAGCTGATTGAGACATAAGGGTGGACACTCTTGGGGCTGAGAGGTTTGGTGAGGTTGGGTGAGCAAACGCAGACCCTTTAAAGTAATACTGCGTGGGTCCCATCCCATGGGTCCCAAATCTCCAGGTTCAAGGGCATCTTCCCACTTCGAAAACATGCATGAGAAACCCAGAAGATGGTGCACCGTGTGATCGGGAAAGGTTTCTAAAACGCACCTCATTTCTCATCTCCTTGGGCTCGGGTTCGCCATTCCAGCCGCTTTACTAGCAATCTCCCTTCTTGGAGAATCAGCACCTTTAACCTCCTGTTCCGTACAGGTTGCAATTTGTCCTGAGGATGAACGGGAAGAGGGGGAACCAATGAGAGACTAGCTCTAGGTGTTGGGACAGGCACAGGTCACTCTATTTTCCCATCAGGAAGAAAAATTAACCACAGACTCAGCCTGCCGCTCGGGACCAGAATAGGGCCTGAAGAAATCCTGCGCTTTTGCGGCCAGCTCCCAAGAAAGCGAGTTGAAAAATGGAGCTCAGGGGCACTGCAATTCATAAACCTGCAGAGTTATAAATGATAACTCTCGTCCACAAATATATTGAGGGAAGGCAACGAAGAGGATTTGAAAGCAAGGCAGAATTGCAGGAAACAGATTTCAGGAGGTAGATTCGAATCGCCTTTAAAGCACGGGAAAAGCGATAAAACCTCGACAATGATGCCCTTGGCCAAAAAGGGCGTATGCGTTTTTCCTGAATATATTCAGGAAAAAACGCATACGCCCTTTTTGGCCAACCAAGCAACCTGGAAAGGCAAATCAGCGCTACAAAGAAGTCTCGCTTCCCATCGGTCAAAAGGGCCATGCTGAATAAAGTGTCAAAACCAGAAATGCAGGACAGGCCATGGAGAAACGGGAGCCTTGCTACGCTGATGGGCGGGATGTAAAATGCCAACGGCCACTCTGGAGAAGTGTACGGTGTGTCCTGAAACATCGAAAAAACTCAGCTTAGACAACATAGGGCACTTCCCCTCATGGGCGTATAAATTGGGAAAACTAAAAATCAGCAAGACACAGGCACCCCAAAGTTTAGGGCTGATCTGTTGACAAGAACCTCCACTTCGTTACACCTTAAATATCCCAGGAAAGAGAAAAATGGATAAAGAAGTTGTGGTCCTTATGTACAACGGAATATCACTCAGCCATGAAATCAACTGCATAAGGCTAGTAGCAGCATGATGAGTGGATTTAGGTACGACGATTCTAAGTGAAATAAGTCACACAGAAAAAGACACTTATCATAAGATATCACTTATAGAGGGAATGTGAAAACCGCGACCCTTGAACTGAATTACAAAACAGAACAGAGTCACGTTTAGAAAACACACTATGGCTGCTTAACGGGAAAGGTGAGGTGGGGTGATGCATAAAACAAGGGTTTCAAATTAGCTCAGATACCGTTCCATAAACCCAATATGTAATAGACACGACCTACTCCTTGCTCAGTGAACTGGACTCAACACCCCCTATTCACCGCCCAAGAATATATCTGACTAGTAAGAATCTTACAACCTATGTATTGATATCTCTCTGTAAGTGAGTCAAGTGGGTGTAAAGCGGCATACACACAGCAGTGAAAAGCAGCTAAACCCCTTTATAAAAATCAATCACTTTTAAAAACCCGTGAAACAAAGACAGAGAAAGAGAGAGAAATTCTTAATAAATTCGCTCAGGGGCTGTGACGCCACCTGGATTGACCATATCTAGACCCACAGCTGATTGAGACATAAGGGTGGACACTCTTGGGGCTGAGAGGTTTGGTGAGGTTGGGTGAGCAAACGCAGACACTTTAAAGTAATACTGCGTGGGTCACATCCCATGGGTCCCAAATCTCCAGGTTCAAGGGCATCTTCCCACTTCGAAAACATGCATGAGAAACCAAGAAGATGGTGCACCGTGTGATAGGGAAAGGTTTCTAAAACGCACCTCATTTCTTATCTCCTTGGGCTCGGGTTCGCCATTCCAGCCGCTTTACTAGCAATCTCCCTTCTTGGAGAATCAGCACCTTTAACCTCCTGTTCCGTACAGGTTGCAATTTGTCCTGAGGATGAACGGGAAGAGGGGGAACCAATGAGAGACTAGCTCTAGGTGTTGGGACAGGCACAGGTCACTCTATTTTCCCATCAGGAAGAAAAATTAACCACAGACTCAGCCTGCCGCTCGGGACCAGAATAGGGCCTGAAGAAATCCTGCGCTTTTGCGGCCAGATCCCAAGAAAGCGAGTTGAAAAATGGAGCTCAGGGGCACTGCAATTCATAAACCTGCAGAGTTATAAATGATAACTCTCGTCCACAAACATATTGAGGGAAGGCAACGAAGAGGATTTGAAAGCAAGGCAGAATTGCAGGAAACAGATTTCAGGAGGTAGATTCGAATCGCCTTTAAAGCACGGGAAAAGCGGCAAAACCTCGACAATGATGCCCTTGGCCAAAAAGGGCGTATGCGTTTTTCCTGAATATATTCAGGAAAATACGCATACGCCCTTTTTGGCCAACCAATCAACCTGGAAAGGCAAATCAGCGCTACAAAGAAGTCTCGCTTCCCATCGGTCAAAAGGGCCATGCTGAATAAAGTGTCAAAACCAGAAATGCAGGACAGGCCATGGAGAAACGGGAGCCTTGCTACGCTGATGGGCGGGATGTAAAATGCCAACGGCCACTCTGGAGAAATGTACGGTGTGTCCTGAAACATCGAAAAAATTCAGCTTAGACAACATAGGGCACTTCCCCTCATGGGCGTATAAATTGGGAAAACTAAAAATCAGCAAGACACAGGCACCCCAAAGTTTAGGGCTGATCTGTTGACAAGAACCTCCACTTCGTTACACCTTAAATATCCCAGGAAAGAGAAAAATGGATAAAGAAGTTGTGGTCCTTATGTACAACGGAATATCACTCAGCCACGAAATCAACTGCATAAGGCTAGTAGCAGCATGATGAGTGGATTTAGGTACGACGATTCTAAGTGAAATAAGTCACACAGAAAAAGACACTTATCATAAGATATCACTTATAGAGGGAATGTAAAAACCGCTACCCTTAAACTGAATTACAAAACAGAACAGAGTCACGTTTAGAAAACACACTATGGCTGCTTAACGGGAAAGGTGAGGTGGGGTGATGCATAAAACAAGGGTTTCAAATTAGCTCAGATACCGTTCCATAAACCCAATATGTAATAGACACGACCTACTCCTTGCTCAGTGAACTGGACTCAACACCCCCTATTCACCGCCCAAGAATATATCTGACTAGTAAGAATCTTAAAACATATGTATTGATATCTCTCTGTAAGTAAGTCAAGTGGGTGTAAAGCGGCATAAACAGCAGTGAAAAGCAGCTAAACCCCTTTATAAAAATCAATCACTTTTAAAAACCTGTGAAACAAAGACAGTGAAAGAGAGAGAAATTCTTACTAAATTCGTTCAGGGGCTGTGATGCCTCCTGGATTGACATATCTAGACCCACAGCTGATTGAGACATAAGGGTGGACACTCTTGGGGCTGAGAGGTTTGGTGAGGTTGGGTGAGCAAACGCAGACCCTTTAAAGTAATACTGCGTGGTACCCATCCCATGGGTCCCAAATCTCCAGGTTCAAGGGCATCTTCCTTCATCGAAATCATGCATTAGAAACCCAGAAGATGGTACACCGTGTGATCGGGAAAGGTTTCTAAAACGCACCTCATTTCTCATCTCCTTGTGCTCGGGTTCTCCATTCCAGCCGCTTTAATAGCAATCTCCCTCCTTGGAGAATCAGCACCTTTAACCTCCTGTTCCGTACAGGTTGCAATTTGTCCTGAGGATGAACGGGAAGAGGGGGAACCAATGAGAGACTAGCTCTAGGTGTTGGGACAGGCACAGGTCACTCTATTTTCCCATCAGGAAGAAGAATTAACCACAGGCTCGGCCTGCCGCCCGTGACCAGTATAGGGCCTGAAGCAATCCTGCGCTTTTGCGGCCAGCTCCCAAGAAAGGGATTTGAAAAATGGAGCTCAGGGGCTCTGCAATTCACAAACCTGCAGAGTTATAAATGATAACTCTCGTCCACAAATATATTGACGGCAGGCAACGAAGAGGATTTGAAAGCAAGGCAGAATTGCAGGAAACAGATTTCAGGAGGTAGATTCGAATCGCCTTTAAAGCACAGGAAAAGGGGCAAAACCTCGACCATGATGCCCTTGGCCAAAAAGGGCGTATGCCTTTTTTCCTGAATATATTCAGGAAAAAAGGCATACGCCCTTTTTGGCCAACCAAGCAACCTGGAAAGGCAAATCAGCGCTACAAAGAAGTCTCGCTTCCCATCGGTCAAAAGGGCTATGCTGAATAAAGTGTCAAAACCAGAAATGCAGGACAGGCCATGGAGAAACGGGAGCCTTGCTACGCTGATGGGTGGGATGTAAATTGCCAACAGCCACTCTGGAGAAGTGTACGGTGTGTCCTGAAACATCGAAAAAACTCAGCTTAGAGAGCATAGGGCACTTCCACTCATGGGCGTATAAATTGGGAAAACTACAAATCAGCAAGACCCAGGCACCCCAAAGTTTAGGGCTGCTCTGTTGACAAGAACCTCCACTTCGTTACACCTTAAATATCCCAGGAAAGAGAAAAATGGATAAAGAAGTTGTGTACCTTATGTACAATGGAATATCACTCAGCCATGAAATCAACGTCATAAGGCTAGTAGCAGCATGATGAGTGGATTTAGGTACGACGATTCTAAGTGAAATAAGTCACACAGAAAAAGACACTTATCATAAGATATCACTTATAGAGGGAATGTGAAAACCGCGACCCTTGAACTGAATTACAAAACAGAACAGAGGCACACGTTTAGAAAACACACTATGGCTGCTTAACGGGAAAGGTGAGGTGGGGTGATGCATAAAACAAGGGTTTCAAATTAGCTCAGATACCGTTCCATAAACCCAATATGTAATAGACACGACCTACTCCTTGCTCTGTGAACTGGACTCAACACCCCCTATTCACCGCCCAAGAATATATCTGACTAGTAAGAATCTTAAAAGCTATGTATTGATATCTCTCTGTAAGTGAGTCAAGTGGGTGTAAATCGGCATAAACACAGCAGTGAAAAGCAGCTAAACCCCTTTATAAAAATCAATCACTTTTAAAAACCCGTGAAACAAAGACAGAGAAAGAGAGAGAAATTCTTAATAAATTCGCTCAGGGGCTGTGACGCCACCTGGATTGACCATATCTAGACCCACAGCTGATTGAGACATAAGGGTGGACACTCTTGGGGCTGAGAGGTTTGGTGAGGTTGGGTGAGCAAACGCAGACCCTTTAAAGTAATACTGCGTGGGTCCCATCCCATGGGTCCCAAATCTCCAGGTTCAAGGGCATCTTCCCACTTCGAAAACATGCATGAGAAACCCAGAAGATGGTGCACCGTGTGATCAGGAAAGGTTTCTAAAACGCACCTCATTTCTCATCTCCTTGGGCTCGGGTTCGCCATTCCAGCCGCTTTACTAGCAATCTCCCTCCTTGGAGGATCAGCACCTTTAACCTCCTGTTCCGTACAGGTTGCAATTTGTCCTGAGGATGAACGGGAAGAGGGGGAACCAATGAGACACTAGCTCTAGGTGTTGGGACAGGCACAGGTCACTCTATTTTCCCATCAGGAAGAAGAATTAACCACAGGCTCAGCCTGCCGCCCGTGACCAGTATAGGGCCTGAAGCAATCCTGCGCTTTTGCGGCCAGCTCCCAAGAAAGGGATTTGAAAAATGGAGCTCAGGGGCTCTGCAATTCACAAACCTGCAGAGTTATAAATAATAACTCTCGTCCACAAATATATTGAGGGAAGGCAACGAAGAGGATTTGAAAGCAAGGCAGAATTGCAGGAAACAGATTTTAGGAGGTAGATACGAATCGCCTTTAAAGCACAGGAAAAGGGGCAAAACCTCGACCATGATGCCCTTGGCCAAAAAGGGCGTATGCCTTTTTTCCTGAATATATTCAGGAAAAAAGGCATACGCCCTTTTTGGCCAACCAAGCAACCTGGAAAGGCAAATCAGCGCTACAAAGAAGTCTCGCTTCCCATCGGTCAAAAGGGCTATGCTGAATAAAGTGTCAAAACCAGAAATGCAGGACAGGCCATGGAGAAACGGGAGCCTTGCTACGCTGATGGGCGGGATGTAAATTGCCAACAGCCACTCTGGAGAAGTGTACGGTGTGTCCTGAAACATCGAAAAAACTCAGCTTAGAGAGCATAGGGCACTTCCACTCATGGGCGTATAAATTGGGAAAACTAAAAATCAGCAAGACACAGGCACCCCAAAGTTTAGGGCTGCTCTGTTGACAAGAACCTCCACTTCGTTACACCTTAAATATCCCAGGAAAGAGAAAAATGGATAAAGAAGTTGTGGTCCTTATGTACAATGGAATATCACTCAGCCATGAAATCAACGTCATAAGGCTAGAAGCAGCATGATGAGTGGATTTAGGTACGACGATTCTAAGTGAAATAAGTCACACAGAAAAAGACACTTATCATAAGATATCACTTATAGAGGGAATGTGAAAACCGCGACCCTTGAACTGAATTACAAAACAGAACAGAGGCACACGTTTAGAAAACACACTATGGCTGCTTAACGGGAAAGGTGAGGTGGGGTGATGCATAAAACAAGGGTTTCAAATTAGCTCAGATACCGTTCCATAAACCCAATATGTAATAGACACGACCTACTCCTTGCTCTGTGAACTGGACTCAACACCCCCTATTCACCGCCCAAGAATATATCTGACTAGTAAGAATCTTAAAAGCTATGTATTGATATCTCTCTGTAAGTGAGTCAAGTGGGTGTAAATCGGCATAAACACAGCAGTGAAAAGCAGCTAAACCCCTTTATAAAAATCAATCACTTTTAAAAACCCGTGAAACAAAGACAGAGAAAGAGAGAGAAATTCTTAATAAATTCGCTCAGGGGCTGTGACGCCACCTGGATTGACCATATCTAGACCCACAGCTGATTGAGACATAAGGGTGGACACTCTTGGGGCTGAGAGGTTTGGTGAGGTTGGGTGAGCAAACGCAGACCCTTTAAAGTAATACTGCGTGGGTCCCATCCCATGGGTCCCAAATCTCCAGGTTCAAGGGCATCTTCCCACTTCGAAAACATGCATGAGAAACCCAGAAGATGGTGCACCGTGTGATCGGGAAAGGTTTCTAAAACGCACCTCATTTCTCATCTCCTTGGGCTCGGGTTCGCCATTCCAGCCGCTTTACTAGCAATCTCCCTTCTTGGAGAATCAGCACCTTTAACCTCCTGTTCCGTACAGGTTGCAATTTGTCCTGAGGATGAACGGGAAGAGGGGGAACCAATGAGAGACTAGCTCTAGGTGTTGGGACAGGCACAGGTCACTCTATTTTCCCATCAGGAAGAAAAATTAACCACAGACTCAGCCTGCCGCTCGGGACCAGAATAGGGCCTGAAGAAATCCTGCGCTTTTGCGGCCAGCTCCCAAGAAAGCGAGTTGAAAAATGGAGCTCAGGGGCACTGCAATTCATAAACCTGCAGAGTTATAAATGATAACTCTCGTCCACAAATATATTGAGGGAAGGCAACGAAGAGGATTTGAAAGCAAGGCAGAATTGCAGGAAACAGATTTCAGGAGGTAGATTCGAATCGCCTTTAAAGCACGGGAAAAGCGATAAAACCTCGACAATGATGCCCTTGGCCAAAAAGGGCGTATGCGTTTTTCCTGAATATATTCAGGAAAAAACGCATACGCCCTTTTTGGCCAACCAAGCAACCTGGAAAGGCAAATCAGCGCTACAAAGAAGTCTCGCTTCCCATCGCTCAAAAGGGCCATGCTGTATAAAGTGTCAAAACCAGAAATGCAGGACAGGCCATGGAGAAACGGGAGCCTTGCTACACTGATGGGCGGGATGTAAAATGCCAACGGCCACGCTGGAGAAGTGTACGGTGTGTCCTGAAACATCGAAAAAACTCAGCTTAGACAACATAGGGCACTTCCCCTCATGGGCGTATAAATTGGGAAAACTAAAAATCAGCAAGACACAGGCACCCCAAAGTTTAGGGCTGATCTGTTGACAAGAACCTCCACTTCGTTACACCTTAAATATCCCAGGAAAGAGAAAAATGGATAAAGAAGTTGTGGTCCTTATGTACAACGGAATATCACTCAGCCATGAAATCAACTGCATAAGGCTAGTAGCAGCATGATGAGTGGATTTAGGTATGACGATTCTAAGTGAAATAAGTCACACAGAAAAAGACACTTATCATAAGATATCACTTATAGAGGGAATGTAAAAACCGCTACCCTTGAACTGAATTACAAAACAGAACAGAGTCACGTTTAGAAAACACACTATGGCTGCTTAACGGGAAAGGTGAGGTGGGGTGATGCATAAAACAAGGGTTTCAAATTAGCTCAGATACCGTTCCATAAACCCAATATGTAATAGACACGACCTACTCCTTGCTCAGTGAAATGGACTCAACACCCCCTATTCACCGCCCAAGAATATATCTGACTAGTAAGTATCTTAAAACATATGAATTGATATCTCTCTGTAAGTAAGTCATGTGGGTGTAAAGCGGCATAAACAGCAGTGAAAAGCAGCTAAACCCCTTTATAAAAATCAATCACTTTTAAAAACCCATGAAACAAAGACAGTGAAAGAGAGAGAAATTCTTACTAAATTCGTTCAGGGGCTGTGATGCCACCTGGATTGACCATATATAGACCCACAGCTGATTGAGACATAAGGGTGGACACTCTTGGGGCTGAGAGGTTTGGTGAGGTTGGGTGAGCAAACGCAGACCCTTTAAAGTAATACTGCGTGGGTCCCATCCCATGGGTCCCAAATCTCCAGGTTCAAGGGCATCTTCCCACTTCGAAAACATGCATGAGAAACCCAGAAGATGGTGCACCGTGTGATCGGGAAAGGTTTCTAAAACGCACCTCATTTCTCATCTCCTTGTGCTCGGGTTCTCCATTCCAGCCGCTTTACTAGCAATCTCCCTCCTTGGAGAATCAGCACCTTTAACCTCCTGTTCCGTACAGGTTGCAATTTGTCCTGAGCATGAACGGGAAGAGGGGGAACCAATGAGAGACTAGCTCTAGGTGTTGGGACAGGCACAGGTCACTCTATTTTCCCATCAGGAAGAAGAATTAACCACAGGCTCAGCCTGCCCCTCGGGACCACAATAGAGCCTGAAGCAATCCTGCGCTTTTGCGGCCACCTCCCAAGAAAGCGAGTTGAAAAATGGAGCTCAGGGGCACTGCAATTCACAAACCTGCAGAGTTATAAATGATAACTCTCGTCCACAAATATATTGAGGGAAGGCAACGAAGAGGATTTGAAAGCAAGGCAGAATTGCAGGAAACAGATTTCAGGAGGTAGATTCGAATCGCCTTTAAAGCACAGGAAAAGCGGCAAAACCTCGACCATGATGCCCTTGGCCAAAAAGGGCGTATGCGTTTTTTCCTGAATATATTCAGGAAAAAACGCGTACGCCCTTTTTGGCCAACCAAGCAACCTGGAAAGGCAAATCAGCGCTACAAAGAAGTCTCGCTTCCCATCGGTCAAAAGGGCCATGCTGAATAAAGTGTCAAAACCAGAAATGCAGGACAGGCCATGGAGAAACGGGAGCCTTGCTACGCAGATGGGAGGGATGTAAATTGCCAACAGCCACTCTGGAGAAGTGTACGGTGTGTCCTGAAACATCGAAAAAACTCAGCTTAGAGAGCATAGGGCACTTCCACTCATGGGCGTATAAATTGGGAAAACTAAAAATCAGCAAGACACAGGCACCCCAAAGTTTAGGGCTGCTCTGTTGACAAGAACCTCCACTTCGTTACACCTTAAATATCCCAGGAAAGAGAAAAATGGATAAAGAAGTTGTGGTCCTTATGTACAATGGAATATCACTCAGCCATGAAATCAACGTCATAAGGCTAGTAGCAGCATGATGAGTGGATTTAGGTACGACGATTCTAAGTGAAATAAGTCACACAGAAAAAGACACTTATCATAAGATATCACTTATAGAGGGAATGTGAAAACCGCGACCCTTGAACTGAATTACAAAACAGAACAGAGGCACACGTTTAGAAAACACACTATGGCTGCTTAACGGGAAAGGTGAGGTGGGGTGATGCATAAAACAAGGGTTTCAAATTTGCTCAGATACCGTTCCATAAACCCAATATGTAATAGACACGACCTACTCCTTGCTCTGTGAACTGGACTCAACACCCCCTATTCACCGCCCAAGAATATATCTGACTAGTAAGAATCTTAAAAGCTATGTATTGATATCTCTCTGTAAGTGAGTCAAGTGGGTGTAAATCGGCATAAACACAGCAGTGAAAAGCAGCTAAACCCCTTTATAAAAATCAATCACTTTTAAAAACCCGTGAAACAAAGACAGAGAAAGAGAGAGAAATTCTTAATAAATTCGCTCAGGGGCTGTGACGCCACCTGGATTGACCATATCTAGACCCACAGCTGATTGAGACATAAGGGTGGACACTCTTGGGGCTGAGAGGTTTGGTGAGGTTGGGTGAGCAAACGCAGACCCTTTAAAGTAATACTGCGTGGGTCCCATCCCATGGGTCCCAAATCTCCAGGTTCAAGGGCATCTTCCCACTTCGAAAACATGCATGAGAAACCCAGAAGATGGTGCACCGTGTGATCGGGAAAGGTTTCTAAAACGCACCTCATTTCTCATCTCCTTGGGCTCGGGTTCGCCATTCCAGCCGCTTTACTAGCAATCTCCCTTCTTGGAGAATCAGCACCTTTAACCTCCTGTTCCGTACAGGTTGCAATTTGTCCTGAGGATGAACGGGAAGAGGGGGAACCAATGAGACACTAGCTCTAGGTGTTGGGACAGGCACAGGTCACTCTATTTTCCCATCAGGAAGAAAAATTAACCACAGACTCAGCCTGCCGCTCGGAACCAGAATAGGGCCTGAAGAAATCCTGCGCTTTTGCGGCCAGCTCCCAAGAAAGCGAGTTGAAAAATGGAGCTCAGGGGCACTGCAATTCATAAACCTGCAGAGTTATAAATGATAACTCTCGTCCACAAATATATTGAGGGAAGGCAACGAAGAGGATTTGAAAGCAAGGCAGAATTGCAGGAAACAGATTTCAGGAGGTAGATTCGAATCGCCTTTAAAGCACGGGAAAAGCGGCAAAACCTCAACAATGATGCCCTTGGCCAAAAAGGGCGTATGCGTTTTTCCTGAATATATTCAGGAAAAAATGCATACGCCCTTTTTGGCCAACCAAGCAACCTGGAAAGGCAAATCAGCGCTACAAAGAAGTCTCGCTTCCCATCGCTCAAAAGGGCCATGCTGTATAAAGTGTCAAAACCAGAAATGCAGGACAGGCCATGGAGAAACGGGAGCCTTGCTACGCTGATGGGCGGGATGTAAAATGCCAACGGCCACTCTGGAGAAGTGTACGGTGTGTCCTGAAACATCTAAAAAACTCAGCTTAGACAACATAGGGCACTTCCCCTCATGGGCGTATAAATTGCGAAAACTAAAAATCAGCAAGACACAGGCACCCCAAAGTTTAGGGCTGATCTGTTGACAAGAACCTCCACTTCGTTACACCTTAAATATCCCAGGAAAGAGAAAAATGGATAAAGAAGTTGTGGTCCTTATGTACAACGGAATATCACTCAGCCATGAAATCAACTGCATAAGGCTAGTAGCAGCATGATGAGTGGATTTAGGTACAACGATTCTAAGTGAAATAAGTCACACAGAAAAAGACACTTATCATAAGATATCACTTATAGACGGAATGTAAAAACCGCTACCCTTGAACTGAATTACAAAACAGAACAGAGTCACACGTTTAGAAAACACACTATGGCTGCTTAACGGGAAAGGTGAGGTGGGGTGATGCATAAAACAAGGGTTTCAAATTAGCTCAGATACCGTTCCATAAACCCAATATGTAATAGACACGACCTACTCCTTGCTCAGTGAACTGGACTCAACACCCCCTATTCACCGCCCAAGAATATATCTGACTAGTAAGAATCTTAAAACATATGTATTGATATCTCTCTGTAAGTAAGTCAAGTGGGTGTAAAGCGGCATAAACAGCAGTGAAAAGCAGCTAAACCCCTTTATAAAAATCAATCACTTTTAAAAACCTGTGAAACAAAGACAGTGAAAGAGAGAGAAATTCTTACTAAATTCGTTCAGGGGCTGTGATGCCTCCTGGATTGACATATCTAGACCCACAGCTGATTGAGACATAAGGGTGGACACTCTTGGGGCTGAGAGGTTTGGTGAGGTTGGGTGAGCAAACGCAGACCCTTTAAAGTAATACTGCGTGGTACCCATCCCATGGGTCCCAAATCTCCAGGTTCAAGGGCATCTTCCTTCATCGAAATCATGCATTAGAAACCCAGAAGATGGTACACCGTGTGATCGGGAAAGGTTTCTAAAACGCACCTCATTTCTCATCTCCTTGTGCTCGGGTTCTCCATTCCAGCCGCTTTAATAGCAATCTCCCTCCTTGGAGGATCAGCACCTTTAACCTCCTGTTCCGTACAGGTTGCAATTTGTCCTGAGGATGAACGGGAAGAGGGGGAACCAATGAGACACTAGCTCTAGGTGTTGGGACAGGCACAGGTCACTCTATTTTCCCATCAGGAAGAAGAATTAACCACAGGCTCGGCCTGCCGCCCGTGACCAGTATAGGGCCTGAAGCAATCCTGCGCTTTTGCGGCCAGCTCCCAAGAAAGGGATTTGAAAAATGGAGCTCAGGGGCTCTGCAATTCACAAACCTGCAGAGTTATAAATGATAACTCTCGTCCACAAATATATTGACGGCAGGCAACGAAGAGGATTTGAAAGCAAGGCAGAATTGCAGGAAACAGATTTCAGGAGGTAGATACGAATCGCCTTTAAAGCACAGGAAAAGGGGCAAAACCTCGACCATGATGCCCTTGGCCAAAAAGGGCGTATGCGTTTTTTCCTGAATATATTCAGGAAAAAAGGCATACGCCCTTTTTGGCCAACCAAGCAACCTGGAAAGGCAAATCAGCGCTACAAAGAAGTCTCGCTTCCCATCGGTCAAAAGGGCTATGCTGAATAAAGTGTCAAAACCAGAAATGCAGGACAGGCCATGGAGAAACGGGAGCCTTGCTACGCTGATGGGCGGGATGTAAATTGCCAACAGCCACTCTGGAGAAGTGTACGGTGTGTCCTGAAACATCGAAAAAACTCAGCTTAGAGAGCATAGGGCACTTCCACTCATGGGCGTATAAATTGGGAAAACTAAAAATCAGCAAGACACAGGCACCCCAAAGTTTAGGGCTGCTCTGTTGACAAGAACCTCCACTTCGTTACACCTTAAATATCCCAGGAAAGAGAAAAATGGATAAAGAAGTTGTGGTCCTTATGTACAATGGAATATCACTCAGCCATGAAATCAACGTCATAAGGCTAGAAGCAGCATGATGAGTGGATTTAGGTACGACGATTCTAAGTGAAATAAGTCACACAGAAAAAGACACTTATCATAAGATATCACTTATAGAGAGAATGTGAAAACCGCGACCCTTGAACTGAATTACAAAACAGAACAGAGGCACACGTTTAGAAAACACACTATGGCTGCTTAACGGGAAAGGTGAGGTGGGGTGATGCATAAAACAAGGGTTTCAAATTAGCTCAGATACCGTTCCATAAACCCAATATGTAATAGACACGACCTACTCCTTGCTCTGTGAACTGGACTCAACACCCCCTATTCACCGCCCAAGAATATATCTGACTAGTAAGAATCTTAAAAGCTATGTATTGATATCTCTCTGTAAGTGAGTCAAGTGGGTGTAAATCGGCATAAACACAGCAGTGAAAAGCAGCTAAACCCCTTTATAAAAATCAATCACTTTTAAAAACCCGTGAAACAAAGACAGAGAAAGAGAGAGAAATTCTTAATAAATTCGCTCAGGGGCTGTGACGCCACCTGGATTGACCATATCTAGACCCACAGCTGATTGAGACATAAGGGTGGACACTCGTGGGGCTGAGAGGTTTGGTGAGGTTGGGTGAGCAAACGCAGACCCTTTAAAGTAATACTGCGTGGGTCCCATCCCATGGGTCCCAAATCTCCAGGTTCAAGGGCATCTTCCCACTTCGAAAACATGCATGAGAAACCCAGAAGATGGTGCACCGTGTGATCGGGAAAGGTTTCTAAAACGCACCTCATTTCTCATCTCCTTGGGCTCGGGTTCGCCATTCCAGCCGCTTTACTAGCAATCTCCCTTCTTGGAGAATCAGCACTTTTAACCTCCTGTTCCGTACAGGTTGCAATTTGTCCTGAGGATGAACGGGAAGAGGGGGAACCAATGAGAGACTAGCTCTAGGTGTTGGGACAGACACAGGTCACTCTATTTTCCCATCAGGAAGAAAAATTAACCACAGACTCATCCTGCCGCTCGGGACCAGAATAGTGCCTGAAGAAATCCTGCGCTTTTGCTGCCAGCTCCCAAGAAAGCGAGTTGAAAAATGGAGCTCAGGGGCACTGCAATTCATAAACCTGCAGAGTTATAAATGATAACTCTCGTCCACAAATATATTGAGGGAAGGCAACGAAGAGGATTTGAAAGCAAGGCAGAATTGCAGGAAACAGATTTCAGGAGGTAGATTCGAATCGCCTTTAAAGCACGGGAAAAGCGGCAAAACCTCGACAATGATGCCCTTGGCCAAAAAGGGCGTATGCGTTTTTCCTGAATATATTCAGGAAAAAACGCATACGCCCTTTTTGGCCAACCAAGCAACCTGGAAAGGCAAATCAGCGCTACAAAGAAGTCTCGCTTCCCATCGGTCAAAAGGGCCATGCTGAATAAAGTGTCAAAACCAGAAATGCAGGACAGGCCATGGAGAAACGGGAGCCTTGCTACGCTGATGGGCGGGATGTAAAATGCCAACGGCCACTCTGGAGAAGTGTACGGTGTGTCCTGAAACATCGAAAAAACTCAGCTTAGAAAACATAGGGCACTTCCCCTCATGGGCGTATAAATTGCGAAAACTAAAAATCAGCAAGACACAGGCACCCCAAAATATAGGGCTGATCTGTTGACAAGAACCTCCACTTCGTTACACCTTAAATATCCCAGGAAAGAGAAAAATGGATAAAGAAGTTGTGGTCCTTATGTACAACGGAATATCACTCAGCCATGAAATCAACTGCATAAGGCTAGTAGCAGCATGATGAGTGGATTTAGGTACAACGATTCTAAGTGAAATAAGTCACACAGAAAAAGACACTTATCATAAGATATCACTTATAGACGGAATGTAAAAACCGCTACCCTTGAACTGAATTACAAAACAGAACAGAGTCACACGTTTAGAAAACACACTATGGCTGCTTAACGGGAAAGGTGAGGTGGGGTGATGCATAAAACAAGGGTTTCAAATTAGCTCAGATACCGTTCCATAAACCCAATATGTAATAGACACGACCTACTCCTTGCTCAGTGAACTGGACTCAACACCCCCTATTCACCGCCCAAGAATATATCTGACTAGTAAGAATCTTAAAACATATGTATTGATATCTCTCTGTAAGTAAGTCAAGTGGGTGTAAAGCGGCATAAACAGCAGTGAAAAGCAGCTAAACCCCTTTATAAAAATCAATCACTTTTAAAAACCTGTGAAACAAAGACAGTGAAAGAGAGAGAAATTCTTACTAAATTCGTTCAGGGGCTGTGATGCCTCCTGGATTGACATATCTAGACCCACAGCTGATTGAGACATAAGGGTGGACACTCTTGGGGCTGAGAGGTTTGGTGAGGTTGGGTGAGCAAACGCAGACCCTTTAAAGTAATACTGCGTGGTACCCATCCCATGGGTCCCAAATCTCCAGGTTCAAGGGCATCTTCCTTCATCGAAATCATGCATTAGAAACCCAGAAGATGGTACACCGTGTGATCGGGAAAGGTTTCTAAAACGCACCTCATTTCTCATCTCCTTGTGCTCGGGTTCTCCATTCCAGCCGCTTTAATAGCAATCTCCCTCCTTGGAGGATCAGCACCTTTAACCTCCTGTTCCGTACAGGTTGCAATTTGTCCTGAGGATGAACGGGAAGAGGGGGAACCAATGAGACACTAGCTCTAGGTGTTGGGACAGGCACAGGTCACTCTATTTTCCCATCAGGAAGAAGAATTAACCACAGGCTCGGCCTGCCGCCCGTGACCAGTATAGGGCCTGAAGCAATCCTGCGCTTTTGCGGCCAGCTCCCAAGAAAGGGATTTGAAAAATGGAGCTCAGGGGCTCTGCAATTCACAAACCTGCAGAGTTATAAATGATAACTCTCGTCCACAAATATATTGACGGCAGGCAACGAAGAGGATTTGAAAGCAAGGCAGAATTGCAGGAAACAGATTTCAGGAGGTAGATACGAATCGCCTTTAAAGCACAGGAAAAGGGGCAAAACCTCGACCATGATGCCCTTGGCCAAAAAGGGCGTATGCGTTTTTTCCTGAATATATTCAGGAAAAAAGGCATACGCCCTTTTTGGCCAACCAAGCAACCTGGAAAGGCAAATCAGCGCTACAAAGAAGTCTCGCTTCCCATCGGTCAAAAGGGCTATGCTGAATAAAGTGTCAAAACCAGAAATGCAGGACAGGCCATGGAGAAACGGGAGCCTTGCTACGCTGATGGGCGGGATGTAAATTGCCAACAGCCACTCTGGAGAAGTGTACGGTGTGTCCTGAAACATCGAAAAAACTCAGCTTAGAGAGCATAGGGCACTTCCACTCATGGGCGTATAAATTGGGAAAACTAAAAATCAGCAAGACACAGGCACCCCAAAGTTTAGGGCTGCTCTGTTGACAAGAACCTCCACTTCGTTACACCTTAAATATCCCAGGAAAGAGAAAAATGGATAAAGAAGTTGTGGTCCTTATGTACAATGGAATATCACTCAGCCATGAAATCAACGTCATAAGGCTAGAAGCAGCATGATGAGTGGATTTAGGTACGACGATTCTAAGTGAAATAAGTCACACAGAAAAAGACACTTATCATAAGATATCACTTATAGAGAGAATGTGAAAACCGCGACCCTTGAACTGAATTACAAAACAGAACAGAGGCACACGTTTAGAAAACACACTATGGCTGCTTAACGGGAAAGGTGAGGTGGGGTGATGCATAAAACAAGGGTTTCAAATTAGCTCAGATACCGTTCCATAAACCCAATATGTAATAGACACGACCTACTCCTTGCTCTGTGAACTGGACTCAACACCCCCTATTCACCGCCCAAGAATATATCTGACTAGTAAGAATCTTAAAAGCTATGTATTGATATCTCTCTGTAAGTGAGTCAAGTGGGTGTAAATCGGCATAAACACAGCAGTGAAAAGCAGCTAAACCCCTTTATAAAAATCAATCACTTTTAAAAACCCGTGAAACAAAGACAGAGAAAGAGAGAGAAATTCTTAATAAATTCGCTCAGGGGCTGTGACGCCACCTGGATTGACCATATCTAGACCCACAGCTGATTGAGACATAAGGGTGGACACTCGTGGGGCTGAGAGGTTTGGTGAGGTTGGGTGAGCAAACGCAGACCCTTTAAAGTAATACTGCGTGGGTCCCATCCCATGGGTCCCAAATCTCCAGGTTCAAGGGCATCTTCCCACTTCGAAAACATGCATGAGAAACCCAGAAGATGGTGCACCGTGTGATCGGGAAAGGTTTCTAAAACGCACCTCATTTCTCATCTCCTTGGGCTCGGGTTCGCCATTCCAGCCGCTTTACTAGCAATCTCCCTTCTTGGAGAATCAGCACCTTTAACCTCCTGTTCCGTACAGGTTGCAATTTGTCCTGAGGATGAACGGGAAGAGGGGGAACCAATGAGAGACTAGCTCTAGGTGTTGGGACAGACACAGGTCACTCTATTTTCCCATCAGGAAGAAAAATTAACCACAGACTCATCCTGCCGCTCGGGACCAGAATAGGGCCTGAAGAAATCCTGCGCTTTTGCTGCCAGCTCCCAAGAAAGCGAGTTGAAAAATGGAGCTCAGGGGCACTGCAATTCATAAACCTGCAGAGTTATAAATGATAACTCTCGTCCACAAATATATTGAGGGAAGGCAACGAAGAGGATTTGAAAGCAAGGCAGAATTGCAGGAAACAGATTTCAGGAGGTAGATTCGAATCGCCTTTAAAGCACGGGAAAAGCGGCAAAACCTCGACAATGATGCCCTTGGCCAAAAAGGGCGTATGCGTTTTAACTGAATATATTCAGGAAAAAACGCATACGCCCTTTTTGGCCAACCAAGCAACCTGGAAAGGCAAATCAGCGCTACAAAGAAGTCTCGCTTCCCATCGGTCAAAAGGGCCATGCTGAATAAAGTGTCAAAACCAGAAATGCAGGACAGGCCATGGAGAAACGGGAGCCTTGCTACGCTGATGGGCGGGATGTAAAATGCCAACGGCCACTCTGGAGAAGTGTACGGTGTGTCCTGAAACATCGAAAAAACTCAGCTTAGAAAACATAGGGCACTTCCCCTCATGGGCGTATAAATTGCGAAAACTAAAAATCAGCAAGACACAGGCACCCCAAAGTTTAGGGCTGATCTGTTGACAAGAACCTCCACTTCGTTACACCTTAAATATCCCAGGAAAGAGAAAAATGGATAAAGAAGTTGTGGTCCTTATGTACAACGGAATATCACTCAGCCATGAAATCAACTGCATAAGGCTAGTAGCAGCATGATGAGTGGATTTAGGTACGACGATTCTAAGTGAAATAAGTCACACAGAAAAAGACACTTATCATAAGATATCACTTATAGAGGGAATGTAAAAACCGCTACCCTTGAACTGAATTACAAAACAGAACAGAGTCACGTTTAGAAAACACACTATGGCTGCTTAACGGGAAAGGTGAGGTGGGGTGATGCATAAAACAAGGGTTTCAAATTAGCTCAGATACCGTTCCATAAACCCAATATGTAATAGACACGACCTACTCCTTGCTCAGTGAACTGGACTCAACACCCCCTATTCACCGCCCAAGAATATATCTGACTAGTAAGAATCTTAAAAGCTATGTATTGATATCTCTCTGTAAGTGAGTCAAGTGGGTGTAAATCGGCATAAACACAGCAGTGAAAAGCAGCTAAACCCCTTTATAAAAATCAATCACTTTTAAAAACCCGTGAAACAAAGACAGAGAAAGAGAGAGAAATTCTTAATAAATTCGCTCAGGGGCTGTGACGCCACCTGGATTGACCATATCTAGACCCACAGCTGATTGAGACATAAGGGTGGACACTCTTGGGGCTGAGAGGTTTGGTGAGGTTGGGTGAGCAAACGCAGACACTTTAAAGTAATACTGCGTGGGTCACATCCCATGGGTCCCAAATCTCCAGGTTCAAGGGCATCTTCCTTCATTGAAATCATGCATTAGAAACCCAGAAGATGGTACACCGTGTGATCGGGAAAGGTTTCTAAAACGCACCTCATTTCTCATCTCCTTGTGCTCGGGTTCTCCATTCCAGCCGCTTTAATAGCAATCTCCCTCCTTGGAGAATCAGCACCTTTAACCTCCTGTTCCGTACAGGTTGCAATTTGTCCTGAGGATGAACGGGAAGAGGGGGAACCAATGAGAGACTAGCTCTAGGTGTTGGGACAGGCACAGGTCACTCTATTTTCCCATCAGGAAGAAGAATTAACCACAGGCTCAGCCTGCCGCCCGTGACCAGTATAGGGCCTGAAGCAATCCTGCGCTTTTGCTGCCAGCTCCCAAGAAAGGGATTTGAAAAATGGAGCTCAGGGGCTCTGCAATTCACAAACCTGCAGAGTTATAAATGATAACTCTCGTCCACAAATATATTGACGGCAGGCAACGAAGAGGATTTGAAAGCAAGGCAGAATTGCAGGAAACAGATTTCAGGAGGTAGATACGAATCGCCTTTAAAGCACAGGAAAAGGGGCAAAACCTCGACCATGATGCCCTTGGCCAAAAAGGGCGTATGCCTTTTTTCCTGAATATATTCAGGAAAAAAGGCATACGCCCTTTTTGGCCAACCAAGCAACCTGGAAAGGCAAATCAGCGCTACAAAGAAGTCTCGCTTCCCATCGGTCAAAAGGGCTATGCTGAATAAAGTGTCAAAACCAGAAATGCAGGACAGGTCATGGAGAAACGGGAGCCTTGCTACGCTGATGGGTGGGATGTAAATTGCCAACAGCCACTCTGGAGAAGTGTACGGTGTGTCCTGAAACATCGAAAAAACTCAGCTTAGAGAGCATAGGGCACTTCCACTCATGGGCGTATAAATTGGGAAAATTAAAAATCAGCAAGACACAGGCACCCCAAAGTTTAGGGCTGCTCTGTTGACAAGAACCTCCACTTCGTTACACCTTAAATATCCCAGGAAAGAGAAAAATGGATAAAGAAGTTGTGTACCTTATGTACAATGGAATATCACTCAGCCATGAAATCAACGTCATAAGGCTAGTAGCAGCATGATGAGTGGATTTAGGTACGACAATTCTAAGTGAAATAAGTCACACAGAAAAAGACACTTATCATAAGATATCACTTATAGAGGGAATGTGAAAACCGCGACCCTTGAACTGAATTACAAAACAGAACAGAGGCACACGTTTAGAAAACACACTATGGCTGCTTAACGGGAAAGGTGAGGTGGGGTGATGCATAAAACAAGGGTTTCAAATTAGCTCAGATACCGTTCCATAAACCCAATATGTAATAGACACGACCTACTCCTTGCTCTGTGAACTGGACTCAACACCCCCTATTCACCGCCCAAGAATATATCTGACTAGTAAGAATCTTAAAAGCTATGTATTGATATCTCTCTGTAAGTGAGTCAAGTGGGTGTAAATCGGCATAAACACAGCAGTGAAAAGCAGCTAAACCCCTTTATAAAAATCAATCACTTTTAAAAACCCGTGAAACAAAGACAGAGAAAGAGAGAGAAATTCTTAATAAATTCGCTCAGGGGCTGTGACGCCACCTGGATTGACCATATCTAGACCCACAGCTGATTGAGACATAAGGGTGGACACTCTTGGGGCTGAGAGGTTTGGTGAGGTTGGGTGAGCAAACGCAGACCCTTTAAAGTAATACTGCGTGGGTCCCATCCCATGGGTCCCAAATCTCCAGGTTCAAGGGCATCTTCCCACTTCGAAAACATGCATGAGAAACCCAGAAGATGGTGCACCGTGTGATCGGGAAAGGTTTCTAAAACGCACCTCATTTCTCATCTCCTTGGGCTCGGGTTCGCCATTCCAGCCGCTTTACTAGCAATCTCCCTCCTTGGAGGATCAGCACCTTTAACCTCCTGTTCCGTACAGGTTGCAATTTGTCCTGAGGATGAACGGGAAGAGGGGGAACCAATGAGACACTAGCTCTAGGTGTTGGGACAGGCACAGGTCACTCTATTTTCCCATCAGGAAGAAGAATTAACCACAGGCTCAGCCTGCCGCCCGTGACCAGTATAGGGCCTGAAGCAATCCTGCGCTTTTGCGGCCAGCTCCCAAGAAAGGGATTTGAAAAATGGAGCTCAGGGGCTCTGCAATTCACAAACCTGCAGAGTTATAAATGATAACTCTCGTCCACAAATATATTGAGGGAAGGCAACGAAGAGGATTTGAAAGCAAGGCAGAATTGCAGGAAACAGATTTCAGGAAGTAGATACGAATCGCCTTTAAAGCACAGGAAAAGGGGCAAAACCTCGACCATGATGCCCTTGGCCAAAAAGGGCGTATGCGTTTTTTCCTGAATATATTCAGGAAAAAAGGCATACGCCCTTTTTGGCCAACCAAGCAACCTGGAAAGGCAAATCAGCGCTACAAAGAAGTCTCGCTTCCCATCGGTCAAAAGGGCCATGCTGTATAAAGTGTCAAAACCAGAAATGCAGGACAGGCCATGGAGAAACGGGAGCCTTGCTACGCTGATGGGCGGGATGTAAAATGCCAACGGCCACTCTGGAGAAGTGTACGGTGTGTCCTGAAACATCGAAAAAACTCAGCTTAGACAACATAGGGCACTTCCCCTCATGGGCGTATAAATTGCGAAAACTAAAAATCAGCAAGACACAGGCACCCCAAAGTTTAGGGCTGATCTGTTGACAAGAACCTCCACTTCGTTACACCTTAAATATCCCAGGAAAGAGAAAAATGGATAAAGAAGTTGTGGTCCTTATGTACAACGGAATATCACTCAGCCATGAAATCAACTGCATAAGGCTAGTAGCAGCATGATGAGTGGATTTAGGTACGACGATTCTAAGTGAAATAAGTCACACAGAAAAAGACACTTATCATAAGATATCACTTATAGAGGGAATGTAAAAACCGCTACCCTTGAACTGAATTACAAAACAGAACAGAGTCACGTTTAGAAAACACACTATGGCTGCTTAACGGGAAAGGTGAGGTGGGGTGATGCATAAAACAAGGGTTTCAAATTAGCTCAGATACCGTTCCATAAACCCAATATGTAATAGACACGACCTACTCCTTGCTCAGTGAACTGGACTCAGCACCCCCTATTCACCGCCCAAGAATATATCTGACTAGTAAGAATCTTAAAACATATGTATTGATATCTCTCTGTAAGTAAGTCAAGTGGGTGTAAAGCGGCATAAACAGCAGTGAAAAGCAGCTAAACCCCTTTATAAAAATCAATCACTTTTAAAAACCTGTGAAACAAAGACAGTGAAAGAGAGAGAAATTCTTACTAAATTCGTTCAGGGGCTGTGATGCCTCCTGGATTGACATATCTAGACCCACAGCTGATTGAGACATAAGGGTGGACACTCTTGGGGCTGAGAGGTTTGGTGAGGTTGGGTGAGCAAACGCAGACCCTTTAAAGTAATACTGCGTGGTACCCATCCCATGGGTCCCAAATCTCCAGGTTCAAGGGCATCTTCCTTCAGCGAAATCATGCATTAGAAACCCAGAAGATGGTACACCGTGTGATCGGGAAAGGTTTCTAAAACGCACCTCATTTCTCATCTCCTTGTGCTCGGGTTCTCCATTCCAGCCGCTTTAATAGCAATCTCCCTCCTTGGAGGATCAGCACCTTTAACCTCCTGTTCCGTACAGGTTGCAATTTGTCCTGAGGATGAACGGGAAGAGGGGGAACCAATGAGAGACTAGCTCTAGGTGTTGGGACAGGCACAGGTCACTCTATTTTCCCATCAGGAAGAAGAATTAACCACAGGCTCAGCCTGCCGCCCGTGACCAGTATAGGGCCTGAAGCAATCCTGCGCTTTTGCGGCCAGCTCCCAAGAAAGGGATTTGAAAAATGGAGCTCAGGGGCTCTGCAATTCACAAACCTGCAGAGTTATAAATGATAACTCTCGTCCACAAATATATTGACGGCAGGCAACGAAGAGGATTTGAAAGCAAGGCAGAATTGCAGGAAACAGATTTCAGGAGGTAGATACGAATCGCCTTTAAAGCACAGGAAAAGGGGCAAAACCTCGACCATGATGCCCTTGGCCAAAAAGGGCGTATGCCTTTTTTCCTGAATATATTCAGGAAAAAAGGCATACGCCCTTTTTGGCCAACCAAGCAACCTGGAAAGGCAAATCAGCGCTACAAAGAAGTCTCGCTTCCCATCGGTCAAAAGGGCTATGCTGAATAAAGTGTCAAAACCAGAAATGCAGGACAGGCCATGGAGAAACGGGAGCCTTGCTACGCTGATGGGTGGGATGTAAATTGCCAACAGCCACTCTGGAGAAGTGTACGGTGTGTCCTGAAACATCGAAAAAACTCAGCTTAGAGAGCATAGGGCACTTCCACTCATGGGCGTATAAATTGGGAAAACTAAAAATCAGCAAGACACAGGCACCCCAAAGTTTAGGGCTGCTCTGTTGACAAGAACCTCCACTTCGTTACACCTTAAATATCCCAGGAAAGAGAAAAATGGATAAAGAAGTTGTGGTCCTTATGTACAATGGAATATCACTCAGCCATGAAATCAACGTCATAAGGCTAGTAGCAGCATGATGAGTGGATTTAGGTACGACGATTCTAAGTGAAATAAGTCACACAGAAAAAGACACTTATCATAAGATATCACTTATAGAGGGAATGTGAAAACCGCGACCCTTGAACTGAATTACAAAACAGAACAGAGGCACACGTTTAGAAAACACACTATGGCTGCTTAACGGGAAAGGTGAGGTGGGGTGATGCATAAAACAAGGGTTTCAAATTAGCTCAGATACCGTTCCATAAACCCAATATGTAATAGACACGACCTACTCCTTGCTCTGTGAACTGGACTCAACACCCCCTATTCACCGCCCAAGAATATATCTGACTAGTAAGAATCTTAAAAGCTATGTATTGATATCTCTCTGTAAGTGAGTCAAGTGGGTGTAAATCGGCATAAACACAGCAGTGAAAAGCAGCTAAACCCCTTTATAAAAATCAATCACTTTTAAAAACCCGTGAAACAAAGACAGAGAAAGAGAGAGAAATTCTTAATAAATTCGCTCAGGGGCTGTGACGCCACCTGGATTGACCATATCTAGACCCACAGCTGATTGAGACATAAGGGTGGACACTCTTGGGGCTGAGAGGTTTGGTGAGGTTGGGTGAGCAAACGCAGACCCTTTAAAGTAATACTGCGTGGGTCCCATCCCATGGGTCCCAAATCTCCAGGTTCAAGGGCATCTTCCCACTTCGAAAACATGCATGAGAAACCCAGAAGATGGTGCACCGTGTGATCGGGAAAGGTTTCTAAAACGCACCTCATTTCTCATCTCCTTGGGCTCGGGTTCGCCATTCCAGCCGCTTTACTAGCAATCTCCCTCCTTGGAGGATCAGCACCTTTAACCTCCTGTTCCGTACAGGTTGCAATTTGTCCTGAGGATGAACGGGAAGAGGGGGAACCAATGAGACACTAGCTCTAGGTGTTGGGACAGGCACAGGTCACTCTATTTTCCCATCAGGAAGAAGAATTAACCACAGGCTCAGCCTGCCGCCCGTGACCAGTATAGGGCCTGAAGCAATCCTGCGCTTTTGCGGCCAGCTCCCAAGAAAGGGATTTGAAAAATGGAGCTCAGGGGCTCTGCAATTCACAAACCTGCAGAGTTATAAATGATAACTCTCGTCCACAAATATATTGAGGGAAGGCAACGAAGAGGATTTGAAAGCAAGGCAGAATTGCAGGAAACAGATTTCAGGAAGGAGATACGAATCGCCTTTAAAGCACAGGAAAAGGGGCAAAACCTCGACCATGATGCCCTTGGCCAAAAAGGGCGTATGCGTTTTTTCCTGAATATATTCAGGAAAAAAGGCATACGCCCTTTTTGGCCAACCAAGCAACCTGGAAAGGCAAATCAGCGCTACAAAGAAGTCTCGCTTCCCATCGGTCAAAAGGGCCATGCTGTATAAAGTGTCAAAACCAGAAATGCAGGACAGGCCATGGAGAAACGGGAGCCTTGCTACGCTGATGGGCGGGATGTAAAATGCCAACGGCCACTCTGGAGAAGTGTACGGTGTGTCCTGAAACATCGAAAAAACTCAGCTTAGACAACATAGGGCACTTCCCCTCATGGGCGTATAAATTGCGAAAACTAAAAATCAGCAAGACACAGGCACCCCAAAGTTTAGGGCTGATCTGTTGACAAGAACCTCCACTTCGTTACACCTTAAATATCCCAGGAAAGAGAAAAATGGATAAAGAAGTTGTGGTCCTTATGTACAACGGAATATCACTCAGCCATGAAATCAACTGCATAAGGCTAGTAGCAGCATGATGAGTGGATTTAGGTACGACGATTCTAAGTGAAATAAGTCACACAGAAAAAGACACTTATCATAAGATATCACTTATAGAGGGAATGTAAAAACCGCTACCCTTGAACTGAATTACAAAACAGAACAGAGTCACGTTTAGAAAACACACTATGGCTGCTTAACGGGAAAGGTGAGGTGGGGTGATGCATAAAACAAGGGTTTCAAATTAGCTCAGATACCGTTCCATAAACCCAATATGTAATAGACACGACCTACTCCTTGCTCAGTGAACTGGACTCAGCACCCCCTATTCACCGCCCAAGAATATATCTGACTAGTAAGAATCTTAAAACATATGTATTGATATCTCTCTGTAAGTAAGTCAAGTGGGTGTAAAGCGGCATAAACAGCAGTGAAAAGCAGCTAAACCCCTTTATAAAAATCAATCACTTTTAAAAACCTGTGAAACAAAGACAGTGAAAGAGAGAGAAATTCTTACTAAATTCGTTCAGGGGCTGTGATGCCTCCTGGATTGACATATCTAGACCCACAGCTGATTGAGACATAAGGGTGGACACTCTTGGGGCTGAGAGGTTTGGTGAGGTTGGGTGAGCAAACGCAGACCCTTTAAAGTAATACTGCGTGGTACCCATCCCATGGGTCCCAAATCTCCAGGTTCAAGGGCATCTTCCTTCAGCGAAATCATGCATTAGAAACCCAGAAGATGGTACACCGTGTGATCGGGAAAGGTTTCTAAAACGCACCTCATTTCTCATCTCCTTGGGCTCGGGTTCTCCATTCCAGCCGCTTTAATAGCAATCTCCCTCCTTGGAGGATCAGCACCTTTAACCTCCTGTTCCGTACAGGTTGCAATTTGTCCTGAGGATGAACGGGAAGAGGGGGAACCAATGAGAGACTAGCTCTAGGTGTTGGGACAGGCACAGGTCACTCTATTTTCCCATCAGGAAGAAGAATTAACCACAGGCTCAGCCTGCCGCCCGTGACCAGTATAGGGCCTGAAGCAATCCTGCGCTTTTGCGGCCAGCTCCCAAGAAAGGGATTTGAAAAATGGAGCTCAGGGGCTCTGCAATTCACAAACCTGCAGAGTTATAAATGATAACTCTCGTCCACAAATATATTGACGGCAGGCAACGAAGAGGATTTGAAAGCAAGGCAGAATTGCAGGAAACAGATTTCAGGAGGTAGATACGAATCGCCTTTAAAGCACAGGAAAAGGGGCAAAACCTCGACCATGATGCCCTTGGCCAAAAAGGGCGTATGCCTTTTTTCCTGAATATATTCAGGAAAAAAGGCATACGCCCTTTTTGGCCAACCAAGCAACCTGGAAAGGCAAATCAGCGCTACAAAGAAGTCTCGCTTCCCATCGGTCAAAAGGGCTATGCTGAATAAAGTGTCAAAACCAGAAATGCAGGACAGGCCATGGAGAAACGGGAGCCTTGCTACGCTGATGGGTGGGATGTAAATTGCCAACAGCCACTCTGGAGAAGTGTACGGTGTGTCCTGAAACATCTAAAAAACTCAGCTTAGAGAGCATAGGGCACTTCCACTCATGGGCGTATAAATTGGGAAAACTAAAAATCAGCAAGACACAGGCACCCCAAAGTTTAGGGCTGCTCTGTTGACAAGAACCTCCACTTCGTTACACCTTAAATATCCCAGGAAAGAGAAAAATGGATAAAGAAGTTGTGGTCCTTATGTACAATGGAATATCACTCAGCCATGAAATCAACGTCATAAGGCTAGTAGCAGCATGATGAGTGGATTTAGGTACGACGATTCTAAGTGAAATAAGTCACACAGAAAAAGACACTTATCATAAGATATCACTTATAGAGGGAATGTGAAAACCGTGACCCTTGAACTGAATTACAAAACAGAACAGAGGCACACGTTTAGAAAACACACTATGGCTGCTTAACGGGAAAGGTGAGGTGGGGTGTTGCATAAAACAAGGGTTTCAAATTAGCTCAGATACCGTTCCATAAACCCAATATGTAATAGACACGACCTACTCCTTGCTCTGTGAACTGGACTCAACACCCCCTATTCACCGCCCAAGAATATATCTGACTAGTAAGAATCTTAAAAGCTATGTATTGATATCTCTCTGTAAGTGAGTCAAGTGGGTGTAAATCGGCATAAACACAGCAGTGAAAAGCAGCTAAACCCCTTTATAAAAATCAATCACTTTTAAAAACCCGTGAAACAAAGACAGAGAAAGAGAGAGAAATTCTTAATAAATTCGCTCAGGGGCTGTGACGCCACCTGGATTGACCATATCTAGACCCACAGCTGATTGAGACATAAGGGTGGACACTCTTGGGGCTGAGAGGTTTGGTGAGGTTGGGTGAGCAAACGCAGACCCTTTAAAGTAATACTGCGTGGGTCCCATCCCATGGGTCCCAAATCTCCAGGTTCAAGGGCATCTTCCCACTTCGAAAACATGCATGAGAAACCCAGAAGATGGTGCACCGTGTGATCGGGAAAGGTTTCTAAAACGCACCTCATTTCTCATCTCCTTGGGCTCGGGTTCGCCATTCCAGCCGCTTTACTAGCAATCTCCCTCCTTGGAGGATCAGCACCTTTAACCTCCTGTTCCGTACAGGTTGCAATTTGTCCTGAGGATGAACGGGAAGAGGGGGAACCAATGAGACACTAGCTCTAGGTGTTGGGACAGGCACAGGTCACTCTATTTTCCCATCAGGAAGAAGAATTAACCACAGGCTCAGCCTGCCGCCCGTGACCAGTATAGGGCCTGAAGCAATCCTGCGCTTTTGCGGCCAGCTCCCAAGAAAGGGATTTGAAAAATGGAGCTCAGGGGCTCTGCAATTCACAAACCTGCAGAGTTATAAATGATAACTCTCGTCCACAAATATATTGAGGGAAGGCAACGAAGAGGATTTGAAAGCAAGGCAGAATTGCAGGAAACAGATTTCACGAAGTAGATACGAATCGCCTTTAAAGCACAGGAAAAGGGGCAAAACCTCGACCATGATGCCCTTGGCCAAAAAGGGCGTATGCCTTTTTTCCTGAATATATTCAGGAAAAAAGGCATACGCCCTTTTTGGCCAACCAAGCAACCTGGAAAGGCAAATCAGCGCTACAAAGAAGTCTCGCTTCCCATCGGTCAAAAGGGCTATGCTGAATAAAGTGTCAAAACCAGAAATGCAGGACAGGCCATGGAGAAACGGGAGCCTTGCTACGCTGATGGGCGGGATTTAAATTGCCAACATCCACTCTGGAGAAGTGTACGGTGTGTCCTGAAACATCGAAAAAACTCAGCTTAGAGAGCATAGGGCACTTCCCCTCATGGGCGTATAAATTGCGAAAACTAAAAATCAGCAAGACACAGGCACCCCAAAGTTTAGGGCTGATCTGTTGACAAGAACCTCCACTTCGTTACACCTTAAATATCCCAGGAAAGAGAAAAATGGATAAAGAAGTTGTGGTCCTTATGTACAACGGAATATCACTCAGCCATGAAATCAACTGCATAAGGCTAGTAGCAGCATGATGAGTGGATTTAGGTACGACGATTCTAAGTGAAATAAGTCACACAGAAAAAGACACTTATCATAAGATATCACTTATAGAGGGAATGTAAAAACCGCTACCCTTGAACTGAATTACAAAACAGAACAGAGTCACGTTTAGAAAACACACTATGGCTGCTTAACGGGAAAGGTGAGGTGGGGTGATGCATAAAACAAGGGTTTCAAATTAGCTCAGATACCGTTCCATAAACCCAATATGTAATAGACACGACCTACTCCTTGCTCAGTGAACTGGACTCAGCACCCCCTATTCACCGCCCAAGAATATATCTGACTAGTAAGAATCTTAAAACATATGTATTGATATCTCTCTGTAAGTAAGTCAAGTGGGTGTAAAGCGGCATAAACAGCAGTGAAAAGCAGCTAAACCCCTTTATAAAAATCAATCACTTTTAAAAACCTGTGAAACAAAGACAGTGAAAGAGAGAGAAATTCTTACTATATTCGTTCAGGGGCTGTGATGCCTCCTGGATTGACATATCTAGACCCACAGCTGATTGAGACATAAGGGTGGACACTCTTGGGGCTGAGAGGTTTGGTGAGGTTGGGTGAGCAAACGCAGACCCTTTAAAGTAATACTGCGTGGTACCCATCCCATGGGTCCCAAATCTCCAGGTTCAAGGGCATCTTCCTTCATCGAAATCATGCATTAGAAACCCAGAAGATGGTACACCGTGTGATCGGGAAAGGTTTCTAAAACGCACCTCATTTCTCATCTCCTTGGGCTCGGGTTCGCCATTCCAGCCGCTTTACTAGCAATCTCCCTTCTTGGAGAATCAGCACCTTTAACCTCCTGTTCCGTACAGGTTGCAATTTGTCCTGAGGATGAACGGGAAGAGGGGGAACCAATGAGAGACTAGCTCTAGGTGTTGGGACAGGCACAGGCCACTCTATTTTCCCATCAGGAAGAAGAATTAACCACAGGCTCGGCCTGCCGCCCGTGACCAGTATAGGGCCTGAAGCAATCCTGCGCTTTTGCGGCCAGCTCCCAAGAAAGGGATTTGAAAAATGGAGCTCAGGGGCTCTGCAATTCACAAACCTGCAGAGTTATAAATGATAACTCTCGTCCACAAATATATTGACGGCAGGCAACGAAGAGGATTTGAAAGCAAGGCAGAATTGCAGGAAACAGATTTCAGGAGGTAGATTCGAATCGCCTTTAAAGCACAGGAAAAGGGGCAAAACCTCGACCATGATGCCCTTGGCCAAAAAGGGCGTATGCCTTTTTTCCTGAATATATTCAGGAAAAAAGGCATACGCCCTTTTTGGCCAACCAAGCAACCTGGAAAGGCAAATCAGCGCTACAAAGAAGTCTCGCTTCCCATCGGTCAAAAGGGCCATGCTGAATAAAGTGTCAAAACCAGAAATGCAGGACAGGCCATGGAGAAACGGGAGCCTTGCTACGCTGATGGGTGGGATGTAAATTGCCAACAGCCACTCTGGAGAAGTGTACGGTGTGTCCTGAAACATCTAAAAAACTCAGCTTAGAGAGCATAGGGCACTTCCACTCATGGGCGTATAAATTGGGAAAACTAAAAATCAGCAAGACACAGGCACCCCAAAGTTTAGGGCTGCTCTGTTGACAAGAACCTCCACTTCGTTACACCTTAAATAACCCAGGAAAGAGAAAAATGGATAAAGAAGTTGTGTACCTTATGTACAATGGAATATCACTCAGCCATGAAATCAACGTCATAAGGCTAGTAGCAGCATGATGAGTGGATTTAGGTACGACGATTCTAAGTGAAATAAGTCACACAGAAAAAGACACTTATCATAAGATATCACTTATAGAGGGAATGTGAAAACCGCGACCCTTGAACTGAATTACAAAACAGAACAGAGGCACACGTTTAGAAAACACACTATGGCTGCTTAACGGGAAAGGTGAGGTGGGGTGATGCATAAAACAAGGGTTTCAAATTAGCTCAGATACCGTTCCATAAACCCAATATGTAATAGACACGACCTACTCCTTGCTCTGTGAACTGGACTCAACACCCCCTATTCACCGCCCAAGAATATATCTGACTAGTAAGAATCTTAAAAGCTATGTATTGATATCTCTCTGTAAGTGAGTCAAGTGGGTGTAAATCGGCATAAACACAGCAGTGAAAAGCAGCTAAACCCCTTTATAAAAATCAATCACTTTTAAAAACCCGTGAAACAAAGACAGAGAAAGAGAGAGAAATTCTTAATAAATTCGCTCAGGGGCTGTGACGCCACCTGGATTGACCATATCTAGACCCACAGCTGATTGAGACATAAGGGTGGACACTCTTGGGGCTGAGAGGTTTGGTGAGGTTGGGTGAGCAAACGCAGACCCTTTAAAGTAATACTGCGTGGGTCCCATCCCATGGGTCCCAAATCTCCAGGTTCAAGGGCATCTTCCCACTTCGAAAACATGCATGAGAAACCCAGAAGATGGTGCACCGTGTGATCGGGAAAGGTTTCTAAAACGCACCTCATTTCTCATCTCCTTGGGCTCGGGTTCGCCATTCCAGCCGCTTTACTAGCAATCTCCCTCCTTGGAGGATCAGCACCTTTAACCTCCTGTTCCGTACAGGTTGCAATTTGTCCTGAGGATGAACGGGAAGAGGGGGAACCAATGAGACACTAGCTCTAGGTGTTGGGACAGGCACAGGTCACTCTATTTTCCCATCAGGAAGAAGAATTAACCACAGGCTCAGCCTGCCGCCCGTGACCAGTATAGGGCCTGAAGCAATCCTGCGCTTTTGCGGCCAGCTCCCAAGAAAGGGATTTGAAAAATGGAGCTCAGGGGCTCTGCAATTCACAAACCTGCAGAGTTATAAATGATAACTCTCGTCCACAAATATATTGACGGCAGGCAACGAAGAGGATTTGAAAGCAAGGCAGAATTGCAGGAAACAGATTTCAGGAGGTAGATACGAATCGCCTTTAAAGCACAGGAAAAGGGGCAAAACCTCGACCATGATGCCCTTGGCCAAAAAGGGCGTATGCGTTTTTTCCTGAATATATTCAGGAAAAAAGGCATACGCCCTTTTTGGCCAACCAAGCAACCTGGAAAGGCAAATCAGCGCTACAAAGAAGTCTCGCTTCCCATCGGTCAAAAGGGCTATGCTGAATAAAGTGTCAAAACCAGAAATGCAGGACAGGCCATGGAGAAACGGGAGCCTTGCTACGCTGATGGGCGGGATGTAAATTGCCAACAGCCACTCTGGAGAAGTGTACGGTGTGTCCTGAAACATCGAAAAAACTCAGCTTAGAGAGCATAGGGCACTTCCACTCATGGGCGTATAAATTGGGAAAACTAAAAATCAGCAAGACACAGGCACCCCAAAGTTTAGGGCTGCTCTGTTGACAAGAACCTCCACTTCGTTACACCTTAAATATCCCAGGAAAGAGAAAAATGGATAAAGAAGTTGTGGTCCTTATGTACAATGGAATATCACTCAGCCATGAAATCAACGTCATAAGGCTAGTAGCAGCATGATGAGTGGATTTAGGTACGACGATTCTAAGTGAAATAAGTCACACAGAAAAAGACACTTATCATAAGATATCACTTATAGAGGGAATGTGAAAACCGCGACCCTTGAACTGAATTACAAAACAGAACAGAGGCACACGTTTAGAAAACACACTATGGCTGCTTAACGGGAAAGGTGAGGTGGGCTGATGCATAAAACAAGGGTTTCAAATTAGCTCAGATACCGTTCCATAAACCCAATATGTAATAGACACGACCTACTCCTTGCTCTGTGAACTGGACTCAACACCCCCTATTCACCGCCCAAGAATATATCTGACTAGTAAGAATCTTAAAAGCTATGTATTGATATCTCTCTGTAAGTGAGTCAAGTGGGTGTAAATCGGCATAAACACAGCAGTGAAAAGCAGCTAAACCCCTTTATACAAATCAATCACTTTTAAAAACCCGTGAAACAAAGACAGAGAAAGAGAGAGAAATTCTTAATAAATTCGCTCAGGGGCTGTGACGCCACCTGGATTGACCATATCTAGACCCACAGCTGATTGAGACATAAGGGTGGACACTCGTGGGGCTGAGAGGTTTGGTGAGGTTGGGTGAGCAAACGCAGACCCTTTAAAGTAATACTGCGTGGGTCCCATCCCATGGGTCCCAAATCTCCAGGTTCAAGGGCATCTTCCCACTTCGAAAACATGCATGAGAAACCCAGAAGATGGTGCACCGTGTGATCGGGAAAGGTTTCTAAAACGCACCTCATTTCTCATCTCCTTGGGCTCGGGTTCGCCATTCCAGCCGCTTTACTAGCAATCTCCCTTCTTGGAGAATCAGCACCTTTAACCTCCTGTTCCGTACAGGTTGCAATTTGTCCTGAGGATGAACGGGAAGAGGGGGAACCAATGAGAGACTAGCTCTAGGTGTTGGGACAGGCACAGGTCACTCTATTTTCCCATCAGGAAGAAAAATTAACCACAGACTCATCCTGCCGCTCGGGACCAGAATAGGGCCTGAAGAAATCCTGCGCTTTTGCGGCCAGCTCCCAAGAAAGCGAGTTGAAAAATGGAGCTCAGGGGCACTGCAATTCATAAACCTGCAGAGTTATAAATGATAACTCTCGTCCACAAATATATTGAGGGAAGGCAACGAAGAGGATTTGAAAGCAAGGCAGAATTGCAGGAAACAGATTTCAGGAGGTAGATTCGAATCGCCTTTAAAGCACGGGAAAAGCGGCAAAACCTCGACAATGATGCCCTTGGCCAAAAAGGGCGTATGCGTTTTTCCTGAATATATTCAGGAAAAAACGCATACGCCCTTTTTGGCCAACCAAGCAACCTGGAAAGGCAAATCAGCGCTACAAAGAAGTCTCGCTTCCCATCGGTCAAAAGGGCCATGCTGTATAAAGTGTCAAAACCAGAAATGCAGGACAGGCCATGGAGAAACGGGAGCCTTGCTACGCTGATGGGCGGGATGTAAAATGCCAACGGCCACTCTGGAGAAGTGTACGGTGTGTCCTGAAACATCGAAAAAACTCAGCTTAGACAACATAGGGCACTTCCCCTCATGGGCGTATAAATTGCGAAAACTAAAAATCAGCAAGACACAGGCACCCCAAAGTTTAGGGCTGATCTGTTGACAAGAACCTCCACTTCGTTACACCTTAAATATCCCAGGAAAGAGAAAAATGGATAAAGAAGTTGTGGTCCTTATGTACAACGGAATATCACTCAGCCATGAAATCAACTGCATAAGGCTAGTAGCAGCATGATGAGTGGATTTAGGTACGACGATTCTAAGTGAAATAAGTCACACAGAAAAAGACACTTATCATAAGATATCACTTATAGAGGGAATGTGAAAACCGCGACCCTTGAACTGAATTACAAAACAGAACAGAGTCACGTTTAGAAAACACACTATGGCTGCTTAACGGGAAAGGTGAGGTGGGGTGATGCATAAAACAAGGGTTTCAAATTAGCTCAGATACCGTTCCATAAACCCAATATGTAATAGACACGACCTACTCCTTGCTCTGTGAACTGGACTCAACACCCCCTATTCACCGCCCAAGAATATATCTGACTAGTAAGAATCTTAAAAGCTATGTATTGATATCTCTCTGTAAGTGAGTCAAGTGGGTGTAAATCGGCATAAACACAGCAGTGAAAAGCAGCTAAACCCCTTTATAAAAATCAATCACTTTTAAAAACCCGTGAAACAAAGACAGAGAAAGAGAGAGAAATTCTTAATAAATTCGCTCAGGGGCTGTGACGCCACCTGGATTGACCATATCTAGACCCACAGCTGATTGAGACATAAGGGTGGACACTCTTGGGGCTGAGAGGTTTGGTGAGGTTGGGTGAGCAAACGCAGACCCTTTAAAGTAATACTGCGTGGGTCCCATCCCATGGGTCCCAAATCTCCAGGTTCAAGGGCATCTTCCCACTTCGAAAACATGCATGAGAAACCCAGAAGATGGTGCATCGTGTGATCGGGAAAGGTTTCTAAAACGCACCTCATTTCTCATCTCCTTGGGCTCGGGTTCGCCATTCCAGCCGCTTTACTAGCAATCTCCCTCCTTGGAGGATCAGCACCTTTAACCTCCTGTTCCGTACAGGTTGCAATTTGTCCTGAGGATGAACGGGAAGAGGGGGAACCAATGAGACACTAGCTCTAGGTGTTGGGACAGGCACAGGTCACTCTATTTTCCCATCAGGAAGAAGAATTAACCACAGGCTCAGCCTGCCGCCCGTGACCAGTATAGGGCCTGAAGCAATCCTGCGCTTTTGCGGCCAGCTCCCAAGAAAGGGATTTGAAAAATGGAGCTCAGGGGCTCTGCAATTCACAAACCTGCAGAGTTATAAATGATAACTCTCGTCCACAAATATATTGAGGGAAGGCAACGAAGAGGATTTGAAAGCAAGGCAGAATTGCAGGAAACAGATTTCACGAAGTAGATACGAATCGCCTTTAAAGCACAGGAAAAGGGGCAAAACCTCGACCATGATGCCCTTGGCCAAAAAGGGCGTATGCCTTTTTTCCTGAATATATTCAGGAAAAAAGGCATACGCCCTTTTTGGCCAACCAAGCAACCTGGAAAGGCAAATCAGCGCTACAAAGAAGTCTCGCTTCCCATCGGTCAAAAGGGCTATGCTGAATAAAGTGTCAAAACCAGAAATGCAGGACAGGCCATGGAGAAACGGGAGCCTTGCTACGCTGATGGGCGGGATTTAAATTGCCAACAGCCACTCTGGAGAAGTGTACGGTGTGTCCTGAAACATCGAAAAAACTCAGCTTAGAGAGCATAGGGCACTTCCCCTCATGGGCGTATAAATTGCGAAAACTAAAAATCAGCAAGACACAGGCACCCCAAAGTTTAGGGCTGATCTGTTGACAAGAACCTCCACTTCGTTACACCTTAAATATCCCAGGAAAGAGAAAAATGGATAAAGAAGTTGTGGTCCTTATGTACAACGGAATATCACTCAGCCATGAAATCAACTGCATAAGGCTAGTAGCAGCATGATGAGTGGATTTAGGTACGACGATTCTAAGTGAAATAAGTCACACAGAAAAAGACACTTATCATAAGATATCACTTATAGAGGGAATGTAAAAACCGCTACCCTTGAACTGAATTACAAAACAGAACAGAGTCACGTTTAGAAAACACACTATGGCTGCTTAACGGGAAAGGTGAGGTGGGGTGATGCATAAAACAAGGGTTTCAAATTAGCTCAGATACCGTTCCATAAACCCAATATGTAATAGACACGACCTACTCCTTGCTCAGTGAACTGGACTCAGCACCCCCTATTCACCGCCCAAGAATATATCTGACTAGTAAGAATCTTAAAACATATGTATTGATATCTCTCTGTAAGTAAGTCAAGTGGGTGTAAAGCGGCATAAACAGCAGTGAAAAGCAGCTAAACCCCTTTATAAAAATCAATCACTTTTAAAAACCTGTGAAACAAAGACAGTGAAAGAGAGAGAAATTCTTACTATATTCGTTCAGGGGCTGTGATGCCTCCTGGATTGACATATCTAGACCCACAGCTGATTGAGACATAAGGGTGGACACTCTTGGGGCTGAGAGGTTTGGTGAGGTTGGGTGAGCAAACGCAGACCCTTTAAAGTAATACTGCGTGGTACCCATCCCATGGGTCCCAAATCTCCAGGTTCAAGGGCATCTTCCTTCATCGAAATCATGCATTAGAAACCCAGAAGATGGTACACCGTGTGATCGGGAAAGGTTTCTAAAACGCACCTCATTTCTCATCTCCTTGGGCTCGGGTTCGCCATTCCAGCCGCTTTACTAGCAATCTCCCTTCTTGGAGAATCAGCACCTTTAACCTCCTGTTCCGTACAGGTTGCAATTTGTCCTGAGGATGAACGGGAAGAGGGGGAACCAATGAGAGACTAGCTCTAGGTGTTGGGACAGGCACAGGCCACTCTATTTTCCCATCAGGAAGAAGAATTAACCACAGGCTCGGCCTGCCGCCCGTGACCAGTATAGGGCCTGAAGCAATCCTGCGCTTTTGCGGCCAGCTCCCAAGAAAGGGATTTGAAAAATGGAGCTCAGGGGCTCTGCAATTCACAAACCTGCAGAGTTATAAATGATAACTCTCGTCCACAAATATATTGACGGCAGGCAACGAAGAGGATTTGAAAGCAAGGCAGAATTGCAGGAAACAGATTTCAGGAGGTAGATTCGAATCGCCTTTAAAGCACAGGAAAAGGGGCAAAACCTCGACCATGATGCCCTTGGCCAAAAAGGGCGTATGCCTTTTTTCCTGAATATATTCAGGAAAAAAGGCATACGCCCTTTTTGGCCAACCAAGCAACCTGGAAAGGCAAATCAGCGCTACAAAGAAGTCTCGCTTCCCATCGGTCAAAAGGGCCATGCTGAATAAAGTGTCAAAACCAGAAATGCAGGACAGGCCATGGAGAAACGGGAGCCTTGCTACGCTGATGGGTGGGATGTAAATTGCCAACAGCCACTCTGGAGAAGTGTACGGTGTGTCCTGAAACATCTAAAAAACTCAGCTTAGAGAGCATAGGGCACTTCCACTCATGGGCGTATAAATTGGGAAAACTAAAAATCAGCAAGACACAGGCACCCCAAAGTTTAGGGCTGCTCTGTTGACAAGAACCTCCACTTCGTTACACCTTAAATAACCCAGGAAAGAGAAAAATGGATAAAGAAGTTGTGTACCTTATGTACAATGGAATATCACTCAGCCATGAAATCAACGTCATAAGGCTAGTAGCAGCATGATGAGTGGATTTAGGTACGACGATTCTAAGTGAAATAAGTCACACAGAAAAAGACACTTATCATAAGATATCACTTATAGAGGGAATGTGAAAACCGCGACCCTTGAACTGAATTACAAAACAGAACAGAGGCACACGTTTAGAAAACACACTATGGCTGCTTAACGGGAAAGGTGAGGTGGGGTGATGCATAAAACAAGGGTTTCAAATTAGCTCAGATACCGTTCCATAAACCCAATATGTAATAGACACGACCTACTCCTTGCTCTGTGAACTGGACTCAACACCCCCTATTCACCGCCCAAGAATATATCTGACTAGTAAGAATCTTAAAAGCTATGTATTGATATCTCTCTGTAAGTGAGTCAAGTGGGTGTAAATCGGCATAAACACAGCAGTGAAAAGCAGCTAAACCCCTTTATAAAAATCAATCACTTTTAAAAACCCGTGAAACAAAGACAGAGAAAGAGAGAGAAATTCTTAATAAATTCGCTCAGGGGCTGTGACGCCACCTGGATTGACCATATCTAGACCCACAGCTGATTGAGACATAAGGGTGGACACTCTTGGGGCTGAGAGGTTTGGTGAGGTTGGGTGAGCAAACGCAGACCCTTTAAAGTAATACTGCGTGGGTCCCATCCCATGGGTCCCAAATCTCCAGGTTCAAGGGCATCTTCCCACTTCGAAAACATGCATGAGAAACCCAGAAGATGGTGCACCGTGTGATCGGGAAAGGTTTCTAAAACGCACCTCATTTCTCATCTCCTTGGGCTCGGGTTCGCCATTCCAGCCGCTTTACTAGCAATCTCCCTCCTTGGAGGATCAGCACCTTTAACCTCCTGTTCCGTACAGGTTGCAATTTGTCCTGAGGATGAACGGGAAGAGGGGGAACCAATGAGACACTAGCTCTAGGTGTTGGGACAGGCACAGGTCACTCTATTTTCCCATCAGGAAGAAGAATTAACCACAGGCTCAGCCTGCCGCCCGTGACCAGTATAGGGCCTGAAGCAATCCTGCGCTTTTGCGGCCAGCTCCCAAGAAAGGGATTTGAAAAATGGAGCTCAGGGGCTCTGCAATTCACAAACCTGCAGAGTTATAAATGATAACTCTCGTCCACAAATATATTGACGGCAGGCAACGAAGAGGATTTGAAAGCAAGGCAGAATTGCAGGAAACAGATTTCAGGAGGTAGATACGAATCGCCTTTAAAGCACAGGAAAAGGGGCAAAACCTCGACCATGATGCCCTTGGCCAAAAAGGGCGTATGCGTTTTTTCCTGAATATATTCAGGAAAAAAGGCATACGCCCTTTTTGGCCAACCAAGCAACCTGGAAAGGCAAATCAGCGCTACAAAGAAGTCTCGCTTCCCATCGGTCAAAAGGGCTATGCTGAATAAAGTGTCAAAACCAGAAATGCAGGACAGGCCATGGAGAAACGGGAGCCTTGCTACGCTGATGGGCGGGATGTAAATTGCCAACAGCCACTCTGGAGAAGTGTACGGTGTGTCCTGAAACATCGAAAAAACTCAGCTTAGAGAGCATAGGGCACTTCCACTCATGGGCGTATAAATTGGGAAAACTAAAAATCAGCAAGACACAGGCACCCCAAAGTTTAGGGCTGCTCTGTTGACAAGAACCTCCACTTCGTTACACCTTAAATATCCCAGGAAAGAGAAAAATGGATAAAGAAGTTGTGGTCCTTATGTACAATGGAATATCACTCAGCCATGAAATCAACGTCATAAGGCTAGTAGCAGCATGATGAGTGGATTTAGGTACGACGATTCTAAGTGAAATAAGTCACACAGAAAAAGACACTTATCATAAGATATCACTTATAGAGGGAATGTGAAAACCGCGACCCTTGAACTGAATTACAAAACAGAACAGAGGCACACGTTTAGAAAACACACTATGGCTGCTTAACGGGAAAGGTGAGGTGGGCTGATGCATAAAACAAGGGTTTCAAATTAGCTCAGATACCGTTCCATAAACCCAATATGTAATAGACACGACCTACTCCTTGCTCTGTGAACTGGACTCAACACCCCCTATTCACCGCCCAAGAATATATCTGACTAGTAAGAATCTTAAAAGCTATGTATTGATATCTCTCTGTAAGTGAGTCAAGTGGGTGTAAATCGGCATAAACACAGCAGTGAAAAGCAGCTAAACCCCTTTATACAAATCAATCACTTTTAAAAACCCGTGAAACAAAGACAGAGAAAGAGAGAGAAATTCTTAATAAATTCGCTCAGGGGCTGTGACGCCACCTGGATTGACCATATCTAGACCCACAGCTGATTGAGACATAAGGGTGGACACTCGTGGGGCTGAGAGGTTTGGTGAGGTTGGGTGAGCAAACGCAGACCCTTTAAAGTAATACTGCGTGGGTCCCATCCCATGGGTCCCAAATCTCCAGGTTCAAGGGCATCTTCCCACTTCGAAAACATGCATGAGAAACCCAGAAGATGGTGCACCGTGTGATCGGGAAAGGTTTCTAAAACGCACCTCATTTCTCATCTCCTTGGGCTCGGGTTCGCCATTCCAGCCGCTTTACTAGCAATCTCCCTTCTTGGAGAATCAGCACCTTTAACCTCCTGTTCCGTACAGGTTGCAATTTGTCCTGAGGATGAACGGGAAGAGGGGGAACCAATGAGAGACTAGCTCTAGGTGTTGGGACAGGCACAGGTCACTCTATTTTCCCATCAGGAAGAAAAATTAACCACAGACTCATCCTGCCGCTCGGGACCAGAATAGGGCCTGAAGAAATCCTGCGCTTTTGCGGCCAGCTCCCAAGAAAGCGAGTTGAAAAATGGAGCTCAGGGGCACTGCAATTCATAAACCTGCAGAGTTATAAATGATAACTCTCGTCCACAAATATATTGAGGGAAGGCAACGAAGAGGATTTGAAAGCAAGGCAGAATTGCAGGAAACAGATTTCAGGAGGTAGATTCGAATCGCCTTTAAAGCACGGGAAAAGCGGCAAAACCTCGACAATGATGCCCTTGGCCAAAAAGGGCGTATGCGTTTTTCCTGAATATATTCAGGAAAAAACGCATACGCCCTTTTTGGCCAACCAAGCAACCTGGAAAGGCAAATCAGCGCTACAAAGAAGTCTCGCTTCCCATCGGTCAAAAGGGCCATGCTGTATAAAGTGTCAAAACCAGAAATGCAGGACAGGCCATGGAGAAACGGGAGCCTTGCTACGCTGATGGGCGGGATGTAAAATGCCAACGGCCACTCTGGAGAAGTGTACGGTGTGTCCTGAAACATCGAAAAAACTCAGCTTAGACAACATAGGGCACTTCCCCTCATGGGCGTATAAATTGCGAAAACTAAAAATCAGCAAGACACAGGCACCCCAAAGTTTAGGGCTGATCTGTTGACAAGAACCTCCACTTCGTTACACCTTAAATATCCCAGGAAAGAGAAAAATGGATAAAGAAGTTGTGGTCCTTATGTACAACGGAATATCACTCAGCCATGAAATCAACTGCATAAGGCTAGTAGCAGCATGATGAGTGGATTTAGGTACGACGATTCTAAGTGAAATAAGTCACACAGAAAAAGACACTTATCATAAGATATCACTTATAGAGGGAATGTGAAAACCGCGACCCTTGAACTGAATTACAAAACAGAACAGAGTCACGTTTAGAAAACACACTATGGCTGCTTAACGGGAAAGGTGAGGTGGGGTGATGCATAAAACAAGGGTTTCAAATTAGCTCAGATACCGTTCCATAAACCCAATATGTAATAGACACGACCTACTCCTTGCTCTGTGAACTGGACTCAACACCCCCTATTCACCGCCCAAGAATATATCTGACTAGTAAGAATCTTAAAAGCTATGTATTGATATCTCTCTGTAAGTGAGTCAAGTGGGTGTAAATCGGCATAAACACAGCAGTGAAAAGCAGCTAAACCCCTTTATAAAAATCAATCACTTTTAAAAACCCGTGAAACAAAGACAGAGAAAGAGAGAGAAATTCTTAATAAATTCGCTCAGGGGCTGTGACGCCACCTGGATTGACCATATCTAGACCCACAGCTGATTGAGACATAAGGGTGGACACTCTTGGGGCTGAGAGGTTTGGTGAGGTTGGGTGAGCAAACGCAGACCCTTTAAAGTAATACTGCGTGGGTCCCATCCCATGGGTCCCAAATCTCCAGGTTCAAGGGCATCTTCCCACTTCGAAAACATGCATGAGAAACCCAGAAGATGGTGCATCGTGTGATCGGGAAAGGTTTCTAAAACGCACCTCATTTCTCATCTCCTTGGGCTCGGGTTCGCCATTCCAGCCGCTTTACTAGCAATCTCCCTCCTTGGAGGATCAGCACCTTTAACCTCCTGTTCCGTACAGGTTGCAATTTGTCCTGAGGATGAACGGGAAGAGGGGGAACCAATGAGACACTAGCTCTAGGTGTTGGGACAGGCACAGGTCACTCTATTTTCCCATCAGGAAGAAGAATTAACCACAGGCTCAGCCTGCCGCCCGTGACCAGTATAGGGCCTGAAGCAATCCTGCGCTTTTGCGGCCAGCTCCCAAGAAAGGGATTTGAAAAATGGAGCTCAGGGGCTCTGCAATTCACAAACCTGCAGAGTTATAAATGATAACTCTCGTCCACAAATATATTGAGGGAAGGCAACGAAGAGGATTTGAAAGCAAGGCAGAATTGCAGGAAACAGATTTCACGAAGTAGATACGAATCGCCTTTAAAGCACAGGAAAAGGGGCAAAACCTCGACCATGATGCCCTTGGCCAAAAAGGGCGTATGCCTTTTTTCCTGAATATATTCAGGAAAAAAGGCATACGCCCTTTTTGGCCAACCAAGCAACCTGGAAAGGCAAATCAGCGCTACAAAGAAGTCTCGCTTCCCATCGGTCAAAAGGGCTATGCTGAATAAAGTGTCAAAACCAGAAATGCAGGACAGGCCATGGAGAAACGGGAGCCTTGCTACGCTGATGGGCGGGATTTAAATTGCCAACAGCCACTCTGGAGAAGTGTACGGTGTGTCCTGAAACATCGAAAAAACTCAGCTTAGAGAGCATAGGGCACTTCCCCTCATGGGCGTATAAATTGCGAAAACTAAAAATCAGCAAGACACAGGCACCCCAAAGTTTAGGGCTGATCTGTTGACAAGAACCTCCACTTCGTTACACCTTAAATATCCCAGGAAAGAGAAAAATGGATAAAGAAGTTGTGGTCCTTATGTACAACGGAATATCACTCAGCCATGAAATCAACTGCATAAGGCTAGTAGCAGCATGATGAGTGGATTTAGGTACGACGATTCTAAGTGAAATAAGTCACACAGAAAAAGACACTTATCATAAGATATCACTTATAGAGGGAATGTAAAAACCGCTACCCTTGAACTGAATTACAAAACAGAACAGAGTCACGTTTAGAAAACACACTATGGCTGCTTAACGGGAAAGGTGAGGTGGGGTGATGCATAAAACAAGGGTTTCAAATTAGCTCAGATACCGTTCCATAAACCCAATATGTAATAGACACGACCTACTCCTTGCTCAGTGAACTGGACTCAGCACCCCCTATTCACCGCCCAAGAATATATCTGACTAGTAAGAATCTTAAAACATATGTATTGATATCTCTCTGTAAGTAAGTCAAGTGGGTGTAAAGCGGCATAAACAGCAGTGAAAAGCAGCTAAACCCCTTTATAAAAATCAATCACTTTTAAAAACCTGTGAAACAAAGACAGTGAAAGAGAGAGAAATTCTTACTATATTCGTTCAGGGGCTGTGATGCCTCCTGGATTGACATATCTAGACCCACAGCTGATTGAGACATAAGGGTGGACACTCTTGGGGCTGAGAGGTTTGGTGAGGTTGGGTGAGCAAACGCAGACCCTTTAAAGTAATACTGCGTGGTACCCATCCCATGGGTCCCAAATCTCCAGGTTCAAGGGCATCTTCCTTCATCGAAATCATGCATTAGAAACCCAGAAGATGGTACACCGTGTGATCGGGAAAGGTTTCTAAAACGCACCTCATTTCTCATCTCCTTGGGCTCGGGTTCGCCATTCCAGCCGCTTTACTAGCAATCTCCCTTCTTGGAGAATCAGCACCTTTAACCTCCTGTTCCGTACAGGTTGCAATTTGTCCTGAGGATGAACGGGAAGAGGGGGAACCAATGAGAGACTAGCTCTAGGTGTTGGGACAGGCACAGGCCACTCTATTTTCCCATCAGGAAGAAGAATTAACCACAGGCTCGGCCTGCCGCCCGTGACCAGTATAGGGCCTGAAGCAATCCTGCGCTTTTGCGGCCAGCTCCCAAGAAAGGGATTTGAAAAATGGAGCTCAGGGGCTCTGCAATTCACAAACCTGCAGAGTTATAAATGATAACTCTCGTCCACAAATATATTGACGGCAGGCAACGAAGAGGATTTGAAAGCAAGGCAGAATTGCAGGAAACAGATTTCAGGAGGTAGATTCGAATCGCCTTTAAAGCACAGGAAAAGGGGCAAAACCTCGACCATGATGCCCTTGGCCAAAAAGGGCGTATGCCTTTTTTCCTGAATATATTCAGGAAAAAAGGCATACGCCCTTTTTGGCCAACCAAGCAACCTGGAAAGGCAAATCAGCGCTACAAAGAAGTCTCGCTTCCCATCGGTCAAAAGGGCCATGCTGAATAAAGTGTCAAAACCAGAAATGCAGGACAGGCCATGGAGAAACGGGAGCCTTGCTACGCTGATGGGTGGGATGTAAATTGCCAACAGCCACTCTGGAGAAGTGTACGGTGTGTCCTGAAACATCTAAAAAACTCAGCTTAGAGAGCATAGGGCACTTCCACTCATGGGCGTATAAATTGGGAAAACTAAAAATCAGCAAGACACAGGCACCCCAAAGTTTAGGGCTGCTCTGTTGACAAGAACCTCCACTTCGTTACACCTTAAATAACCCAGGAAAGAGAAAAATGGATAAAGAAGTTGTGTACCTTATGTACAACGGAATATCACTCAGCCATGAAATCAACGTCATAAGGCTAGTAGCAGCATGATGAGTGGATTTAGGTACGACGATTCTAAGTGAAATAAGTCACACAGAAAAAGACACTTATCATAAGATATCACTTATAGAGGGAATGTGAAAACCGCGACCCTTGAACTGAATTACAAAACAGAACAGAGGCACACGTTTAGAAAACACACTATGGCTGCTTAACGGGAAAGGTGAGGTGGGGTGATGCATAAAACAAGGGTTACAAATTAGCTCAGATACCGTTCCATAAACCCAATATGTAATAGACACGACCTACTCCTTGCTCTGTGAACTGGACTCAACACCCCCTATTCACCGCCCAAGAATATATCTGACTAGTAAGAATCTTAAAAGCTATGTATTGATATCTCTCTGTAAGTGAGTCAAGTGGGTGTAAATCGGCATAAACACAGCAGTGAAAAGCAGCTAAACCCCTTTATAAAAATCAATCACTTTTAAAAACCCGTGAAACAAAGACAGAGAAAGAGAGAGAAATTCTTAATAAATTCGCTCAGGGGCTGTGACGCCACCTGGATTGACCATATCTAGACCCACAGCTGATTGAGACATAAGGGTGGACACTCTTGGGGCTGAGAGGTTTGGTGAGGTTGGGTGAGCAAACGCAGACCCTTTAAAGTAATACTGCGTGGGTCCCATCCCATGGGTCCCAAATCTCCAGGTTCAAGGGCATCTTCCCACTTCGAAAACATGCATGAGAAACCCAGAAGATGGTGCACCGTGTGATCGGGAAAGGTTTCTAAAACGCACCTCATTTCTCATCTCCTTGGGCTCGGGTTCGCCATTCCAGCCGCTTTACTAGCAATCTCCCTCCTTGGAGGATCAGCACCTTTAACCTCCTGTTCCGTACAGGTTGCAATTTGTCCTGAGGATGAACGGGAAGAGGGGGAACCAATGAGACACTAGCTCTAGGTGTTGGGACAGGCACAGGTCACTCTATTTTCCCATCAGGAAGAAGAATTAACCACAGGCTCAGCCTGCCGCCCGTGACCAATATAGGGCCTGAAGCAATCCTGCGCTTTTGCGGCCAGCTCCCAAGAAAGGGATTTGAAAAATGGAGCTCAGGGGCTCTGCAATTCACAAACCTGCAGAGTTATAAATGATAACTCTCGTCCGCAAATATATTGACGGCAGGCAACGAAGAGGATTTGAAAGCAAGGCAGAATTGCAGGAAACAGATTTCAGGAGGTAGATACGAATCGCCTTTAAAGCACAGGAAAAGGGGCAAAACCTCGACCATGATGCCCTTGGCCAAAAAGGGCGTATGCGTTTTTTCCTGAATATATTCAGGAAAAAAGGCATACGCCCTTTTTGGCCAACCAAGCAACCTGGAAAGGCAAATCAGCGCTACAAAGAAGTCTCGCTTCCCATCGGTCAAAAGGGCTATGCTGAATAAAGTGTCAAAACCAGAAATGCAGGACAGGCCATGGAGAAACGGGAGCCTTGCTACGCTGATGGGCGGGATGTAAATTGCCAACAGCCACTCTGGAGAAGTGTACGGTGTGTCCTGAAACATCGAAAAAACTCAGCTTAGAGAGCATAGGGCACTTCCACTCATGGGCGTATAAATTGGGAAAACTAAAAATCAGCAAGACACAGGCACCCCAAAGTTTAGGGCTGCTCTGTTGACAAGAACCTCCACTTCGTTACACCTTAAATATCCCAGGAAAGAGAAAAATGGATAAAGAAGTTGTGGTCCTTATGTACAATGGAATATCACTCAGCCATGAAATCAACGTCATAAGGCTAGAAGCAGCATGATGAGTGGATTTAGGTACGACGATTCTAAGTGAAATAAGTCACACAGAAAAAGACACTTATCATAAGATATCACTTATAGAGGGAATGTGAAAACCGCGACCCTTGAACTGAATTACAAAACAGAACAGAGGCACACGTTTAGAAAACACACTATGGCTGCTTAACGGGAAAGGTGAGGTGGGGTGATGCATAAAACAAGGGTTTCAAATTAGCTCAGATACCGTTCCATAAACCCAATATGTAATAGACACGACCTACTCCTTGCTCTGTGAACTGGACTCAACACCCCCTATTCACCGCCCAAGAATATATCTGACTAGTAAGAATCTTAAAAGCTATGTATTGATATCTCTCTGTAAGTGAGTCAAGTGGGTGTAAATCGGCATAAACACAGCAGTGAAAAGCAGCTAAACCCCTTTATAAAAATCAATCACTTTTAAAAACCCGTGAAACAAAGACAGAGAAAGAGAGAGAAATTCTTAATAAATTCGCTCAGGGGCTGTGACGCCACCTGGATTGACCATATCTAGACCCACAGCTGATTGAGACATAAGGGTGGACACTCGTGGGGCTGAGAGGTTTGGTGAGGTTGGGTGAGCAAACGCAGACCCTTTAAAGTAATACTGCGTGGGTCCCATCCCATGGGTCCCAAATCTCCAGGTTCAAGGGCATCTTCCCACTTCGAAAACATGCAGGAGAAACCCAGAAGATGGTGCACCGTGTGATCGGGAAAGGTTTCTAAAACGCACCTCATTTCTCATCTCCTTGGGCTCGGGTTCGCCATTCCAGCCGCTTTACTAGCAATCTCCCTTCTTGGAGAATCAGCACCTTTAACCTCCTGTTCCGTACAGGTTGCAATTTGTCCTGAGGATGAACGGGAAGAGGGGGAACCAATGAGAGACTAGCTCTAGGTGTTGGGACAGGCACAGGTCACTCTATTTTCCCATCAGGAAGAAAAATTAACCACAGACTCATCCTGCCGCTCGGGACCAGAATAGGGCCTGAAGAAATCCTGCGCTTTTGCGGCCAGCTCCCAAGAAAGCGAGTTGAAAAATGGAGCTCAGGGGCACTGCAATTCATAAACCTGCAGAGTTATAAATGATAACTCTCGTCCACAAATATATTGAGGGAAGGCAACGAAGAGGATTTGAAAGCAAGGCAGAATTGCAGGAAACAGATTTCAGGAGGTAGATTCGAATCGCCTTTAAAGCACGGGAAAAGCGGCAAAACCTCGACAATGATGCCCTTGGCCAAAAAGGGCGTATGCGTTTTTCCTGAATATATTCAGGAAAAAACGCATACGCCCTTTTTGGCCAACCAAGCAACCTGGAAAGGCAAATCAGCGCTACAAAGAAGTCTCGCTTCCCATCGGTCAAAAGGGCCATGCTGTATAAAGTGTCAAAACCAGAAATGCAGGACAGGCCATGGAGAAACGGGAGCCTTGCTACGCTGATGGGCGGGATGTAAAATGCCAACGGCCACTCTGGAGAAGTGTACGGTGTGTCCTGAAACATCGAAAAAACTCAGCTTAGACAACATAGGGCACTTCCCCTCATGGGCGTATAAATTGCGAAAACTAAAAATCAGCAAGACACAGGCACCCCAAAGTTTAGGGCTGATCTGTTGACAAGAACCTCCACTTCGTTACACCTTAAATATCCCAGGAAAGAGAAAAATGGATAAAGAAGTTGTGGTCCTTATGTACAACGGAATATCACTCAGCCATGAAATCAACTGCATAAGGCTAGTAGCAGCATGATGAGTGGATTTAGGTACGACGATTCTAAGTGAAATAAGTCACACAGAAAAAGACACTTATCATAAGATATCACTTATAGAGGGAATGTAAAAACCGCTACCCTTGAACTGAATTACAAAACAGAACAGAGTCACGTTTAGAAAACACACTATGGCTGCTTAACGGGAAAGGTGAGGTGGGGTGATGCATAAAACAAGGGTTTCAAATTAGCTCAGATACCGTTCCATAAACCCAATATGTAATAGACACGACCTACTCCTTGCTCAGTGAACTGGACTCAGCACCCCCTATTCACCGCCCAAGAATATATCTGACTAGTAAGAATCTTAAAACATATGTATTGATATCTCTCTGTAAGTAAGTCAAGTGGGTGTAAAGCGGCATAAACAGCAGTGAAAAGCAGCTAAACCCCTTTATAAAAATCAATCACTTTTAAAAACCTGTGAAACAAAGACAGTGAAAGAGAGAGAAATTCTTACTAAATTCGTTCAGGGGCTGTGATGCCTCCTGGATTGACATATCTAGACCCACAGCTGATTGAGACATAAGGGTGGACACTCTTGGGGCTGAGAGGTTTGGTGAGGTTGGGTGAGCAAACGCAGACCCTTTAAAGTAATACTGCGTGGTACCCATCCCATGGGTCCCAAATCTCCAGGTTCAAGGGCATCTTCCTTCATCGAAATCATGCATTAGAAACCCAGAAGATGGTACACCGTGTGATCGGGAAAGGTTTCTAAAACACACCTCATTTCTCATCTCCTTGTGCTCGGGTTCTCCATTCCAGCCGCTTTAATAGCAATCCCCCTCCTTGGAGGATCAGCACCTTTAACCTCCTGTTCCGTACAGGTTGCAATTTGTCCTGAGGATGAACGGGAAGAGGGGGAACCAATGAGAGACTAGCTCTAGGTGTTGGGACAGGCACAGGTCACTCTATTTTCCCATCAGGAAGAAGAATTAACCACAGGCTCAGCCTGCCGCCCGTGACCAGTATAGGGCCTGAAGCAATCCTGCGCTTTTGCGGCCAGCTCCCAAGAAAGGGATTTGAAAAATGGAGCTCAGGGGCTCTGCAATTCACAAACCTGCAGAGTTATAAATGATAACTCTCGTCCACAAATATATTGAGGGAAGGCAACGAAGAGGATTTGAAAGCAAGGCAGAATTGCAGGAAACAGATTTCAGGAGGTAGATTCGAATCGCCTTTAAAGCACGGGAAAAGCGGCAAAACCTCGACAATGATGCCCTTGGCCAAAAAGGGCGTATGCGTTTTTCCTGAATATATTCAGGAAAAAACGCATACGCCCTTTTTGGCCAACCAAGCAACCTGGAAAGGCAAATCAGCGCTACAAAGAAGTCTCGCTTCCCATCGGTCAAAAGGGCCATGCTGAATAAAGTGTCAAAACCAGAAATGCAGGACAGGCCATGGAGAAACGGGAGCCTTGCTACGCTGATGGGCGGGATGTAAAATGCCAACGGCCACTCTGGAGAAGTGTACGGTGTGTCCTGAAACATCGAAAAAACTCAGCTTAGACAACATAGGGCACTTCCCCTCATGGGCGTATAAATTGGGAAAACTAAAAATCAGCAAGACACAGGCACCCCAAAGTTTAGGGCTGATCTGTTGACAAGAACCTCCACTTCGTTACACCTTAAATATCCCAGGAAAGAGAAAAATGGATAAAGAAGTTGTGGTCCTTATGTACAACGGAATATCACTCAGCCATGAAATCAACTGCATAAGGCTAGTAGCAGCATGATGAGTGGATTTAGGTACGACGATTCTAAGTGAAATAAGTCACACAGAAAAAGACACTTATCATAAGATATCACTTATAGAGGGAATGTGAAAACCGCGACCCTTGAACTGAATTACAAAACAGAACAGAGTCACGTTTAGAAAACACACTATGGCTGCTTAACGGGAAAGGTGAGGTGGGGTGATGCATAAAACAAGGGTTTCAAATTAGCTCAGAGACCGTTCCATAAACCCAATATGTAATAGACACGACCTACTCCTTGCTCAGTGAACTGGACTCAACACCCCCTATTCACCGCCCAAGAATATATCTGACTAGTAAGAATCTTAAAAGCTATGTATTGATATCTCTCTGTAAGTGAGTCAAGTGGGTGTAAATCGGCATAAACACAGCAGTGAAAAGCAGCTAAACCCCTTTATACAAATCAATCACTTTTAAAAACCCGTGAAACAAAGACAGAGAAAGAGAGAGAAATTCTTAATAAATTCGCTCAGGGGCTGTGACGCCACCTGGATTGACCATATCTAGACCCACAGCTGATTGAGACATAAGGGTGGACACTCTTGGGGCTGAGAGGTTTGGTGAGGTTGGGTGAGCAAACGCAGACCCTTTAAAGTAATACTGCGTGGGTCCCATCCCATGGGTCCCAAATCTCCAGGTTCAAGGGCATCTTCCCACTTCGAAAACATGCATGAGAAACCCAGAAGATGGTGCACCGTGTGATCGGGAAAGGTTTCTAAAACGCACCTCATTTCTCATCTCCTTGGGCTCGGGTTCGCCATTCCAGCCGCTTTACTAGCAATCTCCCTTCTTGGAGAATCAGCACCTTTAACCTCCTGTTCCGTACAGGTTGCAATTTGTCCTGAGGATGAACGGGAAGAGGGGGAACCAATGAGACACTAGCTCTAGGTGTTGGGACAGGCACAGGTCACTCTATTTTCCCATCAGGAAGAAAAATTAACCGCAGACTCAGCCTGCCGCTCGGGACCAGAATAGGGCCTGAAGAAATCCTGCGCTTTTGCGGCCAGCTCCCAAGAAAGCGAGTTGAAAAATGGAGCTCAGGGGCACTGCAATTCATAAACCTGCAGAGTTATAAATGATAACTCTCGTCCACAAACATATTGAGGGAAGGCAACGAAGAGGATTTGAAAGCAAGGCAGAATTGCAGGAAACAGATTTCAGGAGGTAGATTCGAATCGCCTTTAAAGCACGGGAAAAGCGGCAAAACCTCGACCATGATGCCCTTGGCCAAAAAGGGCGTATGCGTTTTTCCTGAATATATTCAGGAAAAAACGCATACGCCCTTTTTGGCCAACCAAGCAACCTGGAAAGGCAAATCAGCGCTACAAAGAAGTCTCGCTTCCCATCGGTCAAAAGGGCCATGCTGAATAAAGTGTCAAAACCAGAAATGCAGGACAGGCCATGGAGAAACGGGAGCCTTGCTACGCTGATGGGCGGGATGTAAAATGCCAACGGCCACTCTGGAGAAATGTACGGTGTGTCCTGAAACATCGAAAAAATTCAGCTTAGACAACATAGGGCACTTCCCCTCATGGGCGTATAAATTGGGAAAACTAAAAATCAGCAAGACACAGGCACCCCAAAGTTTAGGGCTGATCTGTTGACAAGAACCTCCACTTCGTTACACCTTAAATATCCCAGGAAAGAGAAAAATGGATAAAGAAGTTGTGGTCCTTATGTACAACGGAATATCACTCAGCCACGAAATCAACTGCATAAGGCTAGTAGCAGCATGATGAGTGGATTTAGGTACGACGATTCTAAGTGAAATAAGTCACACAGAAAAAGACACTTATCATAAGATATCACTTATAGAGGGAATGTAAAAACCGCTACCCTTAAACTGAATTACAAAACAGAACAGAGTCACGTTTAGAAAACACACTATGGCTGCTTAACGGGAAAGGTGAGGTGGGGTGATGCATAAAACAAGGGTTTCAAATTAGCTCAGATACCGTTCCATAAACCCAATATGTAATAGACACGACCTACTCCTTGCTCAGTGAACTGGACTCAACACCCCCTATTCACCGCCCAAGAATATATCTGACTAGTAAGAATCTTAAAACATATGTATTGATATCTCTCTGTAAGTAAGTCAAGTGGGTGTAAAGCGGCATAAACAGCAGTGAAAAGCAGCTAAACCCCTTTATAAAAATCAATCACTTTTAAAAACCTGTGAAACAAAGACAGTGAAAGAGAGAGAAATTCTTACTAAATTCGTTCAGGGGCTGTGATGCCTCCTGGATTGACATATCTAGACCCACAGCTGATTGAGACATAAGGGTGGACACTCTTGGGGCTGAGAGGTTTGGTGAGGTTGGGTGAGCAAACGCAGACCCTTTAAAGTAATACTGCGTGGTACCCATCCCATGGGTCCCAAATCTCCAGGTTCAAGGGCATCTTCCTTCATCGAAATCATGCATTAGAAACCCAGAAGATGGTACACCGTGTGATCGGGAAAGGTTTCTAAAACGCACCTCATTTCTCATCTCCTTGTGCTCGGGTTCTCCATTCCAGCCGCTTTAATAGCAATCCCCCTCCTTGGAGGATCAGCACCTTTAACCTCCTGTTCCGTACAGGTTGCAATTTGTCCTGAGGATGAACGGGAAGAGGGGGAACCAATGAGAGACTAGCTCTAGGTGTTGGGACAGGCACAGGTCACTCTATTTTCCCATCAGGAAGAAGAATTAACCACAGGCTCAGCCTGCCGCCCGTGACCAGTATAGGGCCTGAAGCAATCCTGCGCTTTTGCGGCCAGCTCCCAAGAAAGGGATTTGAAAAATGGAGCTCAGGGGCTCTGCAATTCACAAACCTGCAGAGTTATAAATGATAACTCTCGTCCACAAATATATTGAGGGAAGGCAACGAAGAGGATTTGAAAGCAAGGCAGAATTGCAGGAAACAGATTTCAGGAGGTAGATTCGAATCGCCTTTAAAGCACGGGAAAAGCGGCAAAACCTCGACAATGATGCCCTTGGCCAAAAAGGGCGTATGCGTTTTTCCTGAATATATTCAGGAAAAAACGCATACGCCCTTTTTGGCCAACCAAGCAACCTGGAAAGGCAAATCAGCGCTACAAAGAAGTCTCGCTTCCCATCGGTCAAAAGGGCCATGCTGAATAAAGTGTCAAAACCAGAAATGCAGGACAGGCCATGGAGAAACGGGAGCCTTGCTACGCTGATGGGCGGGATGTAAAATGCCAACGGCCACTCTGGAGAAGTGTACGGTGTGTCCTGAAACATCGAAAAAACTCAGCTTAGACAACATAGGGCACTTCCCCTCATGGGCGTATAAATTGGGAAAACTAAAAATCAGCAAGACACAGGCACCCCAAAGTTTAGGGCTGATCTGTTGACAAGAACCTCCACTTCGTTACACCTTAAATATCCCAGGAAAGAGAAAAATGGATAAAGAAGTTGTGGTCCTTATGTACAACGGAATATCACTCAGCCATGAAATCAACTGCATAAGGCTAGTAGCAGCATGATGAGTGGATTTAGGTACGACGATTCTAAGTGAAATAAGTCACACAGAAAAAGACACTTATCATAAGATATCACTTATAGAGGGAATGTGAAAACCGCGACCCTTGAACTGAATTACAAAACAGAACAGAGTCACGTTTAGAAAACACACTATGGCTGCTTAACGGGAAAGGTGAGGTGGGGTGATGCATAAAACAAGGGTTTCAAATTAGCTCAGAGACCGTTCCATAAACCCAATATGTAATAGACACGACCTACTCCTTGCTCAGTGAACTGGACTCAACACCCCCTATTCACCGCCCAAGAATATATCTGACTAGTAAGAATCTTAAAAGCTATGTATTGATATCTCTCTGTAAGTGAGTCAAGTGGGTGTAAATCGGCATAAACACAGCAGTGAAAAGCAGCTAAACCCCTTTATACAAATCAATCACTTTTAAAAACCCGTGAAACAAAGACAGAGAAAGAGAGAGAAATTCTTAATAAATTCGCTCAGGGGCTGTGACGCCACCTGGATTGACCATATCTAGACCCACAGCTGATTGAGACATAAGGGTGGACACTCTTGGGGCTGAGAGGTTTGGTGAGGTTGGGTGAGCAAACGCAGACCCTTTAAAGTAATACTGCGTGGGTCCCATCCCATGGGTCCCAAATCTCCAGGTTCAAGGGCATCTTCCCACTTCGAAAACATGCATGAGAAACCCAGAAGATGGTGCACCGTGTGATCGGGAAAGGTTTCTAAAACGCACCTCATTTCTCATCTCCTTGGGCTCGGGTTCGCCATTCCAGCCGCTTTACTAGCAATCTCCCTTCTTGGAGAATCAGCACCTTTAACCTCCTGTTCCGTACAGGTTGCAATTTGTCCTGAGGATGAACGGGAAGAGGGGGAACCAATGAGACACTAGCTCTAGGTGTTGGGACAGGCACAGGTCACTCTATTTTCCCATCAGGAAGAAAAATTAACCGCAGACTCAGCCTGCCGCTCGGGACCAGAATAGGGCCTGAAGAAATCCTGCGCTTTTGCGGCCAGCTCCCAAGAAAGCGAGTTGAAAAATGGAGCTCAGGGGCACTGCAATTCATAAACCTGCAGAGTTATAAATGATAACTCTCGTCCACAAACATATTGAGGGAAGGCAACGAAGAGGATTTGAAAGCAAGGCAGAATTGCAGGAAACAGATTTCAGGAGGTAGATTCGAATCGCCTTTAAAGCACGGGAAAAGCGGCAAAACCTCGACCATGATGCCCTTGGCCAAAAAGGGCGTATGCGTTTTTCCTGAATATATTCAGGAAAAAACGCATACGCCCTTTTTGGCCAACCAAGCAACCTGGAAAGGCAAATCAGCGCTACAAAGAAGTCTCGCTTCCCATCGGTCAAAAGGGCCATGCTGAATAAAGTGTCAAAACCAGAAATGCAGGACAGGCCATGGAGAAACGGGAGCCTTGCTACGCTGATGGGCGGGATGTAAAATGCCAACGGCCACTCTGGAGAAATGTACGGTGTGTCCTGAAACATCGAAAAAATTCAGCTTAGACAACATAGGGCACTTCCCCTCATGGGCGTATAAATTGGGAAAACTAAAAATCAGCAAGACACAGGCACCCCAAAGTTTAGGGCTGATCTGTTGACAAGAACCTCCACTTCGTTACACCTTAAATATCCCAGGAAAGAGAAAAATGGATAAAGAAGTTGTGGTCCTTATGTACAACGGAATATCACTCAGCCACGAAATCAACTGCATAAGGCTAGTAGCAGCATGATGAGTGGATTTAGGTACGACGATTCTAAGTGAAATAAGTCACACAGAAAAAGACACTTATCATAAGATATCACTTATAGAGGGAATGTAAAAACCGCTACCCTTAAACTGAATTACAAAACAGAACAGAGTCACGTTTAGAAAACACACTATGGCTGCTTAACGGGAAAGGTGAGGTGGGGTGATGCATAAAACAAGGGTTTCAAATTAGCTCAGATACCGTTCCATAAACCCAATATGTAATAGACACGACCTACTCCTTGCTCAGTGAACTGGACTCAACACCCCCTATTCACCGCCCAAGAATATATCTGACTAGTAAGAATCTTAAAACATATGTATTGATATCTCTCTGTAAGTAAGTCAAGTGGGTGTAAAGCGGCATAAACAGCAGTGAAAAGCAGCTAAACCCCTTTATAAAAATCAATCACTTTTAAAAACCTGTGAAACAAAGACAGTGAAAGAGAGAGAAATTCTTACTAAATTCGTTCAGGGGCTGTGATGCCTCCTGGATTGACATATCTAGACCCACAGCTGATTGAGACATAAGGGTGGACACTCTTGGGGCTGAGAGGTTTGGTGAGGTTGGGTGAGCAAACGCAGACCCTTTAAAGTAATACTGCGTGGTACCCATCCCATGGGTCCCAAATCTCCAGGTTCAAGGGCATCTTCCTTCATCGAAATCATGCATTAGAAACCCAGAAGATGGTACACCGTGTGATCGGGAAAGGTTTCTAAAACGCACCTCATTTCTCATCTCCTTGTGCTCGGGTTCTCCATTCCAGCCGCTTTAATAGCAATCTCCCTCCTTGGAGAATCAGCACCTTTAACCTCCTGTTCCGTACAGGTTGCAATTTGTCCTGAGGATGAACGGGAAGAGGGGGAACCAATGAGAGACTAGCTCTAGGTGTTGGGACAGGCACAGGTCACTCTATTTTCCCATCAGGAAGAAGAATTAACCACAGGCTCGGCCTGCCGCCCGTGACCAGTATAGGGCCTGAAGCAATCCTGCGCTTTTGCGGCCAGCTCCCAAGAAAGGGATTTGAAAAATGGAGCTCAGGGGCTCTGCAATTCACAAACCTGCAGAGTTATAAATGATAACTCTCGTCCACAAATATATTGACGGCAGGCAACGAAGAGGATTTGAAAGCAAGGCAGAATTGCAGGAAACAGATTTCAGGAGGTAGATTCGAATCGCCTTTAAAGCACAGGAAAAGGGGCAAAACCTCGACCATGATGCCCTTGGCCAAAAAGGGCGTATGCCTTTTTTCCTGAATATATTCAGGAAAAAACGCATACGCCCTTTTTGGCCAACCAAGCAACCTGGAAAGGCAAATCAGCGCTACAAAGAAGTCTCGCTTCCCATCGGTCAAAAGGGCTATGCTGAATAAAGTGTCAAAACCAGAAATGCAGGACAGGCCATGGAGAAACGGGAGCCTTGCTACGCTGATGGGTGGGATGTAAATTGCCAACAGCCACTCTGGAGAAGTGTACGGTGTGTCCTGAAACATCTAAAAAACTCAGCTTAGAGAGCATAGGGCACTTCCACTCATGGGCGTATAAATTGGGAAAACTAAAAATCAGCAAGACACAGGCACCCCAAAGTTTAGGGCTGCTCTGTTGACAAGAACCTCCACTTCGTTACACCTTAAATATCCCAGGAAAGAGAAAAATGGATAAAGAAGTTGTGTACCTTATGTACAATGGAATATCACTCAGCCATGAAATCAACGTCATAAGGCTAGTAGCAGCATGATGAGTGGATTTAGGTACGACGATTCTAAGTGAAATAAGTCACACAGAAAAAGACACTTATCATAAGATATCACTTATAGAGGGAATGTGAAAACCGCGACCCTTGAACTGAATTACAAAACAGAACAGAGGCACACGTTTAGAAAACACACTATGGCTGCTTAACGGGAAAGGTGAGGTGGGGTGATGCATAAAACAAGGGTTTCAAATTAGCTCAGATACCGTTCCATAAACCCAATATGTAATAGACACGACCTACTCCTTGCTCTGTGAACTGGACTCAACACCCCCTATTCACCGCCCAAGAATATATCTGACTAGTAAGAATCTTAAAAGCTATGTATTGATATCTCTCTGTAAGTGAGTCAAGTGGGTGTAAATCGGCATAAACACAGCAGTGAAAAGCAGCTAAACCCCTTTATAAAAATCAATCACTTTTAAAAACCCGTGAAACAAAGACAGAGAAAGAGAGAGAAATTCTTAATAAATTCGCTCAGGGGCTGTGACGCCACCTGGATTGACCATATCTAGACCCACAGCTGATTGAGACATAAGGGTGGACACTCTTGGGGCTGAGAGGTTTGGTGAGGTTGGGTGAGCAAACGCAGACCCTTTAAAGTAATACTGCGTGGGTCCCATCCCATGGGTCCCAAATCTCCAGGTTCAAGGGCATCTTCCCACTTCGAAAACATGCATGAGAAACCCAGAAGATGGTGCACCGTGTGATCGGGAAAGGTTTCTAAAACGCACCTCATTTCTCATCTCCTTGGGCTCGGGTTCGCCATTCCAGCCGCTTTACTAGCAATCTCCCTCCTTGGAGGATCAGCACCTTTAACCTCCTGTTCCGTACAGGTTGCAATTTGTCCTGAGGATGAACGGGAAGAGGGGGAACCAATGAGACACTAGCTCTAGGTGTTGGGACAGGCACAGGTCACTCTATTTTCCCATCAGGAAGAAGAATTAACCACAGGCTCAGCCTGCCGCCCGTGACCAGTATAGGGCCTGAAGCAATCCTGCGCTTTTGCGGCCAGCTCCCAAGAAAGGGATTTGAAAAATGGAGCTCAGGGGCTCTGCAATTCACAAACCTGCAGAGTTATAAATGATAACTCTCGTCCACAAATATATTGACGGCAGGCAACGAAGAGGATTTGAAAGCAAGGCAGAATTGCAGGAAACAGATTTCAGGAGGTAGATACGAATCGCCTTTAAAGCACAGGAAAAGGGGCAAAACCTCGACCATGATGCCCTTGGCCAAAAAGGGCGTATGCGTTTTTTCCTGAATATATTCAGGAAAAAAGGCATACGCCCTTTTTGGCCAACCAAGCAACCTGGAAAGGCAAATCAGCGCTACAAAGAAGTCTCGCTTCCCATCGGTCAAAAGGGCTATGCTGAATAAAGTGTCAAAACCAGAAATGCAGGACAGGCCATGGAGAAACGGGAGCCTTGCTACGCTGATGGGCGGGATGTAAATTGCCAACAGCCACTCTGGAGAAGTGTACGGTGTGTCCTGAAACATCGAAAAAACTCAGCTTAGAGAGCATAGGGCACTTCCACTCATGGGCGTATAAATTGGGAAAACTAAAAATCAGCAAGACACAGGCACCCCAAAGTTTAGGGCTGCTCTGTTGACAAGAACCTCCACTTCGTTACACCTTAAATATCCCAGGAAAGAGAAAAATGGATAAAGAAGTTGTAGTCCTTATGTACAATGGAATATCACTCAGCCATGAAATCAACGTCATAAGGCTAGAAGCAGCATGATGAGTGGATTTAGGTACGACGATTCTAAGTGAAATAAGTCACACAGAAAAAGACACTTATCATAAGATATCACTTATAGAGGGAATGTGAAAACCGCGACCCTTGAACTGAATTACAAAACAGAACAGAGTCACGTTTAGAAAACACACTATGGCTGCTTAACGGGAAAGGTGAGGTGGGGTGATGCATAAAACAAGGGTTTCAAATTAGCTCAGAGACCGTTCCATAAACCCAATATGTAATAGACACGACCTACTCCTTGCTCAGTGAACTGGACTCAACACCCCCTATTCACCGCCCAAGAATATATCTGACTAGTAAGAATCTTAAAAGCTATGTATTGATATCTCTCTGTAAGTGAGTCAAGTGGGTGTAAATCGGCATAAACACAGCAGTGAAAAGCAGCTAAACCCCTTTATAAAAATCAATCACTTTTAAAAACCCGTGAAACAAAGACAGAGAAAGAGAGAGAAATTCTTAATAAATTCGCTCAGGGGCTGTGACGCCACCTGGATTGACCATATCTAGACCCACAGCTGATTGAGACATAAGGGTGGACACTCTTGGGGCTGAGAGGTTTGGTGAGGTTGGGTGAGCAAACGCAGACACTTTAAAGTAATACTGCGTGGGTCCCATCCCATGGGTCCCAAATCTCCAAGTTCAAGGGCATCTTCCCACTTCGAAAACATGCATGAGAAACCAAGAAGATGGTGCACCGTGTGATCGGGAAAGGTTTCTAAAACGCACCTCATTTCTCATCTCCTTGGGCTCGGGTTCGCCATTCCAGCCGCTTTACTAGCAATCTCCCTTCTTGGAGAATCAGCACCTTTAACCTCCTGTTCCGTACAGGTTGCAATTTGTCCTGAGGATGAACGGGAAGAGGGGGAACCAATGAGAGACTAGCTCTAGGTGTTGGGACAGGCACAGGTCACTCTATTTTCCCATCAGGAAGAAAAATTAACCACAGACTCAGCCTGCCGCTCGGGACCAGAATAGGGCCTGAAGAAATCCTGCGCTTTTGCGGCCAGCTCCCAAGAAAGCGAGTTGAAAAATGGAGCTCAGGGGCACTGCAATTCATAAACCTGCAGAGTTATAAATGATAACTCTCGTCCACAAATATATTGAGGGAAGGCAACGAAGAGGATTTGAAAGCAAGGCAGAATTGCAGGAAACAGATTTCAGGAGGTAGATTCGAATCGCCTTTAAAGCACGGGAAAAGCGGCAAAACCTCGACAATGATGCCCTTGGCCAAAAAGGGCGTATGCGTTTTTTCCTGAATATATTCAGGAAAAAACGCATACGCCCTTTTTGGCCAACCAAGCAACCTGGAAAGGCAAATCAGCGCTACAAAGAAGTCTCGCTTCCCATCGGTCAAAAGGGCCATGCTGAATAAAGTGTCAAAACCAGAAATGCAGGACAGGCCATGGAGAAACGGGAGCCTTGCTACGCTGATGGGCGGGATGTAAAATGCCAACGGCCACTCTGGAGAAATGTACGGTGTGTCCTGAAACATCGAAAAAATTCAGCTTAGACAACATAGGGCACTTCCCCTCATGGGCGTATAAATTGGGAAAACTAAAAATCAGCAAGACACAGGCACCCCAAAGTTTAGGGCTGATCTGTTGACAAGAACCTCCACTTCGTTACACCTTAAATATCCCAGGAAAGAGAAAAATGGATAAAGAAGTTGTGGTCCTTATGTACAACGGAATATCACTCAGCCACGAAATCAACTGCATAAGGCTAGTAGCAGCATGATGAGTGGATTTAGGTACGACGATTCTAAGTGAAATAAGTCACACAGAAAAAGACACTTATCATAAGATATCACTTATAGAGGGAATGTAAAAACCGCTACCCTTAAACTGAATTACAAAACAGAACAGAGTCACGTTTAGAAAACACACTATGGCTGCTTAACGGGAAAGGTGAGGTGGGGTGATGCATAAAACAAGGGTTTCAAATTAGCTCAGATACCGTTCCATAAACCCAATATGTAATAGACACGACCTACTCCTTGCTCAGTGAACTGGACTCAACACCCCCTATTCACCGCCCAAGAATATATCTGACTAGTAAGAATCTTAAAACATATGTATTGATATCTCTCTGTAAGTAAGTCAAGTGGGTGTAAAGCGGCATAAACAGCAGTGAAAAGCAGCTAAACCCCTTTATAAAAATCAATCACTTTTAAAAACCTGTGAAACAAAGACAGTGAAAGAGAGAGAAATTCTTACTAAATTCGTTCAGGGGCTGTGATGCCTCCTGGATTGACATATCTAGACCCACAGCTGATTGAGACATAAGGGTGGACACTCTTGGGGCTGAGAGGTTTGGTGAGGTTGGGTGAGCAAACGCAGACCCTTTAAAGTAATACTGCGTGGTACCCATCCCATGGGTCCCAAATCTCCAGGTTCAAGGGCATCTTCCTTCATCGAAATCATGCATTAGAAACCCAGAAGATGGTACACCGTGTGATCGGGAAAGGTTTCTAAAACGCACCTCATTTCTCATCTCCTTGTGCTCGGGTTCTCCATTCCAGCCGCTTTAATAGCAATCTCCCTCCTTGGAGAATCAGCACCTTTAACCTCCTGTTCCGTACAGGTTGCAATTTGTCCTGAGGATGAACGGGAAGAGGGGGAACCAATGAGAGACTAGCTCTAGGTGTTGGGACAGGCACAGGTCACTCTATTTTCCCATCAGGAAGAAGAATTAACCACAGGCTCGGCCTGCCGCCCGTGACCAGTATAGGGCCTGAAGCAATCCTGCGCTTTTGCGGCCAGCTCCCAAGAAAGGGATTTGAAAAATGGAGCTCAGGGGCTCTGCAATTCACAAACCTGCAGAGTTATAAATGATAACTCTCGTCCACAAATATATTGACGGCAGGCAACGAAGAGGATTTGAAAGCAAGGCAGAATTGCAGGAAACAGATTTCAGGAGGTAGATTCGAATCGCCTTTAAAGCACAGGAAAAGGGGCAAAACCTCGACCATGATGCCCTTGGCCAAAAAGGGCGTATGCCTTTTTTCCTGAATATATTCAGGAAAAAAGGCATACGCCCTTTTTGGCCAACCAAGCAACCTGGAAAGGCAAATCAGCGCTACAAAGAAGTCTCGCTTCCCATCGGTCAAAAGGGCTATGCTGAATAAAGTGTCAAAACCAGAAATGCAGGACAGGCCATGGAGAAACGGGAGCCTTGCTACGCTGATGGGTGGGATGTAAATTGCCAACAGCCACTCTGGAGAAGTGTACGGTGTGTCCTGAAACATCGAAAAAACTCAGCTTAGAGAGCATAGGGCACTTCCACTCATGGGCGTATAAATTGGGAAAACTAAAAATCAGCAAGACACAGGCACCCCAAAGTTTAGGGCTGCTCTGTTGACAAGAACCTCCACTTCGTTACACCTTAAATATCCCAGGAAAGAGAAAAATGGATAAAGAAGTTGTGTACCTTATGTACAATGGAATATCACTCAGCCATGAAATCAACGTCATAAGGCTAGTAGCAGCATGATGAGTGGATTTAGGTACGACGATTCTAAGTGAAATAAGTCACACAGAAAAAGACACTTATCCTAAGATATCACTTATAGAGGGAATGTGAAAACCGCGACCCTTGAACTGAATTACAAAACAGAACAGAGGCACACGTTTAGAAAACACACTATGGCTGCTTAACGGGAAAGGTGAGGTGGGGTGATGCATAAAACAAGGGTTTCAAATTAGCTCAGATACCGTTCCATAAACCCAATATGTAATAGACACGACCTACTCCTTGCTCTGTGAACTGGACTCAACACCCCCTATTCACCGCCCAAGAATATATCTGACTAGTAAGAATCTTAAAAGCTATGTATTGATATCTCTCTGTAAGTGAGTCAAGTGGGTGTAAATCGGCATAAACACAGCAGTGAAAAGCAGCTAAACCCCTTTATAAAAATCAATCACTTTTAAAAACCCGTGAAACAAAGACAGAGAAAGAGAGAGAAATTCTTAATAAATTCGCTCAGGGGCTGTGACGCCACCTGGATTGACCATATCTAGACCCACAGCTGATTGAGACATAAGGGTGGACACTCTTGGGGCTGAGAGGTTTGGTGAGGTTGGGTGAGCAAACGCAGACCCTTTAAAGTAATACTGCGTGGGTCCCATTCCATGGGTCCCAAATCTCCAGGTTCAAGGGCATCTTCCCACTTCGAAAACATGCATGAGAAACCCAGAAGATGGTGCACCGTGTGATCGGGAAAGGTTTCTAAAACGCACCTCATTTCTCATCTCCTTGGGCTCGGGTTCGCCATTCCAGCCGCTTTACTAGCAATCTCCCTCCTTGGAGGATCAGCACCTTTAACCTCCTGTTCCGTACAGGTTGCAATTTGTCCTGAGGATGAACGGGAAGAGGGGGAACCAATGAGACACTAGCTCTAGGTGTTGGGACAGGCACAGGTCACTCTATTTTCCCATCAGGAAGAAGAATTAACCACAGGCTCAGCCTGCCGCCCGTGACCAGTATAGGGCCTGAAGCAATCCTGCGCTTTTGCGGCCAGCTCCCAAGAAAGGGATTTGAAAAATGGAGCTCAGGGGCTCTGCAATTCACAAACCTGCAGAGTTATAAATGATAACTCTCGTCCACAAATATATTGAGGGAAGGCAACGAAGAGGATTTGAAAGCAAGGCAGAATTGCAGGAAACAGATTTCAGGAGGTAGATACGAATCGCCTTTAAAGCACAGGAAAAGGGGCAAAACCTCGACCATGATGCCCTTGGCCAAAAAGGGCGTATGCCTTTTTTCCTGAATATATTCAGGAAAAAAGGCATACGCCCTTTTTGGCCAACCAAGCAACCTGGAAAGGCAAATCAGCGCTACAAAGAAGTCTCGCTTCCCATCGGTCAAAAGGGCTATGCTGAATAAAGTGTCAAAACCAGAAATGCAGGACAGGCCATGGAGAAACGGGAGCCTTGCTACGCTGATGGGCGGGATGTAAATTGCCAACAGCCACTCTGGAGAAGTGTACGGTGTGTCCTGAAACATCGAAAAAACTCAGCTTAGAGAGCATAGGGCACTTCCACTCATGGGCGTATAAATTGGGAAAACTAAAAATCAGCAAGACACAGGCACCCCAAAGTTTAGGGCTGCTCTGTTGACAAGAACCTCCACTTCGTTACACCTTAAATATCCCAGGAAAGAGAAAAATGGATAAAGAAGTTGTGGTCCTTATGTACAATGGAATATCACTCAGCCATGAAATCAACGTCATAAGGCTAGAAGCAGCATGATGAGTGGATTTAGGTACGACGATTCTAAGTGAAATAAGTCACACAGAAAAAGACACTTATCATAAGATATCACTTATAGAGGGAATGTGAAAACCGCGACCCTTGAACTGAATTACAAAACAGAACAGAGTCACGTTTAGAAAACACACTATGGCTGCTTAACGGGAAAGGTGAGGTGGGGTGATGCATAAAACAAGGGTTTCAAATTAGCTCAGAGACCGTTCCATAAACCCAATATGTAATAGACACGACCTACTCCTTGCTCAGTGAACTGGACTCAACACCCCCTATTCACCGCCCAAGAATATATCTGACTAGTAAGAATCTTAAAAGCTATGTATTGATATCTCTCTGTAAGTGAGTCAAGTGGGTGTAAATCGGCATAAACACAGCAGTGAAAAGCAGCTAAACCCCTTTATAAAAATCAATCACTTTTAAAAACCCGTGAAACAAAGACAGAGAAAGAGAGAGAAATTCTTAATAAATTCGCTCAGGGGCTGTGACGCCACCTGGATTGACCATATCTAGACCCACAGCTGATTGAGACATAAGGGTGGACACTCTTGGGGCTGAGAGGTTTGGTGAGGTTGGGTGAGCAAACGCAGACACTTTAAAGTAATACTGCGTGGGTCCCATCCCATGGGTCCCAAATCTCCAAGTTCAAGGGCATCTTCCCACTTCGAAAACATGCATGAGAAACCAAGAAGATGGTGCACCGTGTGATCGGGAAAGGTTTCTAAAACGCACCTCATTTCTCATCTCCTTGGGCTCGGGTTCGCCATTCCAGCCGCTTTACTAGCAATCTCCCTTCTTGGAGAATCAGCACCTTTAACCTCCTGTTCCGTACAGGTTGCAATTTGTCCTGAGGATGAACGGGAAGAGGGGGAACCAATGAGAGACTAGCTCTAGGTGTTGGGACAGGCACAGGTCACTCTATTTTCCCATCAGGAAGAAAAATTAACCACAGACTCAGCCTGCCGCTCGGGACCAGAATAGGGCCTGAAGAAATCCTGCGCTTTTGCGGCCAGCTCCCAAGAAAGCGAGTTGAAAAATGGAGCTCAGGGGCACTGCAATTCATAAACCTGCAGAGTTATAAATGATAACTCTCGTCCACAAATATATTGAGGGAAGGCAACGAAGAGGATTTGAAAGCAAGGCAGAATTGCAGGAAACAGATTTCAGGAGGTAGATTCGAATCGCCTTTAAAGCACGGGAAAAGCGGCAAAACCTCGACAATGATGCCCTTGGCCAAAAAGGGCGTATGCGTTTTTCCTGAATATATTCAGGAAAAAACGCATACGCCCTTTTTGGCCAACCAAGCAACCTGGAAAGGCAAATCAGCGCTACAAAGAAGTCTCGCTTCCCATCGGTCAAAAGGGCCATGCTGAATAAAGTGTCAAAACCAGAAATGCAGGACAGGCCATGGAGAAACGGGAGCCTTGCTACGCTGATGGGCGGGATGTAAAATGCCAACGGCCACTCTGGAGAAATGTACGGTGTGTCCTGAAACATCGAAAAAATTCAGCTTAGACAACATAGGGCACTTCCCCTCATGGGCGTATAAATTGGGAAAACTAAAAATCAGCAAGACACAGGCACCCCAAAGTTTAGGGCTGATCTGTTGACAAGAACCTCCACTTCGTTACACCTTAAATATCCCAGGAAAGAGAAAAATGGATAAAGAAGTTGTGGTCCTTATGTACAACGGAATATCACTCAGCCACGAAATCAACTGCATAAGGCTAGTAGCAGCATGATGAGTGGATTTAGGTACGACGATTCTAAGTGAAATAAGTCACACAGAAAAAGACACTTATCATAAGATATCACTTATAGAGGGAATGTAAAAACCGCTACCCTTAAACTGAATTACAAAACAGAACAGAGTCACGTTTAGAAAACACACTATGGCTGCTTAACGGGAAAGGTGAGGTGGGGTGATGCATAAAACAAGGGTTTCAAATTAGCTCAGATACCGTTCCATAAACCCAATATGTAATAGACACGACCTACTCCTTGCTCAGTGAACTGGACTCAGCACCCCCTATTCACCGCCCAAGAATATATCTGACTAGTAAGAATCTTAAAACATATGTATTGATATCTCTCTGTAAGTAAGTCAAGTGGGTGTAAAGCGGCATAAACAGCAGTGAAAAGCAGCTAAACCCCTTTATAAAAATCAATCACTTTTAAAAACCTGTGAAACAAAGACAGTGAAAGAGAGAGAAATTCTTACTAAATTCGTTCAGGGGCTGTGATGCCTCCTGGATTGACATATCTAGACCCACAGCTGATTGAGACATAAGGGTGGACACTCTTGGGGCTGAGAGGTTTGGTGAGGTTGGGTGAGCAAACGCAGACCCTTTAAAGTAATACTGCGTGGTACCCATCCCATGGGTCCCAAATCTCCAGGTTCAAGGGCATCTTCCTTCATCGAAATCATGCATTAGAAACCCAGAAGATGGTACACCGTGTGATCGGGAAAGGTTTCTAAAACGCACCTCATTTCTCATCTCCTTGTGCTCGGGTTCTCCATTCCAGCCGCTTTAATAGCAATCTCCCTCCTTGGAGAATCAGCACCTTTAACCTCCTGTTCCGTACACGTTGCAATTTGTCCTGAGGATGAACGGGAAGAGGGGGAACCAATGAGAGACTAGCTCTAGGTTTTGGGACAGGCACAGGTCACTCTATTTTCCCATCAGGAAGAAGAATTAACCACAGGCTCGGCCTGCCGCCCGTGACCAGTATAGGGCCTGAAGCAATCCTGCACTTTTGCGGCCAGCTCCCAAGAAAGGGATTTGAAAAATGGAGCTCAGGGGCTCTGCAATTCACAAACCTGCAGAGTTATAAATGATAACTCTCGTCCACAAATATATTGACGGCAGGCAACGAAGAGGATTTGAAAGCAAGGCAGAATTGCAGGAAACAGATTTCAGGAGGTAGATTCGAATCGCCTTTAAAGCACAGGAAAAGGGGCAAAACCTCGACCATGATGCCCTTGGCCAAAAAGGGCGTATGCCTTTTTTCCTGAATATATTCAGGAAAAAAGGCATACGCCCTTTTTGGCCAACCAAGCAACCTGGAAAGGCAAATCAGCGCTACAAAGAAGTCTCGCTTCCCATCGGTCAAAAGGGCTATGCTGAATAAAGTGTCAAAACCAGAAATGCAGGACAGGCCATGGAGAAACGGGAGCCTTGCTACGCTGATGGGTGGGATGTAAATTGCCAACAGCCACTGTGGAGAAGTGTACGGTGTGTCCTGAAACATGTAAAAAACTCAGCTTAGAGAGCATAGGGCACTTCCACTCATGGGCGTATAAATTGGGAAAACTAAAAATCAGCAAGACACAGGCACCCCAAAGTTTAGGGCTGCTCTGTTGACAAGAACCTCCACTTCGTTACACCTTAAATATCCCAGGAAAGAGAAAAATGGATAAAGAAGTTGTGTACCTTATGTACAATGGAATATCACTCAGCCATGAAATCAACGTCATAAGGCTAGTAGCAGCATGATGAGTGGATTTAGGTACGACGATTCTAAGTGAAATAAGTCACACAGAAAAAGACACTTATCATAAGATATCACTTATAGAGGGAATGTGAAAACCGCGACCCTTGAACTGAATTACAAAACAGAACAGAGGCACACGTTTAGAAAACACACTATGGCTGCTTAACGGGAAAGGTGAGGTGGGGTGATGCATAAAACAAGGGTTTCAAATTAGCTCAGATACCGTTCCATAAACCCAATATGTAATAGACACGACCTACTCCTTGCTCTGTGAACTGGACTCAACACCCCCTATTCACCGCCCAAGAATATATCTGACTAGTAAGAATCTTAAAAGCTATGTATTGATATCTCTCTGTAAGTGAGTCAAGTGGGTGTAAATCGGCATAAACACAGCAGTGAAAAGCAGCTAAACCCCTTTATAAAAATCAAACACTTTTAAAAACCCGTGAAACAAAGACAGAGAAAGAGAGAGAAATTCTTAATAAATTCGCTCAGGGGCTGTGACGCCACCTGGATTGACCATATCTAGACCCACAGCTGATTGAGACATAAGGGTGGACACTCTTGGGGCTGAGAGGTTTGGTGAGGTTGGGTGAGCAAACGCAGACCCTTTAAAGTAATACTGCGTGGGTCCCATCCCATGGGTCCCAAATCTCCAGGTTCAAGGGCATCTTCCCACTTCGAAAACATGCATGAGAAACCCAGAAGATGGTGCACCGTGTGATCGGGAAAGGTTTCTAAAACGCACCTCATTTCTCATCTCCTTGTGCTCGGGTTCTCCATTCCAGCCGCTTTAATAGCAATCTCCCTCCTTGGAGGATCAGCACCTTTAACCTCCTGTTCCGTACAGGTTGCAATTTGTCCTGAGGATGAACGGGAAGAGGGGGAACCAATGAGAGACTAGCTCTAGGTGTTGGGACAGGCACAGGTCACTCTATTTTCCCATCAGGAAGAAGAATTAACCACAGGCTCAGCCTGCCGCCCGTGACCAGTATAGGGCCTGAAGCAATCCTGCGCTTTTGCGGCCAGCTCCCAAGAAAGGGATTTGAAAAATGGAGCTCAGGGGCTCTGCAATTCACAAACCTGCAGAGTTATAAATGATAACTCTCGTCCACAAACATATTGAGGGAAGGCAACGAAGAGGATTTGAAAGCAAGGCAGAATTGCAGGAAACAGATTTCAGGAGGTAGATTCGAATCGCCTTTAAAGCACGGGAAAAGCGGCAAAACCTCGACAATGATGCCCTTGGCCAAAAAGGGCGTATGCGTTTTTCCTGAATATATTCAGGAAAAAACGCATACGCCCTTTTTGGCCAACCAAGCAACCTGGAAAGGCAAATCAGCGCTACAAAGAAGTCTCGCTTCCCATCGGTCAAAAGGGCGTATGCCTTTTTCCTGAATATATTCAGGAAAAAACGCATACGCCCTTTTTGGCCAACCAAGCAACCTGGAAAGGCAAATCAGCGCTACAAAGAAGTCTCGCTTCCCATCGGTCAAAAGGGCCATGCTGAATAAAGTGTCAAAACCAGAAATGCAGGACAGGCCATGGAGAAACGGGAGCCTTGCTACGCTGATGGGCGGGATGTAAAATGCCAACGGCCACTCTGGAGAAGTGTACGGTGTGTCCTGAAACATCGAAAAAACTCAGCTTAGACAACATAGGGCACTTCCCCTCATGGGCGTATAAATTGGGAAAACTAAAAATCAGCAAGACACAGGCACCCCAAAGTTTAGGGCTGATCTGTTGACAAGAACCTCCACTTCGTTACACCTTAAATATCCCAGGAAAGAGAAAAATGGATAAAGAAGTTGTGGTCCTTATGTACAACGGAATATCACTCAGCCATGAAATCAACTGCATAAGGCTAGTAGCAGCATGATGAGTGGATTTAGGTACGACGATTCTAAGTGAAATAAGTCACACAGAAAAAGACACTTATCATAAGATATCACTTATAGAGGGAATGTGAAAACCGCGACCCTTGAACTGAATTACAAAACAGAACAGAGTCACGTTTAGAAAACACACTATGGCTGCTTAACGGGAAAGGTGAGGTGGGGTGATGCATAAAACAAGGGTTTCAAATTAGCTCAGATACCGTTCCATAAACCCAATATGTAATAGACACGACCTACTCCTTGCTCAGTGAACTGGACTCAACACCCCCTATTCACCGCCCAAGAATATATCTGACTAGTAAGAATCTTAAAAGCTATGTATTGATATCTCTCTGTAAGTGAGTCAAGTGGGTGTAAATCGGCATAAACACAGCAGTGAAAAGCAGCTAAACCCCTTTATAAAAATCAATCACTTTTAAAAACCCGTGAAACAAAGACAGAGAAAGAGAGAGAAATTCTTAATAAATTCGCTCAGGGGCTGTGACGCCACCTGGATTGACCATATCTAGACCCACAGCTGATTGAGACATAAGGGTGGACACTCTTGGGGCTGAGAGGTTTGGTGAGGTTGGGTGAGCAAACGCAGACCCTTTAAAGTAATACTGCGTGGTTCCCATCCCATGGGTCCCAAATCTCCAGGTTCAAGGGCATCTTCCTACTTCGAAAACATGCATGAGAAACCCAGAAGATGGTACACCGTGTGATCGGGAAAGGTTTCTAAAACGCACCTCATTTCTCATCTCCCTGTGCTCGGGTTCGCCATTCCAGCCGCTTTACTAGCAATCTCCCTCCTTGGAGGATCAGCACCTTTAACCTCCTGTTCCGTACAGGTTGCAATTTGTCCTGAGGATGAACGGGAAGAGGGGGAACCAATGAGAGACTAGCTCTAGGTGTTGGGACAGGCACAGGTCACTCTATTTTCCCATCAGGAAGAAAAATTAACCACAGACTCAGCCTGCCGCTCGGGACCAGAATAGGGCCTGAAGAAATCCTGCGCTTTTGCGGCCAGCTCCCAAGAAAGCGAGTGGAAAAATGGAGCTCAGGGGCACTGCAATTCATAAACCTGCAGAGTTATAAATGATAACTCTCGTCCACAAACATATTGAGGGAAGGCAACGAAGAGGATTTGAAAGCAAGGCAGAATTGCAGGAAACAGATTTCAGGAGGTAGATTCGAATCGCCTTTAAAGCACGGGAAAAGCGGCAAAACCTCGACAATGATGCCCTTGGCCAAAAAGGGCGTATGCGTTTTTCCTGAATATATTCAGGAAAATACGCATACGCCCTTTTTGGCCAACCAAGCAACCTGGAAAGGCAAATCAGCGCTACAAAGAAGTCTCGCTTCCCATCGGTCAAAAGGGCCATGCTGAATAAAGTGTCAAAACCAGAAATGCAGGACAGGCCATGGAGAAACGGGAGCCTTGCTACGCTGATGGGCGGGATGTAAAATGCCAACGGCCACTCTGGAGAAATGTACGGTGTGTCCTGAAACATCGAAAAAATTCAGCTTAGACAACATAGGGCACTTCCCCTCATGGGCGTATAAATTGGGAAAACTAAAAATCAGCAAGACACAGGCACCCCAAAGTTTAGGGCTGATCTGTTGACAAGAACCTCCACTTCGTTACACCTTAAATATCCCAGGAAAGAGAAAAATGGATAAAGAAGTTGTGGTCCTTATGTACAACGGAATATCACTCAGCCACTAAATCAACTGCATAAGGCTAGTAGCAGCATGATGAGTGGATTTAGGTACGACGATTCTAAGTGAAATAAGTCACACAGAAAAAGACACTTATCATAAGATATCACTTATAGAGGGAATGTAAAAACCGCTACCCTTAAACTGAATTACAAAACAGAACAGAGTCACGTTTAGAAAACACACTATGGCTGCTTAACGGGAAAGGTGAGGTGGGGTGATGCATAAAACAAGGGTTTCAAATTAGCTCAGATACCGTTCCATAAACCCAATATGTAATAGACACGACCTACTCCTTGCTCAGTGAACTGGACTCAACACCCCCTATTCACCGCCCAAGAATATATCTGACTAGTAAGAATCTTAAAACATATGTATTGATATCTCTCTGTAAGTAAGTCAAGTGGGTGTAAAGCGGCATAAACAGCAGTGAAAAGCAGCTAAACCCCTTTATAAAAATCAATCACTTTTAAAAACCTGTGAAACAAAGACAGTGAAAGAGAGAGAAATTCTTACTAAATTCGTTCAGGGGCTGTGATGCCTCCTGGATTGACATATCTAGACCCACAGCTGATTGAGACATAAGGGTGGACACTCTTGGGGCTGAGAGGTTTGGTGAGGTTGGGTGAGCAAACGCAGACCCTTTAAAGTAATACTGCGTGGTACCCATCCCATGGGTCCCAAATCTCCAGGTTCAAGGGCATCTTCCTTCATCGAAATCATGCATTAGAAACCCAGAAGATGGTACACCGTGTGATCGGGAAAGGTTTCTAAAACGCACCTCATTTCTCATCTCCTTGTGCTCGGGTTCTCCATTCCAGCCGCTTTAATAGCAATCTCCCTCCTTGGAGAATCAGCACCTTTAACCTCCTGTTCCGTACAGGTTGCAATTTGTCCTGAGGATGAACGGGAAGAGGGGGAACCAATGAGAGACTAGCTCTAGGTGTTGGGACAGGCACAGGTCACTCTATTTTCCCATCAGGAAGAAGAATTAACCACAGGCTCGGCCTGCCGCCCGTGACCAGTATAGGGCCTGAAGCAATCCTGCGCTTTTGCGGCCAGCTCCCAAGAAAGGGATTTGAAAAATGGAGCTCAGGGGCTCTGCAATTCACAAACCTGCAGAGTTATAAATGATAACTCTCGTCCACAAATATATTGACGGCAGGCAACGAAGAGGATTTGAAAGCAAGGCAGAATTGCAGGAAACAGATTTCAGGAGGTAGATTCGAATCGCCTTTAAAGCACAGGAAAAGGGGCAAAACCTCGACCATGATGCCCTTGGCCAAAAAGGGCGTATGCCTTTTTTCCTGAATATATTCAGGAAAAAAGTCATACGCCCTTTTTGGCCAACCAAGCAACCTGGAAAGGCAAATCAGCGCTACAAAGAAGTCTCGCTTCCCATCGGTCAAAAGGGCTATGCTGAATAAAGTGTCAAAACCAGAAATGCAGGACAGGCCATGGAGAAACGGGAGCCTTGCTACGCTGATGGGTGGGATGTAAATTGCCAACAGCCACTCTGGAGAAGTGTACGGTGTGTCCTGAAACATGTAAAAAACTCAGCTTAGAGAGCATAGGGCACTTCCACTCATGGGCGTATAAATTGGGAAAACTAAAAATCAGCAAGACACAGGCACCCCAAAGTTTAGGGCTGCTCTGTTGACAAGAACCTCCACTTCGTTACACCTTAAATATCCCAGGAAAGAGAAAAATGGATAAAGAAGTTGTGTACCTTATGTACAATGGAATATCACTCAGCCATGAAATCAACGTCATAAGGCTAGTAGCAGCATGATGAGTGGATTTAGGTACGACGATTCTAAGTGAAATAAGTCACACAGAAAAAGACACTTATCATAAGATATCACTTATAGAGGGAATGTGAAAACCGCGACCCTTGAACTGAATTACAAAACAGAACAGAGGCACACGTTTAGAAAACACACTATGGCTGCTTAACGGGAAAGGTGAGGTGGGGTGATGCATAAAACAAGGGTTTCAAATTAGCTCAGATACCGTTCCATAAACCCAATATGTAATAGACACGACCTACTCCTTGCTCTGTGAACTGGACTCAACACCCCCTATTCACCGCCCAAGAATATATCTGACTAGTAAGAATCTTAAAAGCTATGTATTGATATCTCTCTGTAAGTGAGTCAAGTGGGTGTAAATCGGCATAAACACAGCAGTGAAAAGCAGCTAAACCCCTTTATAAAAATCAAACACTTTTAAAAACCCGTGAAACAAAGACAGAGAAAGAGAGAGAAATTCTTAATAAATTCGCTCAGGGGCTGTGACGCCACCTGGATTGACCATATCTAGACCCACAGCTGATTGAGACATAAGGGTGGACACTCTTGGGGCTGAGAGGTTTGGTGAGGTTGGGTGAGCAAACGCAGACCCTTTAAAGTAATACTGCGTGGGTCCCATCCCATGGGTCCCAAATCTCCAGGTTCAAGGGCATCTTCCCACTTCGAAAACATGCATGAGAAACCCAGAAGATGGTGCACCGTGTGATCGGGAAAGGTTTCTAAAACGCACCTCATTTCTCATCTCCTTGGGCTCGGGTTCGCCATTCCAGCCGCTTTACTAGCAATCTCCCTCCTTGGAGGATCAGCACCTTTAACCTCCTGTTCCGTACAGGTTGCAATTTGTCCTGAGGATGAACGGGAAGAGGGGGAACCAATGAGACACTAGCTCTAGGTGTTGGGACAGGCACAGGTCACTCTATTTTCCCATCAGGAAGAAGAATTAACCACAGGCTCAGCCTGCCGCCCGTGACCAGTATAGGGCCTGAAGCAATCCTGCGCTTTTGCGGCCAGCTCCCAAGAAAGGGATTTGAAAAATGGAGCTCAGGGGCACTGCAATTCACAAACCTGCAGAGTTATAAATGATAACTCTCGTCCACAAATATATTGACGGCAGGCAACGAAGAGGATTTGAAAGCAAGGCAGAATTGCAGGAAACAGATTTCAGGAGGTAGATACGAATCGCCTTTAAAGCACAGGAAAAGCGGCAAAACCTCGACCATGATGCCCTTGGCCAAAAAGGGCGTATGCCTTTTTTCCTGAATATATTCAGGAAAAAAGGCATACGCCCTTTTTGGCCAACCAAGCAACCTGGAAAGGCAAATCAGCGCTACAAAGAAGTCTCGCTTCCCATCGGTCAAAAGGGCTATGCTGAATAAAGTGTCAAAACCAGAAATGCAGGACAGGCCATGGAGAAACGGGAGCCTTGCTACGCTGATGGGTGGGATGTAAATTGCCAACAGCCACTCTGGAGAAGTGTACGGTGTGTCCTGAAACATCGAAAAAACTCAGCTTAGAGAGCATAGGGCACTTCCCCTCATGGGCGTATAAATTGGGAAAACTAAAAATCAGCAAGACACAGGCACCCCAAAGTTTAGGGCTGATCTGTTGACAAGAACCTCCACTTCGTTACACCTTAAATATCCCAGGAAAGAGAAAAATGGATAAAGAAGTTGTGGTCCTTATGTACAACGGAATATCACTCAGCCATGAAATCAACTGCATAAGGCTAGTAGCAGCATGATGAGTGGATTTAGGTACGACGATTCTAAGTGAAATAAGTCACACAGAAAAAGACACTTATCATAAGATATCACTTATAGAGGGAATGTGAAAACCGCGACCCTTGAACTGAATTACAAAACAGAACAGAGTCACGTTTAGAAAACACACTATGGCTGCTTAACGGGAAAGGTGAGGTGGGGTGATGCATAAAACAAGGGTTTCAAATTAGCTCAGATACCGTTCCATAAACCCAATATGTAATAGACACGACCTACTCCTTGCTCAGTGAACTGGACTCAACACCCCCTATTCACCGCCCAAGAATATATCTGACTAGTAAGAATCTTAAAAGCTATGTATTGATATCTCTCTGTAAGTGAGTCAAGTGGGTGTAAATCGGCATAAACACAGCAGTGAAAAGCAGCTAAACCCCTTTATAAAAATCAATCACTTTTAAAAACCCGTGAAACAAAGACAGAGAAAGAGAGAGAAATTCTTAATAAATTCGCTCAGGGGCTGTGACGCCACCTGGATTGACCATATCTAGACCCACAGCTGATTGAGACATAAGGGTGGACACTCTTGGGGCTGAGAGGTTTGGTGAGGTTGGGTGAGCAAACGCAGACCCTTTAAAGTAATACTGCGTGGTTCCCATCCCATGGGTCCCAAATCTCCAGGTTCAAGGGCATCTTCCTACTTCGAAAACATGCATGAGAAACCCAGAAGATGGTACACCGTGTGATCGGGAAAGGTTTCTAAAACGCACCTCATTTCTCATCTCCCTGTGCTCGGGTTCGCCATTCCAGCCGCTTTACTAGCAATCTCCCTCCTTGGAGGATCAGCACCTTTAACCTCCTGTTCCGTACAGGTTGCAATTTGTCCTGAGGATGAACGGGAAGAGGGGGAACCAATGAGAGACTAGCTCTAGGTGTTGGGACAGGCACAGGTCACTCTATTTTCCCATCAGGAAGAAAAATTAACCACAGACTCAGCCTGCCGCTCGGGACCAGAATAGGGCCTGAAGAAATCCTGCGCTTTTGCGGCCAGCTCCCAAGAAAGCGAGTGGAAAAATGGAGCTCAGGGGCACTGCAATTCATAAACCTGCAGAGTTATAAATGATAACTCTCGTCCACAAACATATTGAGGGAAGGCAACGAAGAGGATTTGAAAGCAAGGCAGAATTGCAGGAAACAGATTTCAGGAGGTAGATTCGAATCGCCTTTAAAGCACGGGAAAAGCGGCAAAACCTCGACAATGATGCCCTTGGCCAAAAAGGGCGTATGCGTTTTTCCTGAATATATTCAGGAAAATACGCATACGCCCTTTTTGGCCAACCAAGCAACCTGGAAAGGCAAATCAGCGCTACAAAGAAGTCTCGCTTCCCATCGGTCAAAAGGGCCATGCTGAATAAAGTGTCAAAACCAGAAATGCAGGACAGGCCATGGAGAAACGGGAGCCTTGCTACGCTGATGGGCGGGATGTAAAATGCCAACGGCCACTCTGGAGAAATGTACGGTGTGTCCTGAAACATCGAAAAAATTCAGCTTAGACAACATAGGGCACTTCCCCTCATGGGCGTATAAATTGGGAAAACTAAAAATCAGCAAGACACAGGCACCCCAAAGTTTAGGGCTGATCTGTTGACAAGAACCTCCACTTCGTTACACCTTAAATATCCCAGGAAAGAGAAAAATGGATAAAGAAGTTGTGGTCCTTATGTACAACGGAATATCACTCAGCCACTAAATCAACTGCATAAGGCTAGTAGCAGCATGATGAGTGGATTTAGGTACGACGATTCTAAGTGAAATAAGTCACACAGAAAAAGACACTTATCATAAGATATCACTTATAGAGGGAATGTAAAAACCGCTACCCTTAAACTGAATTACAAAACAGAACAGAGTCACGTTTAGAAAACACACTATGGCTGCTTAACGGGAAAGGTGAGGTGGGGTGATGCATAAAACAAGGGTTTCAAATTAGCTCAGATACCGTTCCATAAACCCAATATGTAATAGACACGACCTACTCCTTGCTCAGTGAACTGGACTCAACACCCCCTATTCACCGCCCAAGAATATATCTGACTAGTAAGAATCTTAAAACATATGTATTGATATCTCTCTGTAAGTAAGTCAAGTGGGTGTAAAGCGGCATAAACAGCAGTGAAAAGCAGCTAAACCCCTTTATAAAAATCAATCACTTTTAAAAACCTGTGAAACAAAGACAGTGAAAGAGAGAGAAATTCTTACTAAATTCGTTCAGGGGCTGTGATGCCTCCTGGATTGACATATCTAGACCCACAGCTGATTGAGACATAAGGGTGGACACTCTTGGGGCTGAGAGGTTTGGTGAGGTTGGGTGAGCAAACGCAGACCCTTTAAAGTAATACTGCGTGGTACCCATCCCATGGGTCCCAAATCTCCAGGTTCAAGGGCATCTTCCTTCATCGAAATCATGCATTAGAAACCCAGAAGATGGTACACCGTGTGATCGGGAAAGGTTTCTAAAACGCACCTCATTTCTCATCTCCTTGTGCTCGGGTTCTCCATTCCAGCCGCTTTAATAGCAATCTCCCTCCTTGGAGAATCAGCACCTTTAACCTCCTGTTCCGTACAGGTTGCAATTTGTCCTGAGGATGAACGGGAAGAGGGGGAACCAATGAGAGACTAGCTCTAGGTGTTGGGACAGGCACAGGTCACTCTATTTTCCCATCAGGAAGAAGAATTAACCACAGGCTCGGCCTGCCGCCCGTGACCAGTATAGGGCCTGAAGCAATCCTGCGCTTTTGCGGCCAGCTCCCAAGAAAGGGATTTGAAAAATGGAGCTCAGGGGCTCTGCAATTCACAAACCTGCAGAGTTATAAATGATAACTCTCGTCCACAAATATATTGACGGCAGGCAACGAAGAGGATTTGAAAGCAAGGCAGAATTGCAGGAAACAGATTTCAGGAGGTAGATTCGAATCGCCTTTAAAGCACAGGAAAAGGGGCAAAACCTCGACCATGATGCCCTTGGCCAAAAAGGGCGTATGCCTTTTTTCCTGAATATATTCAGGAAAAAAGTCATACGCCCTTTTTGGCCAACCAAGCAACCTGGAAAGGCAAATCAGCGCTACAAAGAAGTCTCGCTTCCCATCGGTCAAAAGGGCTATGCTGAATAAAGTGTCAAAACCAGAAATGCAGGACAGGCCATGGAGAAACGGGAGCCTTGCTACGCTGATGGGTGGGATGTAAATTGCCAACAGCCACTCTGGAGAAGTGTACGGTGTGTCCTGAAACATGTAAAAAACTCAGCTTAGAGAGCATAGGGCACTTCCACTCATGGGCGTATAAATTGGGAAAACTAAAAATCAGCAAGACACAGGCACCCCAAAGTTTAGGGCTGCTCTGTTGACAAGAACCTCCACTTCGTTACACCTTAAATATCCCAGGAAAGAGAAAAATGGATAAAGAAGTTGTGTACCTTATGTACAATGGAATATCACTCAGCCATGAAATCAACGTCATAAGGCTAGTAGCAGCATGATGAGTGGATTTAGGTACGACGATTCTAAGTGAAATAAGTCACACAGAAAAAGACACTTATCATAAGATATCACTTATAGAGGGAATGTGAAAACCGCGACCCTTGAACTGAATTACAAAACAGAACAGAGGCACACGTTTAGAAAACACACTATGGCTGCTTAACGGGAAAGGTGAGGTGGGGTGATGCATAAAACAAGGGTTTCAAATTAGCTCAGATACCGTTCCATAAACCCAATATGTAATAGACACGACCTACTCCTTGCTCTGTGAACTGGACTCAACACCCCCTATTCACCGCCCAAGAATATATCTGACTAGTAAGAATCTTAAAAGCTATGTATTGATATCTCTCTGTAAGTGAGTCAAGTGGGTGTAAATCGGCATAAACACAGCAGTGAAAAGCAGCTAAACCCCTTTATAAAAATCAAACACTTTTAAAAACCCGTGAAACAAAGACAGAGAAAGAGAGAGAAATTCTTAATAAATTCGCTCAGGGGCTGTGACGCCACCTGGATTGACCATATCTAGACCCACAGCTGATTGAGACATAAGGGTGGACACTCTTGGGGCTGAGAGGTTTGGTGAGGTTGGGTGAGCAAACGCAGACCCTTTAAAGTAATACTGCGTGGGTCCCATCCCATGGGTCCCAAATCTCCAGGTTCAAGGGCATCTTCCCACTTCGAAAACATGCATGAGAAACCCAGAAGATGGTGCACCGTGTGATCGGGAAAGGTTTCTAAAACGCACCTCATTTCTCATCTCCTTGGGCTCGGGTTCGCCATTCCAGCCGCTTTACTAGCAATCTCCCTCCTTGGAGGATCAGCACCTTTAACCTCCTGTTCCGTACAGGTTGCAATTTGTCCTGAGGATGAACGGGAAGAGGGGGAACCAATGAGACACTAGCTCTAGGTGTTGGGACAGGCACAGGTCACTCTATTTTCCCATCAGGAAGAAGAATTAACCACAGGCTCAGCCTGCCGCCCGTGACCAGTATAGGGCCTGAAGCAATCCTGCGCTTTTGCGGCCAGCTCCCAAGAAAGGGATTTGAAAAATGGAGCTCAGGGGCACTGCAATTCACAAACCTGCAGAGTTATAAATGATAACTCTCGTCCACAAATATATTGACGGCAGGCAACGAAGAGGATTTGAAAGCAAGGCAGAATTGCAGGAAACAGATTTCAGGAGGTAGATACGAATCGCCTTTAAAGCACAGGAAAAGCGGCAAAACCTCGACCATGATGCCCTTGGCCAAAAAGGGCGTATGCCTTTTTTCCTGAATATATTCAGGAAAAAAGGCATACGCCCTTTTTGGCCAACCAAGCAACCTGGAAAGGCAAATCAGCGCTACAAAGAAGTCTCGCTTCCCATCGGTCAAAAGGGCTATGCTGAATAAAGTGTCAAAACCAGAAATGCAGGACAGGCCATGGAGAAACGGGAGCCTTGCTACGCTGATGGGTGGGATGTAAATTGCCAACAGCCACTCTGGAGAAGTGTACGGTGTGTCCTGAAACATCGAAAAAACTCAGCTTAGAGAGCATAGGGCACTTCCACTCATGGGCGTATAAATTGGGAAAACTAAAAATCAGCAAGACACAGGCACCCCAAAGTTTAGGGATGCTCTGTTGACAAGAACCTCCACTTCGTTACACCTTAAATATCCCAGGAAAGAGAAAAATGGATAAAGAAGTTGTGGTCCTTATGTACAATGGAATATCACTCAGCCATGAAATCAACGTCATAAGGCTAGTAGCAGCATGATGAGTGGATTTAGGTACGACGATTCTAAGTGAAATAAGTCACACAGAAAAAGACACTTATCATAAGATATCACTTATAGAGGGAATGTGAAAACCGCGACCCTTGAACTGAATTACAAAACAGAACAGAGGCACACGTTTAGAAAACACACTATGGCTGCTTAATGGGAAAGGTGAGGTGGGGTGATGCATAAAACAAGGGTTTCAAATTAGCTCAGATACCGTTCCATAAACCCAATATGTAATAGACACGACCTACTCCTTGCTCTGTGAACTGGACTCAACTCCCCCTATTCACCGCCCAAGAATATATCTGACTAGTAAGAATCTTAAAAGCTATGTATTGATATCTCTCTGTAAGTGAGTCAAGTGGGTGTAAATCGGCATAAACACAGCAGTGAAAAGCAGCTAAACCCCTTTATAAAAACCAATCACTTTTAAAAACCCGTGAAACAAAGACAGAGAAAGAGAGAGAAATTCTTAATAAATTCGCTCAGGGGCTGTGACGCCACCTGGATTGACCATATCTAGACCCACAGCTGATTGAGACATAAGGGTGGACACTCTTGGGGCTGAGAGGTTTGGTGAGGTTGGGTGAGCAAACGCAGACCCTTTAAAGTAATACTGCGTGGGTCCCATCCCATGGGTCCCAAATCTCCAGGTTCAAGGGCATCTTCCCACTTCGAAAACATGCATGAGAAACCCAGAAGATGGTGCACCGTGTGATCGGGAAAGGTTTCTAAAACGCACCTCATTTCTCATCTCCTTGGGCTCGGGTTCGCCATTCCAGCCGCTTTACTAGCAATCTCCCTTCTTGGAGAATCAGCACCTTTAACCTCCTGTTCCGTACAGGTTGCAATTTGTCCTGAGGATGAACGGGAAGAGGGGGAACCAATGAGAGACTAGCTCTAGGTGTTGGGACAGGCACAGGTCACTCTATTTTCCCATCAGGAAGAAAAATTAACCACAGACTCAGCCTGCCGCTCGGGACCAGAATAGGGCCTGAAGAAATCCTGCGCTTTTGCGGCCAGCTCCCAAGAAAGCGAGTGGAAAAATGGAGCTCAGGGGCACTGCAATTCATAAACCTGCAGAGTTATAAATGATAACTCTCGTCCACAAATATATTGAGGGAAGGCAACGAAGAGGATTTGAAAGCAAGGCAGAATTGCAGGAAACAGATTTCAGGAGGTAGATTCGAATCGCCTTTAAAGCACGGGAAAAGCGGCAAAACCTCGACAATGATGCCCTTGGCCAAAAAGGGCATATGCGTTTTTCCTGAATATATTCAGGAAAAAACGCATACGCCCTTTTTGGCCAACCAAGCAACCTGGAAAGGCAAATCAGCGCTACAAAGAAGTCTCGCTTCCCATCGGTCAAAAGGGCCATGCTGAATAAAGTGTCAAAACCAGAAATGCAGGACAGGCCATGGAGAAACGGGAGCCTTGCTACGCTGATGGGCGGGATGTAAATTGCCAACGGCCACTCTGGAGAAGTGTACGGTGTGTCCTGAAACATCGAAAAAACTCAGCTTAGACAACATAGGGCACTTCCCCTCATGGGCGTATAAATTGGGAAAACTAAAAATCAGCAAGACACAGGCACCCCAAAGTTTAGGGCTGATCTGTTGACAAGAAGCTCCACTTCGTTACACCTTAAATATCCCAGGAAAGAGAAAAATGGATAAAGAAGTTGTGGTCCTTATGTACAACGGAATATCACTCAGCCATGAAATCAACTGCATAAGGCTAGTAGCAGCATGATGAGTGGATTTAGGTACGACGATTCTAAGTGAAATAAGTCACACAGAAAAAGACACTTATCATAAGATATCACTTATAGAGGGAATGTGAAAACCGCGACCCTTGAACTGAATTACAAAACAGAACAGAGTCACGTTTAGAAAACACACTATGGCTGCTTAACGGGAAAGGTGAGGTGGGGTGATGCATAAAACAAGGGTTTCAAATTAGCTCAGATACCGTTCCATAAACCCAATATGTAATAGACACGACCTACTCCTTGCTCAGTGAACTGGACTCAACACCCCCTATTCACCGCCCAAGAATATATCTGACTAGTAAGAATCTTAAAAGCTATGTATTGATATCTCTCTGTAAGTGAGTCAAGTGGGTGTAAATCGGCATAAACACAGCAGTGAAAAGCAGCTAAACCCCTTTATAAAAATCAATCACTTTTAAAAACCCGTGAAACAAAGACAGAGAAAGAGAGAGAAATTCTTAATAAATTCGCTCAGGGGCTGTGACGCCACCTGGATTGACCATATCTAGACCCACAGCTGATTGAGACATAAGGGTGGACACTCTTGGGGCTGAGATGTTTGGTGAGGTTGGGTGAGCAAACGCAGACCCTTTAAAGTAATACTGCGTGGGTCCCATCCCATGGGTCCCAAATCTCCAGGTTCAAGGGCATCTTCCCACTTCGAAAACATGCATGAGAAACCCAGAAGATGGTGCACCGTGTGATCGGGAAAGGTTTCTAAAACGTACCTCATTTCTCATCTCCTTGGGCTCGGGTTCGCCATTCCAGCCGCTTTACTAGCAATCTCCCTTCTTGGAGAATCAGCACCTTTAACCTCCTGTTCCGTACAGGTTGCAATTTGTCCTGAGGATGAACGGGAAGAGGGGGAACCAATGAGAGACTAGCTCTAGGTGTTGGGACAGGCACAGGTCACGCTATTTTCCCATCAGGAAGAAAAATTAACCACAGACTCAGCCTGCCGCTCGGGACCAGAATAGGGCCTGAAGAAATCCTGCGCTTTTGCGGCCAGCTCCCAAGAAAGCGAGTTGAAAAATGGAGCTCAGGGGCACTGCAATTCATAAACCTGCAGAGTTATAAATGATAACTCTCGTCCACAAACATATTGAGGGAAGGCAACGAAGAGGATTTGAAAGCAAGGCAGAATTGCAGGAAACAGATTTCAGGAGGTAGATTCGAATCGCCTTTAAAGCACGGGAAAAGCGGCAAAACCTCGACAATGATGCCCTTGGCCAAAAAGGGCGTATGCGTTTTTCCTGAATATATTCAGGAAAAAACGCATACGCCCTTTTTGGCCAACCAAGCAACCTGGAAAGGCAAATCAGCGCTACAAAGAAGTCTCGCTTCCCATCGGTCAAAAGGGCCATGCTGAATAAAGTGTCAAAACCAGAAATGCAGGACAGGCCATGGAGAAACGGGAGCCTTGCTACGCTGATGGGCGGGATGTAAAATGCCAACGGCCACTCTGGAGAAATGTACGGTGTGTCCTGAAACATCGAAAAAATTCAGCTTAGACAACATAGGGCACTTCCCCTCATGGGCGTATAAATTGGGAAAACTAAAAATCAGCAAGACACAGGCACCCCAAAGTTTAGGGCTGATCTGTTGACAAGAACCTCCACTTCGTTACACCTTAAATATCCCAGGAAAGAGAAAAATGGATAAAGAAGTTGTGGTCCTTATGTACAACGGAATATCACTCAGCCACGAAATCAACTGCATAAGGCTAGTAGCAGCATGATGAGTGGATTTAGGTACGACGATTCTAAGTGAAATAAGTCACACAGAAAAAGACACTTATCATAAGATATCACTTATAGAGGGAATGTAAAAACCGCTACCCTTAAACTGAATTACAAAACAGAACAGAGTCACGTTTAGAAAACACACTATGGCTGCTTAACGGGAAAGGTGAGGTGGGGTGATGCATAAAACAAGGGTTTCAAATTAGCTCAGATACCGTTCCATAAACCCAATATGTAATAGACACGACCTACTCCTTGCTCAGTGAACTGGACTCAACACCCCCTATTCACCGCCCAAGAATATATCTGACTAGTAAGAATCTTAAAACATATGTATTGATATCTCTCTGTAAGTAAGTCAAGTGGGTGTAAAGCGGCATAAACAGCAGTGAAAAGCAGCTAAACCCCTTTATAAAAATCAATCACTTTTAAAAACCTGTGAAACAAAGACAGTGAAAGAGAGAGAAATTCTTACTAAATTCGTTCAGGGGCTGTGATGCCTCCTGGATTGACATATCTAGACCCACAGCTGATTGAGACATAAGGGTGGACACTCTTGGGGCTGAGAGGTTTGGTGAGGTTGGGTGAGCAAACGCAGACCCTTTAAAGTAATACTGCGTGGTACCCATCCCATGGGTCCCAAATCTCCAGGTTCAAGGGCATCTTCCTTCATCGAAATCATGCATTAGAAACCCAGAAGATGGTACACCGTGTGATCGGGAAAGGTTTCTAAAACGCACCTCATTTCTCATCTCCTTGTGCTCGGGTTCTCCATTCCAGCCGCTTTAATAGCAATCTCCCTCCTTGGAGAATCAGCACCTTTAACCTCCTGTTCCGTACAGGTTGCAATTTGTCCTGAGGATGAACGGGAAGAGGGGGAACCAATGAGAGACTAGCTCTAGGTGTTGGGACAGGCACAGGTCACTCTATTTTCCCATCAGGAAGAAGAATTAACCACAGGCTCGGCCTGCCGCCCGTGACCAGTATAGGGCCTGAAGCAATCCTGCGCTTTTGCGGCCAGCTCCCGAGAAAGGGATTTGAAAAATGGAGCTCAGGGGCTCTGCAATTCACAAACCTGCAGAGTTATAAATGATAACTCTCGTCCACAAATATATTGACGGCAGGCAACGAAGAGGATTTGAAAGCAAGGCAGAATTGCAGGAAACAGATTTCAGGAGGTAGATTCGAATCGCCTTTAAAGCACAGGAAAAGGGGCAAAACCTCGACCATGATGCCCTTGGCCAAAAAGGGCGTATGCCTTTTTTCCTGAATATATTCAGGAAAAAAGGCATACGCCCTTTTTGGCCAACCAAGCAACCTGGAAAGGCAAATCAGCGCTACAAAGAAGTCTCGCTTCCCATCGGTCAAAAGGGCTATGCTGAATAAAGTGTCAAAACCAGAAATGCAGGACAGGCCATGGAGAAACGGGAGCCTTGCTACGCTGATGGGTGGGATGTAAATTGCCAACAGCCACTCTGGAGAAGTGTACGGTGTGTCCTGAAACATCGAAAAAACTCAGCTTAGAGAGCATAGGGCACTTCCACTCATGGGCGTATAAATTGGGAAAACTACAAATCAGCAAGACACAGGCACCCCAAAGTTTAGGGCTGCTCTGTTGACAAGAACCTCCACTTCGTTACACCTTAAATATCCCAGGAAAGAGAAAAATGGATAAAGAAGTTGTGTACCTTATGTACAATGGAATATCACTCAGCCATGAAATCAACGTCATAAGGCTAGTAGCAGCATGATGAGTGGATTTAGGTACGACGATTCTAAGTGAAATAAGTCACACAGAAAAAGACACTTATCCTAAGATATCACTTATAGAGGGAATGTGAAAACCGCGACCCTTGAACTGAATTACAAAACAGAACAGAGGCACACGTTTAGAAAACACACTATGGCTGCTTAACGGGAAAGGTGAGGTGGGGTGATGCATAAAACAAGGGTTTCAAATTAGCTCAGATACCGTTCCATAAACCCAATATGTAATAGACACGACCTACTCCTTGCTCTGTGAACTGGACTCAACACCCCCTATTCACCGCCCAAGAATATATCTGACTAGTAAGAATCTTAAAAGCTATGTATTGATATCTCTCTGTAAGTGAGTCAAGTGGGTGTAAATCGGCATAAACACAGCAGTGAAAAGCAGCTAAACCCCTTTATAAAAATCAATCACTTTTAAAAACCCGTGAAACAAAGACAGAGAAAGAGAGAGAAATTCTTAATAAATTCGCTCAGGGGCTGTGACGCCACCTGGATTGACCATATCTAGACCCACAGCTGATTGAGACATAAGGGTGGACACTCTTGGGGCTGAGAGGTTTGGTGAGGTTGGGTGAGCAAACGCAGACCCTTTAAAGTAATACTGCGTGGGTCCCATCCCATGGGTCCCAAATCTCCAGGTTCAAGGGCATCTTCCCACTTCGAAAACATGCATGAGAAACCCAGAAGATGGTGCACCGTGTGATCGGGAAAGGTTTCTAAAACGCACCTCATTTCTCATCTCCTTGGGCTCGGGTTCGCCATTCCAGCCGCTTTACTAGCAATCTCCCTCCTTGGAGGATCAGCACCTTTAACCTCCTGTTCCGTACAGGTTGCAATTTGTCCTGAGGATGAACGGGAAGAGGGGGAACCAATGAGACACTAGCTCTAGGTGTTGGGACAGGCACAGGTCACTCTATTTTCCCATCAGGAAGAAGAATTAACCACAGGCTCAGCCTGCCGCCCGTGACCAGTATAGGGCCTGAAGCAATCCTGCGCTTTTGCGGCCAGCTCCCAAGAAAGGGATTTGAAAAATGGAGCTCAGGGGCTCTGCAATTCACAAACCTGCAGAGTTATAAATGATAACTCTCGTCCACAAATATATTGAGGGAAGGCAACGAAGAGGATTTGAAAGCAAGGCAGAATTGCAGGAAACAGATTTCAGGAGGTAGATACGAATCGCCTTTAAAGCACAGGAAAAGGGGCAAAACCTCGACCATGATGCCCTTGGCCAAAAAGGGCGTATGCGTTTTTTCCTGAATATATTCAGGAAAAAAGGCATACGCCCTTTTTGGCCAACCAAGCAACCTGGAAAGGCAAATCAGCGCTACAAAGAAGTCTCGCTTCCCATCGGTCAAAAGGGCTATGCTGAATAAAGTGTCAAAACCAGAAATGCAGGACAGGCCATGGAGAAACGGGAGCCTTGCTACGCTGATGGGCGGGATGTAAATTGCCAACAGCCACTCTGGAGAAGTGTACGGTGTGTCCTGAAACATCGAAAAAACTCAGCTTAGAGAGCATAGGGCACTTCCACTCATGGGCGTATAAATTGGGAAAACTACAAATCAGCAAGACCCAGGCACCCCAAAGTTTAGGGCTGCTCTGTTGACAAGAACCTCCACTTCGTTACACCTTAAATATCCCAGGAAAGAGAAAAATGGATAAAGAAGTTGTGGTCCTTATGTACAATGGAATATCACTCAGCCATGAAATCAACGTCATAAGGCTAGAAGCAGCATGATGAGTGGATTTAGGTACGACGATTCTAAGTGAAATAAGTCACACAGAAAAATACACTTATCATAAGTTATCACTTATAGAGGGAATGTAAAAACCGCTACCCTTGAACTGAATTACAAAACAGAACAGAGTCACACGTTTAGAAAACATACTATGGCTGCTTAACGGGAAAGGTGAGGTGGGGTGATGCATAAAACAAGGGTTTCAAATTAGCTCAGAGACCGTTCCATAAACCCAATATGTAATAGACACGACCTACTTCTTGCTCTGTGAACTGGACTCAACACCCCCTATTCACCGCCCAAGAGTATATCTGACTAGTAAGAATCTTACAACCTATGTATTGATATCTCTCTGTAAGTGAGTCAAGTGGGGGTAAAGCGGCATAAACACAGCAGTGAAAAGCAGCTAAACCCCTTTATAAAAATCAATCACTTTTAAAAACCCGTGAAACAAAGACAGTGAAAGATAGAGAAATTCTTACTAAATTCGTTCAGGGGCTGTGATGCCACCTGGATTGACCATATCTAGACCCACAGCTGATTGAGACATAAGGGTGGACACTCTTGGGGCTGAGAGGTTTGGTGAGGTTGGGTGAGCAAACGCAGACTCATTAAAGTAATACTGCGTGGTTCCCATCCCATGGGTCCCAAATCTCCAGGTTCAAGGGCATCTTCCTACTTCGAAAACATGCATGAGAAACCCAGAAGATGGTACACCGTGTGATCGGGAAAGGTTTCTAAAACGCACCTCATTTCTCATCTCCCTGTGCTCGGGTTCGCCATTCCAGCCGCTTTACTAGCAATCTCCCTCCTTGGAGAATCAGCACCTTTAACCTCCTGTTCCGTACAGGTTGCAATTTGTCCTGAGGATGAACGGGAAGAGGGGGAACCAATGAGACACTAGCTCTAGGTGTTGGGACAGGCACAGGTCACTCTATTTTCCCATCAGGAAGAAGAATTAACCACAGGCTCAGCCTGCCGCCCGGGACCAGAAGAGGGCCTGAAGCAATCCTGCGCTTTTGCGGCCAGCTCCCAAGAAAGCGAGTGGAAAAATGGAGCTCAGGGGCACTGCAATTCACAAACCTGCAGAGTTATAAATGATAACTCTCGCCCACAAATATATTGACGGCAGACAACGAAGAGGATTTGAAAGCAAGGCAGAATTGCAGGAAACAGATTTCAGGAGGTAGATTCGAATCGCCTTTAAAGCATGGGAAAAGCGGCAAAACCTCGACAATGATGCCCTTGGCCAAAAAGGGCGTATGCGTTTTTTCCTGAATATATTCAGGAAAAAACGCATACGCCCTTTTTGGCCAACCAAGCAACCTGGAAAGGCAAATCAGCGCTACAAAGAAGTCTCGCTTCCCATCGGTCAAAAGGGCCATGCTGAATAAAGTGTCAAACCCAGAAATGCAGGACAGCCCATGGAGAAACGGGAGCCTTGCTACGCTGATGGGCGGGATGTAAATTGCCAACAGCCCCTCTGGAGAAGTGTACGGTGTGTCCTGAAACATCGAAAAAATTCAGCTTAGAGAGCATAGGGCACTTCCACTCATGGGCGTATAAATTGGGAAAACTACAAATCAGCAAGACCCAGGCACCCCAAAGTTTAGGGCTGCTCTGTTGACAAGAACCTCCACTTCGTTACACCTTAAATATCCCAGGAAAGAGAAAAATGGATAAAGAAGTTGTGGTCCTTATGTACAATGGAATATCACTCAGCCATGAAATCAACGTCATAAGGCTAGTAGCAGCATGATGAGTGGATTTAGGTACGACGATTCTAAGTGAAATAAGTCACACAGAAAAAGACACTTATCCTAAGATATCACTTATAGAGGGAATGTAAAAACCGCTACCCTTGAACTGAATTACAAAACAGAACAGAGTCACACGTTTAGAAAACACACTATGGCTGCTTAACGGGAAAGGTGAGGTGGGGTGATGCATAAAAGAAGGGTTTCAAATTAGCTCATAGACCGTTCCATAAACCCAATATGTAATAGACACGACCTACTCCTTGCTCAGTGAACTGGACTCAACACCCCCTATTCACCGCCCAAGAATATATCTGACTAGTAAGAATCTTAAAAGCTATGTATTGATATCTCTCTGTAAGTGAGTCAAGTGGGTGTAAATCGGCATAAACACAGCAGTGAAAAGCAGCTAAACCCCTTTATAAAAATCAATCACTTTTAAAAACCCGTGAAACAAAGACAGAGAAAGAGAGAGAAATTCTTAATAAATTCGCTCAGGGGCTGTGACGCCACCTGGATTGACCATATCTAGACCCACAGCTGATTGAGACATAAGGGTGGACACTCTTGGGGCTGAGAGGTTTGGTGAGGTTGGGTGAGCAAACGCAGACCCTTTAAAGTAATACTGCGTGGGTCCCATCCCATGGGTCACAAATCTCCAGGTTCAAGGGCATCTTCCCACTTCGAAAACATGCATGAGAAACCCAGAAGATGGTGCACCGTGTGATCGGGAAAGGTTTCTAAAACGCACCTCATTTCTCATCTCCTTGGGCTCGGGTTCGCCATTCCAGCCGCTTTACTAGCAATCTCCCTTCTTGGAGAATCAGCACCTTTAACCTCCTGTTCCGTACAGGTTGCAATTTGTCCTGAGGATGAACGGGAAGAGGGGGAACCAATGAGACACTAGCTCTAGGTGTTGGGACAGGCACAGGTCACTCTATTTTCCCATCAGGAAGAAGAATTAACCACAGGCTCAGCCTGCCGCCCGTGACCAGTATAGGGCCTGAAGCAATCCTGCGCTTTTGCGGCCAGCTCCCAAGAAAGGGATTTGAAAAATGGAGCTCAGGGGCTCTGCAATTCACAAACCTGCAGAGTTATAAATGATAACTCTCGTCCACAAATATATTGAGGGAAGGCAACAAAGAGGATTTGAAAGCAAGGCAGAATTGCAGGAAACAGATTTCAGGAGGTAGATACGAATCGCCTTTAAAGCACAGGAAAAGGGGCAAAACCTCGCCCATGATGCCCTTGGCCAAAAAGGGCGTATGCCTTTTTTCCTGAATATATTCAGGAAAAAAGGCATACGCCCTTTTTGGCCAACCAAGCAACCTGGAAAGGCAAATCAGCGCTACAAAGAAGTCTCGCTTCCCATCGGTCAAAAGGGCTATGCTGAATAAAGTGCCAAAACCAGAAATGCAGGACAGGCCATGGAGAAACGGGAGCCTTGCTACGCTGATGGGCGGGATGTAAATTGCCAACAGCCACTCTGGAGAAGTGTACGGTGTGTCCTGAAACATCGAAAAAACTCAGCTTAGAGAGCATAGGGCACTTCCACTCATGGGCGTATAAATTGGGAAAACTAAAAATCAGCAAGACACAGGCACCCCAAAGTTTAGGGCTGCTCTGTAGACAAGAACCTCCACTTCATTACACCTTAAATATCCCAGGAAAGAGAAAAATGGATAAAGAAGTTGTGGTCCTTATGTACAATGGAATATCACTCAGCCATGAAATCAACGTTATAAGGCTAGTAGCACCATGATGAGTGGATTTAGGTACGACGATTCTAAGTGAAATAAGTCACACAGAAAAATACACTTATCATAAGTTATCACTTATAGAGGGAATGTAAAAACCGCTACCCTTGAACTGAATTACAAAACAGAACAGAGTCACACGTTTAGAAAACATACTATGGCTGCTTAACGGGAAAGGTGAGGTGGGGTGATGCATAAAACAAGGGTTTCAAATTAGCTCAGAGACCGTTCCATAAACCCAATATGTAATAGACACGACCTACTCCTTGCTCTGTGAACTGGACTCAACACCCCCTATTCACCGCCCAAGAGTATATCTGACTAGTAAGAATCTTACAACCTATGTATTGATATCTCTCTGTAAGTGAGTCAAGTGGGGGTAAAGCGGCATAAACACAGCAGTGAAAAGCAGCTAAACCCCTTTATAAAAATCAATCACTTTTAAAAACCCGTGAAACAAAGACAGTGAAAGATAGAGAAATTCTTACTAAATTCGTTCAGGGGCTGTGATGCCACCTGGATTGACCATATCTAGACCCACAGCTGATTGAGACATAAGGGTGGACACTCTTGGGGCTGAGAGGTTTGGTGAGGTTGGGTGAGCAAACGCAGACCCTTTAAAGTAATACTGCGTGGTTCCCATCCCATGGGTCCCAAATCTCCAGGTTCAAGGGCATCTTCCTACTTCGAAAACATGCATGAGAAACCCAGAAGATGGTACACCGTGTGATCGGGAAAGGTTTCTAAAACGCACCTCATTTCTCATCTCCCTGTGCTCGGGTTCGCCATTCCAGCCGCTTTACTAGCAATCTCCCTCCTTGGAGAATCAGCACCTTTAACCTCCTGTTCCGTACAGGTTGCAATTTGTCCTGAGGATGAACGGGAAGAGGGGGAACCAATGAGACACTAGCTCTAGGTGTTGGGACAGGCACAGGCCACTCTATTGTCCCATCAGGAAGAAGATTTAACCACAGGCTCAGCCTGCCGCCCGGGACCAGAATAGGGCCTGAAGCAATCCTGCGCTTTTGCGGCCAGCTCCCAAGAAAGCGAGTGGAAAAATGGAGCTCAGGGGCACTGCAATTCACAAACCTGCAGAGTTATAAAAGATAACTCTCGTCCACAAATATATTGACGGCAGACAACGAAGAGGATTTGAAAGCAAGGCAGAATTGCAGGAAACAGATTTCAGGAGGTAGATTCGAATCGCCTTTAAAGCACGGGAAAAGCGGCAAAACCTCGACAATGATGCCCTTGGCCAAAAAGGGCGTATGCGTTTTTTCCTGAATATATTCAGGAAAAAACGCATACGCCCTTTTTGGCCAACCAAGCAACCTGGAAAGGCAAATCAGCGCTACAAAGAAGTCTCGCTTCCCATCGGTCAAAAGGGCCATGCTGAATAAAGTGTCAAACCCAGAAATGCAGGACAGGCCATGGAGAAACGGGAGCCTTGCTACGCTGATGGGCGGGATGTAAATTGCCAACAGCCCCTCTGGAGAAGTGTACGGTGTGTCCTGAAACATCGAAAAAACTCAGCTTAGAGAGCATAGGGCACTTCCACTCATGGGCGTATAAATTGGGAAAACTACAAATCAGCAAGACCCAGGCACCCCAAAGTTTAGGGCTGCTCTGTTGACAAGAACCTCCACTTCGTTACACCTTAAATATCCCAGGAAAGAGAAAAATGGATAAAGAAGTTGTGGTCCTTATGTACAATGGAATATCACTCAGCCATGAAATCAACGTCATAAGGCTAGTAGCAGCATGATGAGTGGATTTAGGTACGACGATTCTAAGTGAAATAAGTCACACAGAAAAAGACACTTATCCTAAGATATCACTTATAGAGGGAATGTAAAAACCGCTACCCTTGAACTGAATTACAAAACAGAACAGAGTCACACGTTTAGAAAACACACTATGGCTGCTTAACGGGAAAGGTGAGGTGGGGTGATGCATAAAAGAAGGGTTTCAAATTAGCTCAGAGACCGTTCCATAAACCCAATATGTAATAGACACGACCTACTCCTTGCTCAGTGAACTGGACTCAACACCCCCTATTCACCGCCCAAGAATATATCTGACTAGTAAGAATCTTAAAACCTATGTATTGATATCTCTCTGTAAGTGAGTCAAGTGGGTGTAAAGCGGCATACACACAGCAGTGAAAAGCAGCTAAACCCCTTTATAAAAATCAATCACTTTTAAAAACCCGTGAAACAAAGACAGTGAAAGATAGAGAAATTCTTACTAAATTCGTTCAGGGGCTGTGATGCCACCTGGATTGACCATATCTAGACCCACAGCTGATTGAGACATAAGGGTGGACACTCTTGGGGCTGAGAGGTTTGGTGAGGTTGGGTGAGCAAACGCAGACCCTTTAAAGTAATACTGCGTGGTTCCCATCCCATGGGTCCCAAATCTCCAGGTTCAAGGGCATCTTCCTACTTCGAAAACATGCATGAGAAACCCAGAAGATGGTACACCGTGTGATCGGGAAAGGTTTCTAAAACGCACCTCATTTCTCATCTCCCTGTGCTCGGGTTCGCCATTCCAGCCGCTTTACTAGCAATCTCCCTCCTTGGAGAATCAGCACCTTTAACCTCCTGTTCCGTACAGGTTGCAATTTGTCCTGAGGATGAACGGGAAGAGGGGGAACCAATGAGACACTAGCTCTAGGTGTTGGGACAGGCACAGGTCACTCTATTTTCCCATCAGGAAGAAGAATTAACCACAGGCTCAGCCTGCCGCCCGGGACCAGAAGAGGGCCTGAAGCAATCCTGCGCTTTTGCGGCCAGCTCCCAAGAAAGCGAGTGGAAAAATGGAGCTCAGGGGCACTGCAATTCACAAACCTGCAGAGTTATAAATGATAACTCTCGTCCACAAATATATTGACGGCAGGCAACGAAGAGGATTTGAAAGCAAGGCAGAATTGCAGGAAACAGATTTCAGGAGGTAGATTCGAATCGCCTTTAAAGCACGGGAAAAGCGGCAAAACCTCGACAATGATGCCCTTGGCCAAAAAGGGCGTATGCGTTTTTTCCTGAATATATTCAGGAAAAAACGCATACGCCCTTTTTGGCCAACCAAGCAACCTGGAAAGGCAAATCAGCGCTACAAAGAAGTCTCGCTTCCCATCGGTCAAAAGGGCCATGCTGAATAAAGTGTCAAACACAGAAATGCAGGACAGCCCATGGAGAAACGGGAGCCTTGCTACGCTGATGGGCGGGATGTAAATTGCCAACAGCCACTCTGGAGAAGTGTACGGTGTGTCCTGAAACATCGAAAAAACTCAGCTTAGAGAGCATAGGGCACTTCCACTCATGGGCGTATAAATTGGGAAAACTAAAAATCAGCAAGACACAGGCACCCCAAAGTTTAGGGCTGCTCTGTTGACAAGAACCTCCACTTCGTTACACCTTAAATATCCCAGGAAAGAGAAAAATGGATAAAGAAGTTGTGGTCCTTATGTACAATGGAATATCACTCAGCCATGAAATCAACGTCATAAGGCTAGAAGCAGCATGATGAGTGGATTTAGGTACGACGATTCTAAGTGAAATAAGTCACACAGAAAAAGACACTTATCATAAGATATCACTTATAGAGGGAATGTGAAAACCGCGACCCTTGAACTGAATTACAAAACAGAACAGAGGCACACGTTTAGAAAACACACTATGGCTGCTTAACGGGAAAGGTGAGGTGGGGTGATGCATAAAACAAGGGTTTCAAATTAGCTCAGATACCGTTCCATAAACCCAATATGTAATAGACACGACCTACTCCTTGCTCTGTGAACTGGACTCAACACCCCCTATTCACCGCCCAAGAATATATCTGACTAGTAAGAATCTTAAAAGCTATGTATTGATATCTCTCTGTAAGTGAGTCAAGTGGGTGTAAATCGGCATAAACACAGCAGTGAAAAGCAGCTAAACCCCTTTATAAAAATCAATCACTTTTAAAAACCCGTGAAACAAAGACAGAGAAAGAGAGAGAAATTCTTAATAAATTCGCTCAGGGGCTGTGACGCCACCTGGATTGACCATATCTAGACCCACAGCTGATTGAGACATAAGGGTGGACACTCTTGGGGCTGAGAGGTTTGGTGAGGTTGGGTGAGCAAACGCAGACCCTTTAAAGTAATACTGCGTGGGTCCCATCCCATGGGTCCCAAATCTCCAGGTTCAAGGGCATCTTCCCACTTCGAAAACATGCATGAGAAACCCAGAAGATGGTGCACCGTGTGATCGGGAAAGGTTTCTAAAACGCACCTCATTTCTCATCTCCTTGGGCTCGGGTTCGCCATTCCAGCCGCTTTACTAGCAATCTCCCTTCTTGGAGAATCAGCACCTTTAACCTCCTGTTCCGTACAGGTTGCAATTTGTCCTGAGGATGAACGGGAAGAGGGGGAACCAATGAGACACTAGCTCTAGGTGTTGGGACAGGCACAGGTCACTCTATTTTCCCATCAGGAAGAAAAATTAACCACAGACTCAGCCTGCCGCTCGGAACCAGAATAGGGCCTGAAGAAATCCTGCGCTTTTGCGGCCAGCTCCCAAGAAAGCGAGTTGAAAAATGGAGCTCAGGGGCACTGCAATTCATAAACCTGCAGAGTTATAAATGATAACTCTCGTCCACAAATATATTGAGGGAAGGCAACGAAGAGGATTTGAAAGCAAGGCAGAATTGCAGGAAACAGATTTCAGGAGGTAGATTCGAATCGCCTTTAAAGCACGGGAAAAGCGATAAAACCTCGACAATGATGCCCTTGGCCAAAAAGGGCGTATGCGTTTTTCCTGAATATATTCAGGAAAAAACGCATACGCCCTTTTTGGCCAACCAAGCAACCTGGAAAGGCAAATCAGCGCTACAAAGAAGTCTCGCTTCCCATCGCTCAAAAGGGCCATGCTGTATAAAGTGTCAAAACCAGAAATGAAGGACAGGCCATGGAGAAACGGGAGCCTTGCTACGCTGATGGGTGGGATGTAAATTGCCAACAGCCACTCTGGAGAAGTGTACGGTGTGTCCTGAAACATCGAAAAAACTCAGCTTAGAGAGCATAGGGCACTTCCACTCATGGGCGTATAAATTGGGAAAACTAAAAATCAGCAAGACACAGGCACCTCAAAGTTTAGGGCTGATCTGTTGACAAGAACCTCCACTTCGTTACACCTTAAATATCCCAGGAAAGAGAAAAATGGATAAAGAAGTTGTGGTCCTTATGTACAACGGAATATCACTCAGCCATGAAATCAACTGCATAAGGCTAGTAGCAGCATGATGAGTGGATTTAGGTATGACGATTCTAAGTGAAATAAGTCACACAGAAAAAGACACTTATCATAAGATATCACTTATAGAGGGAATGTAAAAACCGCTACCCTTGAACTGAATTACAAAACAGAACAGAGGCACACGTTTAGAAAACACACTATGGCTGCTTAACGGGAAAGGTGAGGTGGGGTGATGCATAAAACAAGGGTTTCAAATTAGCTCAGAGACCGTTCCATAAACCCAATATGTAATAGACACGACCTACTCCTTGCTCAGTGATCTGGACTCAACACCCCCTATTCACCGCCCAAGAATATATCTGACTAGTAAGAATCTTAAAAGCTATGTATTAATATCTCTCTGTAAGTGAGTCAAGTGGGTGTAAAGCGGCATAAACAGAGCAGTGAAAAGCAGCTAAACCCCTTTATAAAAACCAATTACTTTTAAAAACCCGTGAAACAAAGACAGTGAAAGAGAGAAAAAGTCTTACTAAATTCGTTCAGGGGCTGTGATGCCACCTGGATTGACCATATATAGACCCACAGCTGATTGAGACATAAGGGTGGACACTCTTGGGGCTGAGAGGTTTGGTGAGGTTGGGTGAGCAAACGCAGACCCTTTAAAGTAATACTGCATTGTACCCATCCCATGGGTCCCAAATCTCCAGGTTCATGGGCATCTTCCCACTTCGAAAACATGCATGAGAAACCCAGAAGATGGTGCACCGTGTGATCGGGAAAGGTTTTTAAAACGCACCTCATTTCTCATCTCCTTGTGCTCGGGTTCTCCATTCCAGCCGCTTTACTAGCAATCTCCCTCCTTGGAGGATCAGCACCTTTAACCTCCTGTTCCGTACAGGTTGCAATTTGTCCTGAGGATGAACGGGAAGAGGGGGAACCAATGAGAGACTAGCTCTAGGTGTTGGGACAGGCACAGGTCACTCTATTTTCCCATCAGGAAGAAGAATTAACCACAGGCTCAGCCTGCCGCCCGTGACCAGTATAGGGCCTGAAGCAATCCTGCGCTTTTGCGGCCAGCTCCCAAGAAAGGGATTTGAAAAATGGAGCTCAGGGGCTCTGCAATTCACAAACCTGCAGAGTTATAAATGATAACTCTCGTCCACAAATATATTGAGGGAAGGCAACGAAGAGGATTTGAAAGCAAGGCAGAATTGCAGGAAACAGATTTCAGGAGGTAGATACGAATCGCCTTTAAAGCACAGGAAAAGGGGCAAAACCTCGCCCATGATGCCCTTGGCCAAAAAGGGCGTATGCCTTTTTTCCTGAATATATTCAGGAAAAAAGGCATACGCCCTTTTTGGCCAACCAAGCAACCTGGAAAGGCAAATCAGCGCTACAAAGAAGTCTCGCTTCCCATCGGTCAAAAGGGCTATGCTGAATAAAGTGCCAAAACCAGAAATGCAGGACAGGCCATGGAGAAACGGGAGCCTTGCTACGCTGATGGGCGGGATGTTAATTGCCAACAGCCACTCTGGAGAAGTGTACGGTGTGTCCTGAAACATCTAAAAAACTCAGCTTAGAGAGCATAGGGCACTTCCACTCATGGGCGTATAAATTGGGAAAACTAAAAATCAGCAAGACACAGGCACCCCAAAGTTTAGGGCTGCTCTGTAGACAAGAACCTCCACTTCATTACACCTTAAATATCCCAGGAAAGAGAAAAATGGATAAAGAAGTTGTGGTCCTTATGTACAATGGAATATCACTCAGCCATGAAATCAACGTTATAAGGCTAGTAGCACCATGATGAGTGGATTTAGGTACGACGATTCTAAGTGAAATAAGTCACACAGAAAAATACACTTATCATAAGTTATCACTTATAGAGGGAATGTAAAAACCGCTACCCTTGAACTGAATTACAAAACAGAACAGAGTCACACGTTTAGAAAACATACTATGGCTGCTTAACGGGAAAGGTGAGGTGGGGTGATGCATAAAACAAGGGTTTCAAATTAGCTCAGAGACCGTTCCATAAACCCAATATGTAATAGACACGACCTACTCCTTGCTCTGTGAACTGGACTCAACACCCCCTATTCACCGCCCAAGAGTATATCTGACTAGTAAGAATCTTACAACCTATGTATTGATATCTCTCTGTAAGTGAGTCAAGTGGGGGTAAAGCGGCATAAACACAGCAGTGAAAAGCAGCTAAACCCCTTTATAAAAATCAATCACTTTTAAAAACCCGTGAAACAAAGACAGTGAAAGATAGAGAAATTCTTACTAAATTCGTTCAGGGGCTGTGATGCCACCTGGATTGACCATATCTAGACCCACAGCTGATTGAGACATAAGGGTGGACACTCTTGGGGCTGAGAGGTTTGGTGAGGTTGGGTGAGCAAACGCAGACTCATTAAAGTAATACTGCGTGGTTCCCATCCCATGGGTCCCAAATCTCCAGGTTCAAGGGCATCTTCCTACTTCGAAAACATGCATGAGAAACCCAGAAGATGGTACACCGTGTGATCGGGAAAGGTTTCTAAAACGCACCTCATTTCTCATCTCCCTGTGCTCGGGTTCGCCATTCCAGCCGCTTTACTAGCAATCTCCCTCCTTGGAGAATCAGCACCTTTAACCTCCTGTTCCGTACAGGTTGCAATTTGTCCTGAGGATGAACGGGAAGAGGGGGAACCAATGAGACACTAGCTCTAGGTGTTGGGACAGGCACAGGCCACTCTATTGTCCCATCAGGAAGAAGATTTAAACACAGGCTCAGCCTGCCGCCCGGGACCAGAATAGGGCCTGAAGCAATCCTGCGCTTTTGCGGCCAGCTCCCAAGAAAGCGAGTGGAAAAATGGAGCTCAGGGGCACTGCAATTCACAAACCTGCAGAGTTATAAAAGATAACTCTCGTCCACAAATATATTGACGGCAGACAACGAAGAGGATTTGAAAGCAAGGCAGAATTGCAGGAAACAGATTTCAGGAGGTAGATTCGAATCGCCTTTAAAGCACGGGAAAAGCGGCAAAACCTCGACAATGATGCCCTTGGCCAAAAAGGGCGTATGCGTTTTTTCCTGAATATATTCAGGAAAAAACGCATACGCCCTTTTTGGCCAACCAAGCAACCTGGAAAGGCAAATCAGCGCTACAAAGAAGTCTCGCTTCCCATCGGTCAAAAGGGCCATGCTGAATAAAGTGTCAAACCCAGAAATGCAGGACAGCCCATGGAGAAACGGGAGCCTTGCTACGCTGATGGGCGGGATGTAAATTGCCAACAGCCCCTCTGGAGAAGTGTACGGTGTGTCCTGAAACATCGAAAAAATTCAGCTTAGAGAGCATAGGGCACTTCCACTCATGGGCGTATAAATTGGGAAAACTAAAAATCAGCAAGACACAGGCACCCCAAAGTTTAGGGCTGCTCTGTAGACAAGAACCTCCACTTCATTACACCTTAAATATCCCAGGAAAGAGAAAAATGGATAAAGAAGTTGTGGTCCTTATGTACAATGGAATATCACTCAGCCATGAAATCAACGTTATAAGGCTAGTAGCACCATGATGAGTGGATTTAGGTACGACGATTCTAAGTGAAATAAGTCACACAGAAAAATACACTTATCATAAGTTATCACTTATAGAGGGAATGTAAAAACCGCTACCCTTGAACTGAATTACAAAACAGAACAGAGTCACACGTTTAGAAAACATACTATGGCTGCTTAACGGGAAAGGTGAGGTGGGGTGATGCATAAAACAAGGGTTTCAAATTAGCTCAGAGACCGTTCCATAAACCCAATATGTAATAGACACGACCTACTCCTTGCTCTGTGAACTGGACTCAACACCCCCTATTCACCGCCCAAGTGTATATCTGACTAGTAAGAATCTTACAACCTATGTATTGATATCTCTCTGTAAGTGAGTCAAGTGGGGGTAAAGCGGCATAAACACAGCAGTGAAAAGCAGCTAAACCCCTTTATAAAAATCAATCACTTTTAAAAACCCGTGAAACAAAGACAGTGAAAGATAGAGAAATTCTTACTAAATTCGTTCAGGGGCTGTGATGCCACCTGGATTGACCATATCTAGACCCACAGCTGATTGAGACATAAGGGTGGACACTCTTGGGGCTGAGAGGTTTGGTGAGGTTGGGTGAGCAAACGCAGACTCATTAAAGTAATACTGCGTGGTTCCCATCCCATGGGTCCCAAATCTCCAGGTTCAAGGGCATCTTCCTACTTCGAAAACATGCATGAGAAACCCAGAAGATGGTACACCGTGTGATCGGGAAAGGTTTCTAAAACGCACCTCATTTCTCATCTCCCTGTGCTCGGGTTCGCCATTCCAGCCGCTTTACTAGCAATCTCCCTCCTTGGAGAATCAGCACCTTTAACCTCCTGTTCCGTACAGGTTGCAATTTGTCCTGAGGATGAACGGGAAGAGGGGGAACCAATGAGACACTAGCTCTAGGTGTTGGGACAGGCACAGGCCACTCTATTGTCCCATCAGGAAGAAGATTTAAACACAGGCTCAGCCTGCCGCCCGGGACCAGAATAGGGCCTGAAGCAATCCTGCGCTTTTGCGGCCAGCTCCCAAGAAAGCGAGTGGAAAAATGGAGCTCAGGGGCACTGCAATTCACAAACCTGCAGAGTTATAAAAGATAACTCTCGTCCACAAATATATTGACGGCAGACAACGAAGAGGATTTGAAAGCAAGGCAGAATTGCAGGAAACAGATTTCAGGAGGTAGATTCGAATCGCCTTTAAAGCACGGGAAAAGCGGCAAAACCTCGACAATGATGCCCTTGGCCAAAAAGGGCGTATGCGTTTTTTCCTGAATATATTCAGGAAAAAACGCATACGCCCTTTTTGGCCAACCAAGCAACCTGGAAAGGCAAATCAGCGCTACAAAGAAGTCTCGCTTCCCATCGGTCAAAAGGGCCATGCTGAATAAAGTGTCAAACCCAGAAATGCAGGACAGGCCATGGAGAAACGGGAGCCTTGCTACGCTGATGGGCGGGATGTAAATTGCCAACAGCCCCTCTGGAGAAGTGTACGGTGTGTCCTGAAACATCGAAAAAATTCAGCTTAGAGAGCATAGGGCACTTCCACTCATGGGCGTATAAATTGGGAAAACTACAAATCAGCAAGACCCAGGCACCCCAAAGTTTAGGGCTGCTCTGTTGACAAGAACCTCCACTTCGTTACACCTTAAATATCCCAGGAAAGAGAAAAATGGATAAAGAAGTTGTGGTCCTTATGTACAATGGAATATCACTCAGCCATGAAATCAACGTCATAAGGCTAGTAGCAGCATGATGAGTGGATTTAGGTACGACGATTCTAAGTGAAATAAGTCACACAGAAAAAGACACTTATCATAAGATATCACTTATAGAGGGAATGTAAAAACCGCTACCCTTGAACTGAATTACAAAACAGAACAGAGTCACACGTTTAGAAAACACACTATGGCTGCTTAACGGGAAAGGTGAGGTGGGGTGATGCATAAAAGAAGGGTTTCAAATTAGCTCAGAGACCGTTCCATAAACCCAATATGTAATAGACACGACCTACTCCTTGCTCAGTGAACTGGACTCAACACCCCCTATTCACCGCCCAAGAATATATCTGACTAGTAAGAATCTTACAACCTATGTATTGATATCTCTCTGTAAGTGAGTCAAGTGGGTGTAAAGCGGCATAAACACAGCAGTGAAAAGCAGCTAAACCCCTTTATAAAAATCAATCACTTTTAAAAACCCGTGAAACAAAGACAGTGAAAGATAGAGAAATTCTTACTAAATTCGTTCAGGGGCTGTGATGCCACCTGGATTGACCATATCTAGACCCACAGCTGATTGAGACATAAGGGTGGACACTCTTGGGGCTGAGAGGTTTGGTGAGGTTGGGTGAGCAAACGCAGACCCTTTAAAGTAATACTGCGTGGTTCCCATCCCATGGGTCCCAAATCTCCAGGTTCAAGGGCATCTTCCTACTTCGAAAACATGCATGAGAAACCCAGAAGATGGTACACCGTGTGATCGGGAAAGGTTTCTAAAACGCACCTCATTTCTCATCTCCCTGTGCTCGGGTTCGCCATTCCAGCCGCTTTACTAGCAATCTCCCTCCTTGGAGAATCAGCACCTTTAACCTCCTGTTCCGTACAGGTTGCAATTTGTCCTGAGGATGAACGGGAAGAGGGGGAACCAATGAGACACTAGCTCTAGGTGTTGGGACAGGCACAGGTCACTCTATTTTCCCATCAGGAAGAAGAATTAACCACAGGCTCAGCCTGCCGCCCGGGACCAGAAGAGGGCCTGAAGCAATCCTGCGCTTTTGCGGCCAGCTCCCAAGAAAGCGAGTGGAAAAATGGAGCTCAGGGGCACTGCAATTCACAAACCTGCAGAGTTATAAATGATAACTCTCGTCCACAAATATATTGACGGCAGACAACGAAGAGGATTTGAAAGCAAGGCAGAATTGCAGGAAACAGATTTCAGGAGGTAGATTCGAATCGCCTTTAAAGCACGGGAAAAGCGGCAAAACCTCGACAATGATGCCCTTGGCCAAAAAGGGCGTATGCGTTTTTTCCTGAATATATTCAGGAAAAAACGCATACGCCCTTTTTGGCCAACCAAGCAACCTGGAAAGGCAAATCAGCGCTACAAAGAAGTCTCGCTTCCCATCGGTCAAAAGGGCCATGCTGAATAAAGTGTCAAACCCAGAAATGCAGGACAGGCCATGGAGAAACGGGAGCCTTGCTACGCTGATGGGCGGGATGTAAATTGCCAACAGCCCCTCTGGAGAAGTGTACGGTGTGTCCTGAAACATCGAAAAAACTCAGCTTAGAGAGCATAGGGCACTTCCACTCATGGGCGTATAAATTGGGAAAACTAAAAATCAGCAAGACACAGGCACCCCAAAGTTTAGGGCTGCTCTGTTGACAAGAACCTCCACTTCGTTACACCTTAAATATCCCAGGAAAGAGAAAAATGGATAAAGAAGTTGTGGTCCTTATGTACAATGGAATATCACTCAGCCATGAAATCAACGTCATAAGGCTAGTAGCAGCATGATGAGTGGATTTAGGTACGACGATTCTAAGTGAAATAAGTCACACAGAAAAAGACACTTATCATAAGATATCACTTATAGAGGGAATGTAAAAACCGCTACCCTTGAACTGAATTACAAAACAGAACAGAGTCACACGTTTAGAAAACACACTATGGCTGCTTAACGGGAAAGGTGAGGTGGGGTGATGCATAAAAGAAGGGTTTCAAATTAGCTCAGAGACCGTTCCATAAACCCAATATGTAATAGACACGACCTACTCCTTGCTCAGTGAACTGGACTCAACACCCCCTATTCACCGCCCAAGAATATATCTGACTAGTAAGAATCTTACAACCTATGTATTGATATCTCTCTGTAAGTGAGTCAAGTGGGTGTAAAGCGGCATAAACACAGCAGTGAAAAGCAGCTAAACCCCTTTATAAAAATCAATCACTTTTAAAAACCCGTGAAACAAAGACAGTGAAAGATAGAGAAATTCTTACTAAATTCGTTCAGGGGCTGTGATGCCACCTGGATTGACCATATCTAGACCCACAGCTGATTGAGACATAAGGGTGGACACTCTTGGGGCTGAGAGGTTTGGTGAGGTTGGGTGAGCAAACGCAGACCCTTTAAAGTAATACTGCGTGGTTCCCATCCCATGGGTCCCAAATCTCCAGGTTCAAGGGCATCTTCCTACTTCGAAAACATGCATGAGAAACCCAGAAGATGGTACACCGTGTGATCGGGAAAGGTTTCTAAAACGCACCTCATTTCTCATCTCCCTGTGCTCGGGTTCGCCATTCCAGCCGCTTTACTAGCAATCTCCCTCCTTGGAGAATCAGCACCTTTAACCTCCTGTTCCGTACAGGTTGCAATTTGTCCTGAGGATGAACGGGAAGAGGGGGAACCAATGAGACACTAGCTCTAGGTGTTGGTACAGGCACAGGTCACTCTATTTTCCCATCAGGAAGAAGAATTAACCACAGGCTCAGCCTGCCGCCCGGGACCAGAAGAGGGCCTGAAGCAATCCTGCGCTTTTGCGGCCAGCTCCCAAGAAAGCGAGTGGAAAAATGGAGCTCAGGGGCACTGCAATTCACAAACCTGCAGAGTTATAAATGATAACTCTCGTCCACAAATATATTGACGGCAGACAACGAAGAGGATTTGAAAGCAAGGCAGAATTGCAGGAAACAGATTTCAGGAGGTAGATTCGAATCGCCTTTAAAGCACGGGAAAAGCGGCAAAACCTCGACAATGATGCCCTTGGCCAAAAAGGGCGTATGCGTTTTTTCCTGAATATATTCAGGAAAAAACGCATACGCCCTTTTTGGCCAACCAAGCAACCTGGAAAGGCAAATCAGCGCTACAAAGAAGTCTCGCTTCCCATCGGTCAAAAGGGCCATGCTGAATAAAGTGTCAAACCCAGAAATGCAGGACAGGCCATGGAGAAACGGGAGCCTTGCTACGCTGATGGGCGGGATGTAAATTGCCAACAGCCCCTCTGGAGAAGTGTACGGTGTGTCCTGAAACATCGAAAAAACTCAGCTTAGAGAGCATAGGGCACTTCCACTCATGGGCGTATAAATTGGGAAAACTAAAAATCAGCAAGACACAGGCACCCCAAAGTTTAGGGCTGCTCTGTTGACAAGAACCTCCACTTCGTTACACCTTAAATATCCCAGGAAAGAGAAAAATGGATAAAGAAGTTGTGGTCCTTATGTACAATGGAATATCACTCAGCCATGAAATCAACGTCATAAGGCTAGTAGCAGCATGATGAGTGGATTTAGGTACGACGATTCTAAGTGAAATAAGTCACACAGAAAAAGACACTTATCCTAAGATATCACTTATAGAGGGAATGTAAAAACCGCTACCCTTGAACTGAATTACAAAACAGAACAGAGTCACACGTTTAGAAAACACACTATGGCTGCTTAACGGGAAAGGTGAGGTGGGGTGATGCATAAAAGAAGGGTTTCAAATTAGCTCAGAGACCGTTCCATAAACCCAATATGTAATAGACACGACCTACTCCTTGCTCAGTGAACTGGACTCAACACCCCCTATTCACCGCCCAAGAATATATCTGACTAGTAAGAATCTTACAACCTATGTATTGATATCTCTCTGTAAGTGAGTCAAGTGGGTGTAAAGCGGCATACACACAGCAGTGAAAAGCAGCTAAACCCCTTTATAAAAATCAATCACTTTTAAAAACCCGTGAAACAAAGACAGTGAAAGATAGAGAAATTCTTACTAAATTCGTTCAGGGGCTGTGATGCCACCTGGATTGACCATATCTAGACCCACAGCTGATTGAGACATAAGGGTGGACACTCTTGGGGCTGAGAGGTTTGGTGAGGTTGGGTGAGCAAACACAGACCCTTTAAAGTAATACTGCGTGGTTCCCATCCCATGGGTCCCAAATCTCCAGGTTCAAGGGCATCTTCCTACTTCGAAAACATGCATGAGAAACCCAGAAGATGGTACACCGTGTGATCGGGAAAGGTTTCTAAAACGCACCTCATTTCTCATCTCCCTGTGCTCGGGTTCGCCATTCCAGCCGCTTTACTAGCAATCTCCCTCCTTGGAGAATCAGCACCTTTAACCTCCTGTTCCGTACAGGTTGCAATTTGTCCTGAGGATGAACGGGAAGAGGGGGAACCAATGAGACACTAGCTCTAGGTGTTGGGACAGGCACAGGTCACTCTATTTTCCCATCAGGAAGAAGAATTAACCACAGGCTCAGCCTGCCGCCCGGGACCAGAAGAGGGCCTGAAGCAATCCTGCGCTTTTGCGGCCAGCTCCCAAGAAAGCGAGTGGAAAAATGGAGCTCAGGGGCACTGCAATTCACAAACCTGCAGAGTTATAAATGATAACTCTCGTCCACAAATATATTGACGGCAGGCAACGAAGAGGATTTGAAAGCAAGGCAGAATTGCAGGAAACAGATTTCAGGAGGTAGATTCGAATCGCCTTTAAAGCACGGGAAAAGCGGCAAAACCTCGACAATGATGCCCTTGGCCAAAAAGGGCGTATGCGTTTTTTCCTGAATATATTCAGGAAAAAACGCATACGCCCTTTTTGGCCAACCAAGCAACCTGGAAAGGCAAATCAGCGCTACAAAGAAGTCTCGCTTCCCATCGGTCAAAAGGGCCATGCTGAATAAAGTGTCAAACCCAGAAATGCAGGACAGCCCATGGAGAAACGGGAGCCTTGCTACGCTGATGGGCGGGATGTAAATTGCCAACAGCCACTCTGGAGAAGTGTACGGTGTGTCCTGAAACATCGAAAAAACTCAGCTTAGAGAGCATAGGGCACTTCCACTCATGGGCGTATAAATTGGGAAAACTAAAAATCAGCAAGACACAGGCACCCCAAAGTTTAGGGCTGCTCTATTGACAAGAACCTCCACTTCGTTACACCTTAAATATCCCAGGAAAGAGAAAAATGGATAAAGAAGTTGTGGTCCTTATGTACAATGGAATATCACTCAGCCATGAAATCAACGTCATAAGGCTAGAAGCAGCATGATGAGTGGATTTAGGTACGACGATTCTAAGTGAAATAAGTCACACAGAAAAAGACACTTATCATAAGATATCACTTATAGAGGGAATGTGAAAACCGCGACCCTTGAACTGAATTACAAAACAGAACAGAGGCACACGTTTAGAAAACACACTATGGCTGCTTAACGGGAAAGGTGAGGTGGGGTGATGCATAAAACAAGGGTTTCAAATTAGCTCAGATACCGTTCCATAAACCCAATATGTAATAGACACGACCTACTCCTTGCTCTGTGAACTGGACTCAACACCCCCTATTCACCGCCCAAGAATATATCTGACTAGTAAGAATCTTAAAAGCTATGTATTGATATCTCTCTGTAAGTGAGTCAAGTGGGTGTAAATCGGCATAAACACAGCAGTGAAAAGCAGCTAAACCCCTTTATAAAAATCAATCACTTTTAAAAACCCGTGAAACAAAGACAGAGAAAGAGAGAGAAATTCTTAATAAATTCGCTCAGGGGCTGTGACGCCACCTGGATTGACCATATCTAGACCCACAGCTGATTGAGACATAAGGGTGGACACTCTTGGGGCTGAGAGGTTTGGTGAGGTTGGGTGAGCAAACGCAGACCCTTTAAAGTAATACTGCGTGGGTCCCATCCCATGGGTCCCAAATCTCCAGGTTCAAGGGCATCTTCCCACTTCGAAAACATGCATGAGAAACCCAGAAGATGGTGCACCGTGTGATCGGGAAAGGTTTCTAAAACGCACCTCATTTCTCATCTCCTTGGGCTCGGGTTCGCCATTCCAGCCGCTTTACTAGCAATCTCCCTTCTTGGAGAATCAGCACCTTTAACCTCCTGTTCCGTACAGGTTGCAATTTGTCCTGAGGATGAACGGGAAGAGGGGGAACCAATGAGACACTAGCTCTAGGTGTTGGGACAGGCACAGGTCACTCTATTTTCCCATCAGGAAGAAAAATTAACCACAGACTCAGCCTGCCGCTCGGAACCAGAATAGGGCCTGAAGAAATCCTGCGCTTTTGCGGCCAGCTCCCAAGAAAGCGAGTTGAAAAATGGAGCTCAGGGGCACTGCAATTCATAAACCTGCAGAGTTATAAATGATAACTCTCGTCCACAAATATATTGAGGGAAGGCAACGAAGAGGATTTGAAAGCAAGGCAGAATTGCAGGAAACAGATTTCAGGAGGTAGATTCGAATCGCCTTTAAAGCACGGGAAAAGCGATAAAACCTCGACAATGATGCCCTTGGCCAAAAAGGGCGTATGCGTTTTTCCTGAATATATTCAGGAAAAAACGCATACGCCCTTTTTGGCCAACCAAGCAACCTGGAAAGGCAAATCAGCGCTACAAAGAAGTCTCGCTTCCCATCGCTCAAAAGGGCCATGCTGTATAAAGTGTCAAAACCAGAAATGCAGGACAGGCCATGGAGAAACGGGAGCCTTGCTACACTGATGGGCGGGATGTAAAATGCCAACGGCCACTCTGGAGAAGTGTACGGTGTGTCCTGAAACATCGAAAAAACTCAGCTTAGACAACATAGGGCACATCCCCTCATGGGCGTATAAATTGGGAAAACTAAAAATCAGCAAGACACAGGCACCCCAAAGTTTAGGGCTGATCTGTTGACAAGAACCTCCACTTCGTTACACCTTAAATATCCCAGGAAAGAGAAAAATGGATAAAGAAGTTGTGGTCCTTATGTACAACGGAATATCACTCAGCCATGAAATCAACTGCATAAGGCTAGTAGCAGCATGATGAGTGGATTTAGGTATGACGATTCTAAGTGAAATAAGTCACACAGAAAAAGACACTTATCATAAGATATCACTTATAGAGGGAATGTAAAAACCGCTACCCTTGAACTGAATTACAAAACAGAACAGAGGCACACGTTTAGAAAACACACTATGGCTGCTTAACGGGAAAGGTGAGGTGGGGTGATGCATAAAACAAGGGTTTCAAATTAGCTCAGAGACCGTTCCATAAACCCAATATGTAATAGACACGACCTACTCCTTGCTCTGTGAACTGGACTCAACACCCCCTATTCACCGCCCAAGAATATATCTGACTAGTAAGAATCTTAAAAGCTATGTATTGATATCTCTCTGTAAGTGAGTCAAGTGGGTGTAAATCGGCATAAACACAGCAGTGAAAAGCAGCTAAACCCCTTTATAAAAATCAATCACTTTTAAAAACCCGTGAAACAAAGACAGAGAAAGAGAGAGAAATTCTTAATAAATTCGCTCAGGGGCTGTGACGCCACCTGGATTGACCATATCTAGACCCACAGCTGATTGAGACATAAGGGTGGACACTCTTGGGGCTGAGAGGTTTGGTGAGGTTGGGTGAGCAAACGCAGACCCTTTAAAGTAATACTGCGTGGGTCCCATCCCATGGGTCCCAAATCTCCAGGTTCAAGGGCATCTTCCCACTACGAAAACATGCATGAGAAACCCAGAAGATGGTGCACCGTGTGATCGGGAAAGGTTTCTAAAACGCACCTCATTTCTCATCTCCTTGGGCTCGGGTTCGCCATTCCAGCCGCTTTACTGGCAATCTCCCTTCTTGGAGAATCAGCACCTTTAACCTCCTGTTCCGTACAGGTTGCAATTTGTCCTGAGGATGAACGGGAAGAGGGGGAACCAATGAGAGACTAGCTCTAGGTGTTGGGACAGGCACAGGTCACTCTATTTTCCCATCAGGAAGAAAAATTAACCACAGACTCAGCCTGCCGCTCGGGACCAGAATAGGGCCTGAAGAAATCCTGCGCTTTTGCGGCCAGCTCCCAAGAAAGCGAGTTGAAAAATGGAGCTCAGGGGCACTGCAATTCATAAACCTGCAGAGTTATAAATGATAACTCTCGTCCACAAATATATTGAGGGAAGGCAACGAAGAGGATTTGAAAGCAAGGCAGAATTGCAGGAAACAGATTTCAGGAGGTAGATTCGAATCGCCTTTAAAGCACGGGAAAAGCGGCAAAACCTCGACAATGATGCCCTTGGCCAAAAAGGGCGTATGCGTTTTTCCTGAATATATTCAGGAAAAAACGCATACGCCCTTTTTGGCCAACCAAGCAACCTGGAAAGGCAAATCAGCGCTACAAAGAAGTCTCGCTTCCCATCGGTCAAAAGGGCCATGCTGAATAAAGTGTCAAAACCAGAAATGCAGGACAGGCCATGGAGAAACGGGAGCCTTGCTACGCTGATGGGCGGGATGTAAAATGCCAACGGCCACTCTGGAGAAGTGTACGGTGTGTCCTGAAACATCGAAAAAACTCAGCTTAGACAACATAGGGCACTTCCCCTCATGGGCGTATAAATTGGGAAAACTAAAAATCAGCAAGACACAGGCACCCCAAAGTTTAGGGCTGATCTGTTGACAAGAACCTCCACTTCGTTACACCTTAAATATCCCAGGAAAGAGAAAAATGGATAAAGAAGTTGTGGTCCTTATGTACAACGGAATATCACTCAGCCATGAAATCAACTGCATAAGGCTAGTAGCAGCATGATGAGTGGATTTAGGTACGACGATTCTAAGTGAAATAAGTCACACAGAAAAAGACACTTATCATAAGATATCACTTATAGAGGGAATGTGAAAACCGCGACCCTTGAACTGAATTACAAAACAGAACAGAGTCACGTTTAGAAAACACACTATGGCTGCTTAACGGGAAAGGTGAGGTGGGGTGATGCATAAAACAAGGGTTTCAAATTAGCTCAGATACCGTTCCATAAACCCAATATGTAATAGACACGACCTACTCCTTGCTCAGTGAACTGGACTCAACACCCCCTATTCACCGCCCAAGAATATATCTGACTAGTAAGAATCTTAAAAGCTATGTATTGATATCTCTCTGTAAGTGAGTCAAGTGGGTGTAAATCGGCATAAACACAGCAGTGAAAAGCAGCTAAACCCCTTTATAAAAATCAATCACTTTTAAAAACCCGTGAAACAAAGACAGAGAAAGAGAGAGAAATTCTTAATAAATTCGCTCAGGGGCTGTGACGCCACCTGGATTGACCATATCTAGACCCACAGCTGATTGAGACATAAGGGTGGACACTCTTGGGGCTGAGAGGTTTGGTGAGGTTGGGTGAGCAAACGCAGACCCTTTAAAGTAATACTGCGTGGTTCCCATCCCATGGGTCCCAAATCTCCAGGTTCAAGGGCATCTTCCTACTTCGAAAACATGCATGAGAAACCCAGAAGATGGTACACCGTGTGATCGGGAAAGGTTTCTAAAACGCACCTCATTTCTCATCTCCCTGTGCTCGGGTTCGCCATTCCAGCCGCTTTACTAGCAATCTCCCTCCTTGGAGGATCAGCACCTTTAACCTCCTGTTCCGTACAGGTTGCAATTTGTCCTGAGGATGAACGGGAAGAGGGGGAACCAATGAGAGACTAGCTCTAGGTGTTGGGACAGGCACAGGTCACTCTATTTTCCCATCAGGAAGAAAAATTAACCACAGACTCAGCCTGCCGCTCGGGACCAGAATAGGGCCTGAAGAAATCCTGCGCTTTTGCGGCCAGCTCCCAAGAAAGCGAGTTGAAAAATGGAGCTCAGGGGCACTGCAATTCATAAACCTGCAGAGTTATAAATGATAACTCTCGTCCACAAACATATTGAGGGAAGGCAACGAAGAGGATTTGAAAGCAAGGCAGAATTGCAGGAAACAGATTTCAGGAGGTAGATTCGAATCGCCTTTAAAGCACGGGAAAAGCGGCAAAACCTCGACAATGATGCCCTTGGCCAAAAAGGGCGTATGCGTTTTTCCTGAATATATTCAGGAAAAAACGCATACGCCCTTTTTGGCCAACCAAGCAACCTGGAAAGGCAAATCAGCGCTACAAAGAAGTCTCGCTTCCCATCGGTCAAAAGGGCCATGCTGAATAAAGTGTCAAAACCAGAAATGCAGGACAGGCCATGGAGAAACGGGAGCCTTGCTACGCTGATGGGCAGGATGTAAAATGCCAACGGCCACTCTGGAGAAATGTACGGTGTGTCCTGAAACATCGAAAAAATTCAGCTTAGACAACATAGGGCACTTCCCCTCATGGGCGTATAAATTGGGAAAACTAAAAATCAGCAAGACACAGGCACCCCAAAGTTTAGGGCTGATCTGTTGACAAGAACCTCCACTTCGTTACACCTTAAATATCCCAGGAAAGAGAAAAATGGATAAAGAAGTTGTGGTCCTTATGTACAACGGAATATCACTCAGCCACGAAATCAACTGCATAAGGCTAGTAGCAGCATGATGAGTGGATTTAGGTACGACGATTCTAAGTGAAATAAGTCACACAGAAAAAGACACTTATCATAAGATATCACTTATAGAGGGAATGTAAAAACCGCTACCCTTAAACTGAATTACAAAACAGAACAGAGTCACGTTTAGAAAACACACTATGGCTGCTTAACGGGAAAGGTGAGGTGGGGTGATGCATAAAACAAGGGTTTCAAATTAGCTCAGATACCGTTCCATAAACCCAATATGTAATAGACACGACCTACTCCTTGCTCAGTGAACTGGACTCAGCACCCCCTATTCACCGCCCAAGAATATATCTGACTAGTAAGAATCTTAAAACATATGTATTGATATCTCTCTGTAAGTAAGTCAAGTGGGTGTAAAGCGGCATAAACAGCAGTGAAAAGCAGCTAAACCCCTTTATAAAAATCAATCACTTTGAAAAACCTGTGAAACAAAGACAGTGAAAGAGAGAGAAATTCTTACTAAATTCGTTCAGGGGCTGTGATGCCTCCTGGATTGACATATCTAGACCCACAGCTGATTGAGACATAAGGGTGGACACTCTTGGGGCTGAGAGGTTTGGTGAGGTTGGGTGAGCAAACGCAGACCCTTTAAAGTAATACTGCGTGGTACCCATCCCATGGGTCCCAAATCTCCAGGTTCAAGGGCATCTTCCTTCATCGAAATCATGCATTAGAAACCCAGAAGATGGTACACCGTGTGATCGGGAAAGGTTTCTAAAACGCACCTCATTTCTCATCTCCTTGTGCTCGGGTTCTCCATTCCAGCCGCTTTAATAGCAATCTCCCTCCTTGGAGAATCAGCACCTTTAACCTCCTGTTCCGTACAGGTTGCAATTTGTCCTGAGGATGAACGGGAAGAGGGGGAACCAATGAGAGACTAGCTCTAGGTGTTGGGACAGGCACAGGTCACTCTATTTTCCCATCAGGAAGAAGAATTAACCACAGGCTCGGCCTGCCGCCCGTGACCAGTATAGGGCCTGAAGCAATCCTGCGCTTTTGCGGCCAGCTCCCAAGAAAGGGATTTGAAAAATGGAGCTCAGGGGCTCTGCAATTCACAAACCTGCAGAGTTATAAATGATAACTCTCGTCCACAAATATATTGACGGCAGGCAACGAAGAGGATTTGAAAGCAAGGCAGAATTGCAGGAAACAGATTTCAGGAGGTAGATTCGAATCGCCTTTAAAGCACAGGAAAAGGGGCAAAACCTCGACCATGATGCCCTTGGCCAAAAAGGGCGTATGCCTTTTTTCCTGAATATATTCAGGAAAAAAGGCATACGCCCTTTTTGGCCAACCAAGCAACCTGGAAAGGCAAATCAGCGCTACAAAGAAGTCTCGCTTCCCATCGGTCAAAAGGGCTATGCTGAATAAAGTGTCAAAACCAGAAATGCAGGACAGGCCATGGAGAAACGGGAGCCTTGCTACGCTGATGGGTGGGATGTAAATTGCCAACAGCCACTCTGGAGAAGTGTACGGTGTGTCCTGAAACATCTAAAAAACTCAGCTTAGAGAGCATAGGGCACTTCCACTCATGGGCGTATAAATTGGGAAAACTAAAAATCAGCAAGACACAGGCACCCCAAAGTTTAGGGCTGCTCTGTTGACAAGAACCTCCACTTCGTTACACCTTAAATATCCCAGGAAAGAGAAAAATGGATAAAGAAGTTGTGTACCTTATGTACAATGGAATATCACTCAGCCATGAAATCAACGTCATAAGGCTAGTAGCAGCATGATGAGTGGATTTAGGAACGACGATTCTAAGTGAAATAAGTCACACAGAAAAAGACACTTATCATAAGATATCACTTATAGAGGGAATGTGAAAACCGCGACCCTTGAACTGAATTACAAAACAGAACAGAGGCACACGTTTAGAAAACACACTATGGCTGCTTAACGGGAAAGGTGAGGTGGGGTGATGCATAAAACAAGGGTTTCAAATTAGCTCAGATACCGTTCCATAAACCCAATATGTAATAGACACGACCTACTCCTTGCTCTGTGAACTGGACTCAACACCCCCTATTCACCGCCCAAGAATATATCTGACTAGTAAGAATCTTAAAAGCTATGTATTGATATCTCTCTGTAAGTGAGTCAAGTGGGTGTAAATCGGCATAAACACAGCAGTGAAAAGCAGCTAAACCCCTTTATAAAAATCAAACACTTTTAAAAACCCGTGAAACAAAGACAGAGAAAGAGAGAGAAATTCTTAATAAATTCGCTCAGGGGCTGTGACGCCACCTGGATTGACCATATCTAGACCCACAGCTGATTGAGACATAAGGGTGGACACTCTTGAGGCTGAGAGGTTTGGTGAGGTTGGGTGAGCAAACGCAGACCCTTTAAAGTAATACTGCGTGGGTCCCATCCCATGGGTCCCAAATCTCCAGGTTCAAGGGCATCTTCCCACTTCGAAAACATGCATGAGAAACCCAGAAGATGGTGCACCGTGTGATCGGGAAAGGTTTCTAAAACGCACCTCATTTCTCATCTCCTTGGGCTCGGGTTCGCCATTCCAGCCGCTTTACTAGCAATCTCCCTCCTTGGAGGATCAGCACCTTTAACCTCCTGTTCCGTACAGGTTGCAATTTGTCCTGAGGATGAACGGGAAGAGGGGGAACCAATGAGACACTAGCTCTAGGTGTTGGGACAGGCACAGGTCACTCTATTTTCCCATCAGGAAGAAGAATTAACCACAGGCTCAGCCTGCCGCCCGTGACCAGTATAGGGCCTGAAGCAATCCTGCGCTTTTGCGGCCAGCTCCCAAGAAAGGGATTTGAAAAATGGAGCTCAGGGGCTCTGCAATTCACAAACCTGCAGAGTTATAAATGATAACTCTCGTCCACAAATATATTGACGGCAGGCAACGAAGAGGATTTGAAAGCAAGGCAGAATTGCAGGAAACAGATTTCAGGAGGTAGATACGAATCGCCTTTAAAGCACAGGAAAAGCGGCAAAACCTCGACCATGATGCCCTTGGCCAAAAAGGGCGTATGCCTTTTTTCCTGAATATATTCAGGAAAAAAGGCATACGCCCTTTTTGGCCAACCAAGCAACCTGGAAAGGCAAATCAGCGCTACAAAGAAGTCTCGCTTCCCATCGGTCAAAAGGGCTATGCTGAATAAAGTGTCAAAACCAGAAATGCAGGACAGGCCATGGAGAAACGGGAGCCTTGCTACGCTGATGGGTGGGATGTAAATTGCCAACAGCCACTCTGGAGAAGTGTACGGTGTGTCCTGAAACATCTAAAAAACTCAGCTTAGAGAGCATAGGGCACTTCCACTCATGGGCGTATAAATTGGGAAAACTAAAAATCAGCAAGACACAGGCACCCCAAAGTTTAGGGATGCTCTGTTGACAAGAACCTCCACTTCGTTACACCTTAAATATCCCAGGAAAGAGAAAAATGGATAAAGAAGTTGTGGTCCTTATGTACAATGGAATATCACTCAGCCATGAAATCAACGTCATAAGGCTAGTAGCAGCATGATGAGTGGATTTAGGTACGACGATTCTAAGTGAAATAAGTCACACAGAAAAAGACACTTATCATAAGATATCACTTATAGAGGGAATGTGAAAACCGCGACCCTTGAACTGAATTACAAAACAGAACAGAGGCACACGTTTAGAAAACACACTATGGCTGCTTAATGGGAAAGGTGAGGTGGGGTGATGCATAAAACAAGGGTTTCAAATTAGCTCAGATACCGTTCCATAAACCCAATATGTAATAGACACGACCTACTCCTTGCTCTGTGAACTGGACTCAACACCCCCTATTCACCGCCCAAGAATATATCTGACTAGTAAGAATCTTAAAAGCTATGTATTGATATCTCTCTGTAAGTGAGTCAAGTGGGTGTAAATCGGCATAAACACAGCAGTGAAAAGCAGCTAAACCCCTTTATAAAAATCAATCACTTTTAAAAACCCGTGAAACAAAGACAGAGAAAGAGAGAGAAATTCTTAATAAATTCGCTCAGGGGCTGTGACGCCACCTGGATTGACCATATCTAGACCCACAGCTGATTGAGACATAAGGGTGGACACTCTTGGGGCTGAGAGGTTTGGTGAGGTTGGGTGAGCAAACGCAGACCCTTTAAAGTAATACTGCGTGGGTCCCATCCCATGGGTCCCAAATCTCCAGGTTCAAGGGCATCTTCCCACTTCGAAAACATGCATGAGAAACCCAGAAGATGGTGCACCGTGTGATCGGGAAAGGTTTCTAAAACGCACCTCATTTCTCATCTCCTTGGGCTCGGGTTCGCCATTCCAGCCGCTTTACTAGCAATCTCCCTTCTTGGAGAATCAGCACCTTTAACCTCCTGTTCCGTACAGGTTGCAATTTGTCCTGAGGATGAACGGGAAGAGGGGGAACCAATGAGACACTAGCTCTAGGTGTTGGGACAGGCACAGGTCACTCTATTTTCCCATCAGGAAGAAAAATTAACCACAGACTCAGCCTGCCGCTCGGGACCAGAATAGGGCCTGAAGAAATCCTGCGCTTTTGCGGCCAGCTCCCAAGAAAGCGAGTTGAAAAATGGAGCTCAGGGGCACTGCAATTCATAAACCTGCAGAGTTATAAATGATAACTCTCGCCCACAAATATATTGAGGGAAGGCAACGAAGAGGATTTGAAAGCAAGGCAGAATTGCAGGAAACAGATTTCAGGAGGTAGATTCGAATCGCCTTTAAAGCACGGGAAAAGCGGCAAAACCTCGACAATGATGCCCTTGGCCAAAAAGGGCGTATGCGTTTTTCCTGAATATATTCAGGAAAAAACGCATACGCCCTTTTTGGCCAACCAAGCAACCTGGAAAGGCAAATCAGCGCTACAAAGAAGTCTCGCTTCCCATCGGTCAAAAGGGCCATGCTGAATAAAGTGTCAAAACCAGAAATGCAGGACAGGCCATGGAGAAACGGGAGCCTTGCTACGCTGATGGGCGGGATGTAAAATGCCAACGGCCACTCTGGAGAAATGTACGGTGTGTCCTGAAACATCGAAAAAATTCAGCTTAGACAACATAGGGCACTTCCCCTCATGGGCGTATAAATTGGGAAAACTAAAAATCAGCAAGACACAGGCACCCCAAAGTTTAGGGCTGATCTGTTGACAAGAACCTCCACTTCGTTACACCTTAAATATCCCAGGAAAGAGAAAAATGGATAAAGAAGTTGTGGTCCTTATGTACAACGGAATATCACTCAGCCACGAAATCAACTGCATAAGGCTAGTAGCAGCATGATGAGTGGATTTAGGTACGACGATTCTAAGTGAAATAAGTCACACAGAAAAAGACACTTATCATAAGATATCACTTATAGAGGGAATGTAAAAACCGCTACCCTTAAACTGAATTACAAAACAGAACAGAGTCACGTTTAGAAAACACACTATGGCTGCTTAACGGGAAAGGTGAGGTGGGGTGATGCATAAAACAAGGGTTTCAAATTAGCTCAGATACCGTTCCATAAACCCAATATGTAATAGACACGACCTACTCCTTGCTCTGTGAACTGGACTCAACACCCCCTATTCACCGCCCAAGAATATATCTGACTAGTAAGAATCTTAAAAGCTATGTATTGATATCTCTCTGTAAGTGAGTCAAGTGGGTGTAAATCGGCATAAACACAGCAGTGAAAAGCAGCTAAACCCCTTTATAAAAATCAAACACTTTTAAAAACCCGTGAAACAAAGACAGAGAAAGAGAGAGAAATTCTTAATAAATTCGCTCAGGGGCTGTGACGCCACCTGGATTGACCATATCTAGACCCACAGCTGATTGAGACATAAGGGTGGACACTCTTGAGGCTGAGAGGTTTGGTGAGGTTGGGTGAGCAAACGCAGACCCTTTAAAGTAATACTGCGTGGGTCCCATCCCATGGGTCCCAAATCTCCAGGTTCAAGGGCATCTTCCCACTTCGAAAACATGCATGAGAAACCCAGAAGATGGTGCACCGTGTGATCGGGAAAGGTTTCTAAAACGCACCTCATTTCTCATCTCCTTGGGCTCGGGTTCGCCATTCCAGCCGCTTTACTAGCAATCTCCCTCCTTGGAGGATCAGCACCTTTAACCTCCTGTTCCGTACAGGTTGCAATTTGTCCTGAGGATGAACGGGAAGAGGGGGAACCAATGAGACACTAGCTCTAGGTGTTGGGACAGGCACAGGTCACTCTATTTTCCCATCAGGAAGAAGAATTAACCACAGGCTCAGCCTGCCGCCCGTGACCAGTATAGGGCCTGAAGCAATCCTGCGCTTTTGCGGCCAGCTCCCAAGAAAGGGATTTGAAAAATGGAGCTCAGGGGCTCTGCAATTCACAAACCTGCAGAGTTATAAATGATAACTCTCGTCCACAAATATATTGACGGCAGGCAACGAAGAGGATTTGAAAGCAAGGCAGAATTGCAGGAAACAGATTTCAGGAGGTAGATACGAATCGCCTTTAAAGCACAGGAAAAGCGGCAAAACCTCGACCATGATGCCCTTGGCCAAAAAGGGCGTATGCCTTTTTTCCTGAATATATTCAGGAAAAAAGGCATACGCCCTTTTTGGCCAACCAAGCAACCTGGAAAGGCAAATCAGCGCTACAAAGAAGTCTCGCTTCCCATCGGTCAAAAGGGCTATGCTGAATAAAGTGTCAAAACCAGAAATGCAGGACAGGCCATGGAGAAACGGGAGCCTTGCTACGCTGATGGGTGGGATGTAAATTGCCAACAGCCACTCTGGAGAAGTGTACGGTGTGTCCTGAAACATCTAAAAAACTCAGCTTAGAGAGCATAGGGCACTTCCACTCATGGGCGTATAAATTGGGAAAACTAAAAATCAGCAAGACACAGGCACCCCAAAGTTTAGGGATGCTCTGTTGACAAGAACCTCCACTTCGTTACACCTTAAATATCCCAGGAAAGAGAAAAATGGATAAAGAAGTTGTGGTCCTTATGTACAATGGAATATCACTCAGCCATGAAATCAACGTCATAAGGCTAGTAGCAGCATGATGAGTGGATTTAGGTACGACGATTCTAAGTGAAATAAGTCACACAGAAAAAGACACTTATCATAAGATATCACTTATAGAGGGAATGTGAAAACCGCGACCCTTGAACTGAATTACAAAACAGAACAGAGGCACACGTTTAGAAAACACACTATGGCTGCTTAATGGGAAAGGTGAGGTGGGGTGATGCATAAAACAAGGGTTTCAAATTAGCTCAGATACCGTTCCATAAACCCAATATGTAATAGACACGACCTACTCCTTGCTCTGTGAACTGGACTCAACACCCCCTATTCACCGCCCAAGAATATATCTGACTAGTAAGAATCTTAAAAGCTATGTATTGATATCTCTCTGTAAGTGAGTCAAGTGGGTGTAAATCGGCATAAACACAGCAGTGAAAAGCAGCTAAACCCCTTTATAAAAATCAATCACTTTTAAAAACCCGTGAAACAAAGACAGAGAAAGAGAGAGAAATTCTTAATAAATTCGCTCAGGGGCTGTGACGCCACCTGGATTGACCATATCTAGACCCACAGCTGATTGAGACATAAGGGTGGACACTCTTGGGGCTGAGAGGTTTGGTGAGGTTGGGTGAGCAAACGCAGACCCTTTAAAGTAATACTGCGTGGGTCCCATCCCATGGGTCCCAAATCTCCAGGTTCAAGGGCATCTTCCCACTTCGAAAACATGCATGAGAAACCCAGAAGATGGTGCACCGTGTGATCGGGAAAGGTTTCTAAAACGCACCTCATTTCTCATCTCCTTGGGCTCGGGTTCGCCATTCCAGCCGCTTTACTAGCAATCTCCCTTCTTGGAGAATCAGCACCTTTAACCTCCTGTTCCGTACAGGTTGCAATTTGTCCTGAGGATGAACGGGAAGAGGGGGAACCAATGAGACACTAGCTCTAGGTGTTGGGACAGGCACAGGTCACTCTATTTTCCCATCAGGAAGAAAAATTAACCACAGACTCAGCCTGCCGCTCGGGACCAGAATAGGGCCTGAAGAAATCCTGCGCTTTTGCGGCCAGCTCCCAAGAAAGCGAGTTGAAAAATGGAGCTCAGGGGCACTGCAATTCATAAACCTGCAGAGTTATAAATGATAACTCTCGCCCACAAATATATTGAGGGAAGGCAACGAAGAGGATTTGAAAGCAAGGCAGAATTGCAGGAAACAGATTTCAGGAGGTAGATTCGAATCGCCTTTAAAGCACGGGAAAAGCGGCAAAACCTCGACAATGATGCCCTTGGCCAAAAAGGGCGTATGCGTTTTTCCTGAATATATTCAGGAAAAAACGCATACGCCCTTTTTGGCCAACCAAGCAACCTGGAAAGGCAAATCAGCGCTACAAAGAAGTCTCGCTTCCCATCGGTCAAAAGGGCCATGCTGAATAAAGTGTCAAAACCAGAAATGCAGGACAGGCCATGGAGAAACGGGAGCCTTGCTACGCTGATGGGCGGGATGTAAAATGCCAACGGCCACTCTGGAGAAATGTACGGTGTGTCCTGAAACATCGAAAAAATTCAGCTTAGACAACGTAGGGCACTTCCCCTCATGGGCGTATAAATTGGGAAAACTAAAAATCAGCAAGACACAGGCACCCCAAAGTTTAGGGCTGATCTGTTGACAAGAACCTCCACTTCGTTACACCTTAAATATCCCAGGAAAGAGAAAAATGGATAAAGAAGTTGTGGTCCTTATGTACAACGGAATATCACTCAGCCACGAAATCAACTGCATAAGGCTAGTAGCAGCATGATGAGTGGATTTAGGTACGACGATTCTAAGTGAAATAAGTCACACAGAAAAAGACACTTATCATAAGATATCACTTATAGAGGGAATGTAAAAACCGCTACCCTTAAACTGAATTACAAAACAGAACAGAGTCACGTTTAGAAAACACACTATGGCTCCTTAACGGGAAAGGTGAGGTGGGGTGATGCATAAAACAAGGGTTTCAAATTAGCTCAGATACCGTTCCATAAACCCAATATGTAATAGACACGACCTACTCCTTGCTCAGTGAACTGGACTCAACACCCCCTATTCACCGCCCAAGAATATATCTGACTAGTAAGAATCTTAAAACATATGTATTGATATCTCTCTGTAAGTAAGTCAAGTGGGTGTAAAGCGGCATAAACAGCAGTGAAAAGCAGCTAAACCCCTTTATAAAAATCAATCACTTTTAAAAACCTGTGAAACAAAGACAGTGAAAGAGAGAGAAATTCTTACTAAATTCGTTCAGGGGCTGTGATGCCTCCTGGATTGACATATCTAGACCCACAGCTGATTGAGACATAAGGGTGGACACTCTTGGGGCTGAGAGGTTTGGTGAGGTTGGGTGAGCAAACGCAGACCCTTTAAAGTAATACTGCGTGGTACCCATCCCATGGGTCCCAAATCTCCAGGTTCAAGGGCATCTTCCTTCATCGAAATCATGCATTAGAAACCCAGAAGATGGTACACCGTGTGATCGGGAAAGGTTTCTAAAACGCACCTCATTTCTCATCTCCTTGTGCTCGGGTTCTCCATTCCAGCCGCTTTAATAGCAATCTCCCTCCTTGGAGAATCAGCACCTTTAACCTCCTGTTCCGTACAGGTTGCAATTTGTCCTGAGGATGAACGGGAAGAGGGGGAACCAATGAGAGACTAGCTCTAGGTGTTGGGACAGGCACAGGTCACTCTATTTTCCCATCAGGAAGAAGAATTAACCACAGGCTCGGCCTGCCGCCCGTGACCAGTACAGGGCCTGAAGCAATCCTGCGCTTTTGCGGCCAGCTCCCAAGAAAGGGATTTGAAAAATGGAGCTCAGGGGCTCTGCAATTCACAAACCTGCAGAGTTATAAATGATAACTCTCGTCCACAAATATATTGACGGCAGGCAACGAAGAGGATTTGAAAGCAAGGCAGAATTGCAGGAAACAGATTTCAGGAGGTAGATTCGAATCGCCTTTAAAGCACAGGAAAAGGGGCAAAACCTCGACCATGATGTCCTTGGCCAAAAAGGGCGTATGCCTTTTTTCCTGAATATATTCAGGAAAAAAGGCATACGCCCTTTTTGGCCAACCAAGCAACCTGGAAAGGCAAATCAGCGCTACAAAGAAGTCTCGCTTCCCATCGGTCAAAAGGGCTATGCTGAATAAAGTGTCAAAACCAGAAATGCAGGACAGGCCATGGAGAAACGGGAGCCTTGCTACGCTGATGGGTGGGATGTAAATTGCCAACAGCCACTCTGGAGAAGTGTACGGTGTGTCCTGAAACATCGAAAAAACTCAGCTTAGAGAGCATAGGGCACTTCCACTCATGGGCGTATAAATTGGGAAAACTAAAAATCAGCAAGACACAGGCACCCCAAAGTTTAGGGCTGCTCTGTTGACAAGAACCTCCACTTCGTTACACCTTAAATATCCCAGGAAAGAGAAAAATGGATAAAGAAGTTGTGGTCCTTATGTACAATGGAATATCACTCAGCCATGAAATCAACGTCATAAGGCTAGTAGCAGCATGATGAGTGGATTTAGGTACGACGATTCTAAGTGAAATAAGTCACACAGAAAAAGACACTTATCCTAAGATATCACTTATAGAGGGAATGTGAAAACCGCGACCCTTGAACTGAATTACAAAACAGAACAGAGGCACACGTTTAGAAAACACACTATGGCTGCTTAACGGGAAAGGTGAGGTGGGGTGATGCATAAAACAAGGGTTTCAAATTAGCTCAGATACCGTTCCATAAACCCAATATGTAATAGACACGACCTACTCCTTGCTCTGTGAACTGGACTCAACACCCCCTATTCACCGCCCAAGAATATATCTGACTAGTAAGAATCTTAAAAGCTATGTATTGATATCTCTCTGTAAGTGAGTCAAGTGGGTGTAAATCGGCATAAACACAGCAGTGAAAAGCAGCTAAACCCCTTTATAAAAATCAATCACTTTTAAAAACCCGTGAAACAAAGACAGAGAAAGAGAGAGAAATTCTTAATAAATTCGCTCAGGGGCTGTGACGCCACCTGGATTGACCATATCTAGACCCACAGCTGATTGAGACATAAGGGTGGACACTCTTGGGGCTGAGAGGTTTGGTGAGGTTGGGTGAGCAAACGCAGACCCTTTAAAGTAATACTGCGTGGGTCCCATCCCATGGGTCCCAAATCTCCAGGTTCAAGGGCATCTTCCCACTTCGAAAACATGCATGAGAAACCCAGAAGATGGTGCACCGTGTGATCGGGAAAGGTTTCTAAAACGCACCTCATTTCTCATCTCCTTGGGCTCGGGTTCGCCATTCCAGCCGCTTTACTAGCAATCTCCCTCCTTGGAGGATCAGCACCTTTAACCTCCTGTTCCGTACAGGTTGCAATTTGTCCTGAGGATGAACGGGAAGAGGGGGAACCAATGAGACACTAGCTCTAGGTGTTGGGACAGGCACAGGTCACTCTATTTTCCCATCAGGAAGAAGAATTAACCACAGGCTCAGCCTGCCGCCCGTGACCAGTATAGGGCCTGAAGCAATCCTGCGCTTTTGCGGCCAGCTCCCAAGAAAGGGATTTGAAAAATGGAGCTCAGGGGCTCTGCAATTCACAAACCTGCAGAGTTATAAATGATAACTCTCGTCCACAAATATATTGAGGGAAGGCAACGAAGAGGATTTGAAAGCAAGGCAGAATTGCAGGAAACAGATTTCAGGAGGTAGATTCGAATCGCCTTTAAAGCACGGGAAAAGCGGCAAAACCTCGACAATGATGCCCTTGGCCAAAAAGGGCGTATGCGTTTTTTCCTGAATATATTCAGGAAAAAACGCATACGCCCTTTTTGGCCAACCAAGCAACCTGGAAAGGCAAATCAGCGCTACAAAGAAGTCTCGCTTCCCATCGGTCAAAAGGGCCATGCTGAATAAAGTGTCAAACCCAGAAATGCAGGACAGCCCATGGAGAAACGGGAGCCTTGCTACGCTGATGGGCGGGATGTAAATTGCCAACAGCCCCTCTGGAGAAGTGTACGGTGTGTCCTGAAACATCGAAAAAATTCAGCTTAGAGAGCATAGGGCACTTCCACTCATGGGCGTATAAATTGGGAAAACTACAAATCAGCAAGACCCAGGCACCCCAAAGTTTAGGGCTGCTCTGTTGACAAGAACCTCCACTTCGTTACACCTTAAATATCCCAGGAAAGAGAAAAATGGATAAAGAAGTTGTGGTCCTTATGTACAATGGAATATCACTCAGCCATGAAATCAACGTCATAAGGCTAGTAGCAGCATGATGAGTGGATTTAGGTACGACGATTCTAAGTGAAATAAGTCACACAGAAAAAGACACTTATCCTAAGATATCACTTATAGAGGGAATGTAAAAACCGCTACCCTTGAACTGAATTACAAAACAGAACAGAGTCACACGTTTAGAAAACACACTATGGCTGCTTAACGGGAAAGGTGAGGTGGGGTGATGCATAAAAGAAGGGTTTCAAATTAGCTCAGAGACCGTTCCATAAACCCAATATGTAATAGACACGACCTACTCCTTGCTCAGTGAACTGGACTCAACACCCCCTATTCACCGCCGAAGAATATATCTGACTAGTAAGAATCTTACAACCTATGTATTGATATCTCTCTGTAAGTGAGTCAAGTGGGTGTAAAGCGGCATAAACACAGCAGTGAAAAGCAGCTAAACCCCTTTATAAAAATCAATCACTTTGAAAAACCCGTGAAACAAAGACAGTGAAAGAGAGAGAAATTCGTACTAAATTCGTTCAGGGGCTGTGATGCCACCTGGATTGACCATATCTAGACCCACAGCTGATTGAGACATAAGGGTGGACACTCTTGGGGCTGAGAGGTTTGGTGAGGTTGGGTGAGCAAACGCAGACCCTTTAAAGTAATACTGCGTGGTTCCCATCCCATGGGTCCCAAATCTCCAGGTTCAAGGGCATCTTCCTACTTCGAAAACATGCATGAGAAACCCAGAAGATGGTACACCGTGTGATCGGGAAAGGTTTCTAAAACGCACCTCATTTCTCATCTCCCTGTGCTCGGGTTCGCCATTCCAGCCGCTTTACTAGCAATCTCCCTCCTTGGAGAATCAGCACCTTTAACCTCCTGTTCCGTACAGGTTGCAATTTGTCCTGAGGATGAACGGGAAGAGGGGGAACCAATGAGACACTAGCTCTAGGTGTTGGGACAGGCACAGGTCACTCTATTTTCCCATCAGGAAGAAGAATTAACCACAGGCTCAGCCTGCCGCCCGGGACCAGAAGAGGGCCTGAAGCAATCCTGCGCTTTTGCGGCCAGCTCCCAAGAAAGCGAGTGGAAAAATGGAGCTCAGGGGCACTGCAATTCACAAACCTGCAGAGTTATAAATGATAACTCTCGTCCACAAATATATTGACGGCAGGCAACGAAGAGGATTTGAAAGCAAGGCAGAATTGCAGGAAACAGATTTCAGGAGGTAGATTCGAATCGCCTTTAAAGCACGGGAAAAGCGGCAAAACCTCGACAATGATGCCATTGGCTAAAAAGGGCGTATGCGTTTTTTCCTGAATATATTCAGGAAAAAACGCATACGCCCTTTTTGGCCAACCAAGCAACCTGGAAAGGCAAATCAGCGCTACAAGGAAGTCTCGCTTCCCATCGGTCAAAAGGGCCATGCTGAATAAAGTGTCAAACACAGAAATGCAGGACAGCCCATGGAGAAACGGGAGCCTTGCTACGCTGATGGGCGGGATGTAAATTGCCAACAGCCCCTCTGGAGAAGTGTACGGTGTGTCCTGAAACATCGAAAAAACTCAGCTTAGAGAGCATAGGGCACTTCCACTCATGGGCGTATAAATTGGGAAAACTAAAAATCAGCAAGACACAGGCACCCCAAAGTTTAGGGCTGCTCTGTTGACAAGAACCTCCACTTCGTTACACCTTAAATATCCCAGGAAAGAGAAAAATGGATAAAGAAGTTGTGGTCCTTATGTACAATGGAATATCACTCAGCCATGAAATCAACGTCATAAGGCTAGAAGCAGCATGATGAGTGGATTTAGGTACGACGATTCTAAGTGAAATAAGTCACACAGAAAAAGACACTTATCATAAGATATCACTTATAGAGGGAATGTGAAAACCGCGACCCTTGAACTGAATTACAAAACAGAACAGAGGCACACGTTTAGAAAACACACTATGGCTGCTTAACGGGAAAGGTGAGGTGGGGTGATGCATAAAACAAGGGTTTCAAATTAGCTCAGATACCGTTCCATAAACCCAATATGTAATAGACACGACCTACTCCTTGCTCTGTGAACTGGACTCAACACCCCCTATTCACCGCCCAAGAATATATCTGACTAGTAAGAATCTTAAAAGCTATGTATTGATATCTCTCTGTAAGTGAGTCAAGTGGGTGTAAATCGGCATAAACACAGCAGTGAAAAGCAGCTAAACCGCTTTATAAAAATCAATCACTTTTAAAAACCCGTGAAACAAAGACAGAGAAAGAGAGAGAAATTCTTAATAAATTCGCTCAGGGGCTGTGACGCCACCTGGATTGACCATATCTAGACCCACAGCTGATTGAGACATAAGGGTGGACACTCTTGGGGCTGAGAGGTTTGGTGAGGTTGGGTGAGCAAACGCAGACCCTTTAAAGTAATACTGCGTGGGTCCCATCCCATGGGTCCCAAATCTCCAGGTTCAAGGGCATCTTCCCACTTCGAAAACATGCATGAGAAACCCAGAAGATGGTGCACCGTGTGATCGGGAAAGGTTTCTAAAACGCACCTCATTTCTCATCTCCTTGGGCTCGGGTTCGCCATTCCAGCCGCTTTACTAGCAATCTCCCTTCTTGGAGAATCAGCACCTTTAACCTCCTGTTCCGTACAGGTTGCAATTTGTCCTGAGGATGAACGGGAAGAGGGGGAACCAATGAGACACTAGCTCTAGGTGTTGGGACAGGCACAGGTCACTCTATTTTCCCATCAGGAAGAAAAATTAACCACAGACTCAGCCTGCCGCTCGGAACCAGAATAGGGCCTGAAGAAATCCTGCGCTTTTGCGGCCAGCTCCCAAGAAAGCGAGTTGAAAAATGGAGCTCAGGGGCACTGCAATTCATAAACCTGCAGAGTTATAAATGATAACTCTCGTCCACAAATATATTGAGGGAAGGCAACGAAGAGGATTTGAAAGCAAGGCAGAATTGCAGGAAACAGATTTCAGGAGGTAGATTCGAATCGCCTTTAAAGCACGGGAAAAGCGATAAAACCTCGACAATGATGCCCTTGGCCAAAAAGGGCGTATGCGTTTTTCCTGAATATATTCAGGAAAAAACGCATACGCCCTTTTTGGCCAACCAAGCAACCTGGAAAGGCAAATCAGCGCTACAAAGAAGTCTCGCTTCCCATCGCTCAAAAGGGCCATGCTGTATAAAGTGTCAAAACCAGAAATGCAGGACAGGCCATGGAGAAACGGGAGCCTTGCTACACTGATGGGCGGGATGTAAAATGCCAACGGCCACTCTGGAGAAGTGTACGGTGTGTCCTGAAACATCGAAAAAACTCAGCTTAGACAACATAGGGCACATCCCCTCATGGGCGTATAAATTGGGAAAACTAAAAATCAGCAAGACACAGGCACCTCAAAGTTTAGGGCTGATCTGTTGACAAGAACCTCCACTTCGTTACACCTTAAATATCCCAGGAAAGAGAAAAATGGATAAAGAAGTTGTGGTCCTTATGTACAACGGAATATCACTCAGCCATGAAATCAACTGCATAAGGCTAGTAGCAGCATGATGAGTGGATTTAGGTATGACGATTCTAAGTGAAATAAGTCACACAGAAAAAGACACTTATCATAAGATATCACTTATAGAGGGAATGTAAAAACCGCTACCCTTGAACTGAATTACAAAACAGAACAGAGGCACACGTTTAGAAAACACACTATGGCTGCTTAACGGGAAAGGTGAGGTGGGGTGATGCATAAAACAAGGGTTTCAAATTAGCTCAGAGACCGTTCCATAAACCCAATATGTAATAGACACGACCTACTCCTTGCTCAGTGATCTGGACTCAACACCCCCTATTCACCGCCCAAGAATATATCTGACTAGTAAGAATCTTAAAAGCTATGTATTAATATCTCTCTGTAAGTGAGTCAAGTGGGTGTAAAGCGGCATAAACAGAGCAGTGAAAAGCAGCTAAACCCCTTTATAAAAACCAATTACTTTTAAAAACCCGTGAAACAAAGACAGTGAAAGAGAGAGAAAGTCTTACTAAATTCGTTCAGGGGCTGTGATGCCACCTGGATTGACCATATCTAGACCCACAGCTGATTGAGACATAAGGGTGGACACTCTTGGGGCTGAGAGGTTTGGTGAGGTTGGGTGAGCAAACGCAGACCCTTTAAAGTAATACTGCATTGTACCCATCCCATGGGTCCCAAATCTCCAGGTTCATGGGCATCTTCCCACTTCGAAAACATGCATGAGAAACCCAGAAGATGGTGCACCGTGTGATCGGGAAAGGTTTTTAAAACGCACCTCATTTCTCATCTCCTTGTGCTCGGGTTCTCCATTCCAGCCGCTTTACTAGCAATCTCCCTCCTTGGAGGATCAGCACCTTTAACCTCCTGTTCCGTACAGGTTGCAATTTGTCCTGAGGATGAACGGGAAGAGGGGGAACCAATGAGAGACTAGCTCTAGGTGTTGGGACAGGCACAGGTCACTCTATTTTCCCATCAGGAAGAAGAATTAACCACAGGCTCAGCCTGCCGCCCGTGACCAGTATAGGGCCTGAAGCAATCCTGCGCTTTTGCGGCCAGCTCCCAAGAAAGGGATTTGAAAAATGGAGCTCAGGGGCTCTGCAATTCACAAACCTGCAGAGTTATAAATGATAACTCTCGTCCACAAATATATTGAGGGAAGGCAACGAAGAGGATTTGAAAGCAAGGCAGAATTGCAGGAAACAGATTTCAGGAGGTAGATACGAATCGCCTTTAAAGCACAGGAAAAGGGGCAAAACCTCGCCCATGATGCCCTTGGCCAAAAAGGGCGTATGCCTTTTTTCCTGAATATATTCAGGAAAAAAGGCATACGCCCTTTTTGGCCAACCAAGCAACCTGGAAAGGCAAATCAGCGCTACAAAGAAGTCTCGCTTCCCATCGGTCAAAAGGGCTATGCTGAATAAAGTGCCAAAACCAGAAATGCAGGACAGGCCATGGAGAAACGGGAGCCTTGCTACGCTGATGGGCGGGATGTTAATTGCCAACAGCCACTCTGGAGAAGTGTACGGTGTGTCCTGAAACATCTAAAAAACTCAGCTTAGAGAGCATAGGGCACTTCCACTCATGGGCGTATAAATTGGGAAAACTAAAAATCAGCAAGACACAGGCACCCCAAAGTTTAGGGCTGCTCTGTAGACAAGAACCTCCACTTCATTACACCTTAAATATCCCAGGAAAGAGAAAAATGGATAAAGAAGTTGTGGTCCTTATGTACAATGGAATATCACTCAGCCATGAAATCAACGTTATAAGGCTAGTAGCACCATGATGAGTGGATTTAGGTACGACGATTCTAAGTGAAATAAGTCACACAGAAAAATACACTTATCATAAGTTATCACTTATAGAGGGAATGTAAAAACCGCTACCCTTGAACTGAATTACAAAACAGAACAGAGTCACACGTTTAGAAAACATACTATGGCTGCTTAACGGGAAAGGTGAGGTGGGGTGATGCATAAAACAAGGGTTTCAAATTAGCTCAGAGACCGTTCCATAAACCCAATATGTAATAGACACGACCTACTCCTTGCTCTGTGAACTGGACTCAACACCCCCTATTCACCGCCCAAGAGTATATCTGACTAGTAAGAATCTTACAACCTATGTATTGATATCTCTCTGTAAGTGAGTCAAGTGGGGGTAAAGCGGCATAAACACAGCAGTGAAAAGCAGCTAAACCCCTTTATAAAAATCAATCACTTTTAAAAACCCGTGAAACAAAGACAGTGAAAGATAGAGAAATTCTTACTAAATTCGTTCAGGGGCTGTGATGCCACCTGGATTGACCATATCTAGACCCACAGCTGATTGAGACATAAGGGTGGACACTCTTGGGGCTGAGAGGTTTGGTGAGGTTGGGTGAGCAAACGCAGACTCATTAAAGTAATACTGCGTGGTTCCCATCCCATGGGTCCCAAATCTCCAGGTTCAAGGGCATCTTCCTACTTCGAAAACATGCATGAGAAACCCAGAAGATGGTACACCGTGTGATCGGGAAAGGTTTCTAAAACGCACCTCATTTCTCATCTCCCTGTGCTCGGGTTCGCCATTCCAGCCGCTTTACTAGCAATCTCCCTCCTTGGAGAATCAGCACCTTTAACCTCCTGTTCCGTACAGGTTGCAATTTGTCCTGAGGATGAACGGGAAGAGGGGGAACCAATGAGACACTAGCTCTAGGTGTTGGGACAGGCACAGGCCACTCTATTGTCCCATCAGGAAGAAGATTTAAACACAGGCTCAGCCTGCCGCCCGGGACCAGAATAGGGCCTGAAGCAATCCTGCGCTTTTGCGGCCAGCTCCCAAGAAAGCGAGTGGAAAAATGGAGCTCAGGGGCACTGCAATTCACAAACCTGCAGAGTTATAAAAGATAACTCTCGTCCACAAATATATTGACGGCAGACAACGAAGAGGATTTGAAAGCAAGGCAGAATTGCAGGAAACAGATTTCAGGAGGTAGATTCGAATCGCCTTTAAAGCACGGGAAAAGCGGCAAAACCTCGACAATGATGCCCTTGGCCAAAAAGGGCGTATGCGTTTTTTCCTGAATATATTCAGGAAAAAACGCATACGCCCTTTTTGGCCAACCAAGCAACCTGGAAAGGCAAATCAGCGCTACAAAGAAGTCTCGCTTCCCATCGGTCAAAAGGGCCATGCTGAATAAAGTGTCAAACCCAGAAATGCAGGACAGCCCATGGAGAAACGGGAGCCTTGCTACGCTGATGGGCGGGATGTAAATTGCCAACAGCCCCTCTGGAGAAGTGTACGGTGTGTCCTGAAACATCGAAAAAATTCAGCTTAGAGAGCATAGGGCACTTCCACTCATGGGCGTATAAATTGGGAAAACTAAAAATCAGCAAGACACAGGCACCCCAAAGTTTAGGGCTGCTCTGTAGACAAGAACCTCCACTTCATTACACCTTAAATATCCCAGGAAAGAGAAAAATGGATAAAGAAGTTGTGGTCCTTATGTACAATGGAATATCACTCAGCCATGAAATCAACGTTATAAGGCTACTAGCACCATGATGAGTGGATTTAGGTACGACGATTCTAAGTGAAATAAGTCACACAGAAAAATACACTTATCATAAGTTATCACTTATAGAGGGAATGTAAAAACCGCTACCCTTGAACTGAATTACAAAACAGAACAGAGTCACACGTTTAGAAAACATACTATGGCTGCTTAACGGGAAAGGTGAGGTGGGGTGATGCATAAAACAAGGGTTTCAAATTAGCTCAGAGACCGTTCCATAAACCCAATATGTAATAGACACGACCTACTCCTTGCTCTGTGAACTGGACTCAACACCCCCTATTCACCGCCCAAGAGTATATCTGACTAGTAAGAATCTTACAACCTATGTATTGATATCTCTCTGTAAGTGAGTCAAGTGGGGGTAAAGCGGCATAAACACAGCAGTGAAAAGCAGCTAAACCCCTTTATAAAAATCAATCACTTTTAAAAACCCGTGAAACAAAGACAGTGAAAGATAGAGAAATTCTTACTAAATTCGTTCAGGGGCTGTGATGCCACCTGGATTGACCATATCTAGACCCACAGCTGATTGAGACATAAGGGTGGACACTCTTGGGGCTGAGAGGTTTGGTGAGGTTGGGTGAGCAAACGCAGACTCATTAAAGTAATACTGCGTGGTTCCCATCCCATGGGTCCCAAATCTCCAGGTTCAAGGGCATCTTCCTACTTCGAAAACATGCATGAGAAACCCAGAAGATGGTACACCGTGTGATCGGGAAAGGTTTCTAAAACGCACCTCATTTCTCATCTCCCTGTGCTCGGGTTCGCCATTCCAGCCGCTTTACTAGCAATCTCCCTCCTTGGAGAATCAGCACCTTTAACCTCCTGTTCCGTACAGGTTGCAATTTGTCCTGAGGATGAACGGGAAGAGGGGGAACCAATGAGACACTAGCTCTAGGTGTTGGGACAGGCACAGGCCACTCTATTGTCCCATCAGGAAGAAGATTTAAACACAGGCTCAGCCTGCCGCCCGGGACCAGAATAGGGCCTGAAGCAATCCTGCGCTTTTGCGGCCAGCTCCCAAGAAAGCGAGTGGAAAAATGGAGCTCAGGGGCACTGCAATTCACAAACCTGCAGAGTTATAAAAGATAACTCTCGTCCACAAATATATTGACGGCAGACAACGAAGAGGATTTGAAAGCAAGGCAGAATTGCAGGAAACAGATTTCAGGAGGTAGATTCGAATCGCCTTTAAAGCACGGGAAAAGCGGCAAAACCTCGACAATGATGCCCTTGGCCAAAAAGGGCGTATGCGTTTTTTCCTGAATATATTCAGGAAAAAACGCATACGCCCTTTTTGGCCAACCAAGCAACCTGGAAAGGCAAATCAGCGCTACAAAGAAGTCTCGCTTCCCATCGGTCAAAAGGGCCATGCTGAATAAAGTGTCAAACCCAGAAATGCAGGACAGCCCATGGAGAAACGGGAGCCTTGCTACGCTGATGGGCGGGATGTAAATTGCCAACAGCCCCTCTGGAGAAGTGTACGGTGTGTCCTGAAACATCGAAAAAATTCAGCTTAGAGAGCATAGGGCACTTCCACTCATGGGCGTATAAATTGGGAAAACTACAAATCAGCAAGACCCAGGCACCCCAAAGTTTAGGGCTGCTCTGTTGACAAGAACCTCCACTTCGTTACACCTTAAATATCCCAGGAAAGAGAAAAATGGATAAAGAAGTTGTGGTCCTTATGTACAATGGAATATCACTCAGCCATGAAATCAACGTCATAAGGCTAGTAGCAGCATGATGAGTGGATTTAGGTACGACGATTCTAAGTGAAATAAGTCACACAGAAAAAGACACTTATCCTAAGATATCACTTATAGAGGGAATGTAAAAACCGCTACCCTTGAACTGAATTACAAAACAGAACAGAGTCACACGTTTAGAAAACACACTATGGCTGCTTAACGGGAAAGGTGAGGTGGGGTGATGCGTAAAAGAAGGGTTTCAAATTAGCTCAGAGACCGTTCCATAAACCCAATATGTAATAGACACGACCTACTCCTTGCTCAGTGAACTGGACTCAACACCCCCTATTCACCGCCCAAGAATATATCTGACTAGTAAGAATCTTACAACCTATGTATTGATATCTCTCTGTAAGTGAGTCAAGTGGGTGTAAAGCGGCATAAACACAGCAGTGAAAAGCAGCTAAACCCCTTTATAAAAATCAATCACTTTTAAAAACCCGTGAAACAAAGACAGTGAAAGATAGAGAAATTCTTACTAAATTCGTTCAGGGGCTGTGATGCCACCTGGATTGACCATATCTAGACCCACAGCTGATTGAGACATAAGGGTGGACACTCTTGGGGCTGAGAGGTTTGGTGAGGTTGGGTGAGCAAACGCAGACCCTTTAAAGTAATACTGCGTGGTTCCCATCCCATGGGTCCCAAATCTCCAGGTTCAAGGGCATCTTCCTACTTCGAAAACATGCATGAGAAACCCAGAAGATGGTACACCGTGTGATCGGGAAAGGTTTCTAAAACGCACCTCATTTCTCATCTCCCTGTGCTCGGGTTCGCCATTCCAGCCGCTTTACTAGCAATCTCCCTCCTTGGAGAATCAGCACCTTTAACCTCCTGTTCCGTACAGGTTGCAATTTGTCCTGAGGATGAACGGGAAGAGGGGGAACCAATGAGACACTAGCTCTAGGTGTTGGGACAGGCACAGGTCACTCTATTTTCCCATCAGGAAGAAGAATTAACCACAGGCTCAGCCTGCCGCCCGGGACCAGAAGAGGGCCTGAAGCAATCCTGCGCTTTTGCGGCCAGCTCCCAAGAAAGCGAGTGGAAAAATGGAGCTCAGGGGCACTGCAATTCACAAACCTGCAGAGTTATAAATGATAACTCTCGTCCACAAATATATTGACGGCAGACAACGAAGAGGATTTGAAAGCAAGGCAGAATTGCAGGAAACAGATTTCAGGAGGTAGATTCGAATCGCCTTTAAAGCACGGGAAAAGCGGCAAAACCTCGACAATGATGCCCTTGGCCAAAAAGGGCGTATGCGTTTTTTCCTGAATATATTCAGGAAAAAACGCATACGCCCTTTTTGGCCAACCAAGCAACCTGGAAAGGCAAATCAGCGCTACAAAGAAGTCTCGCTTCCCATCGGTCAAAAGGGCCATGCTGAATAAAGTGTCAAACCCAGAAATGCAGGACAGGCCATGGAGAAACGGGAGCCTTGCTACGCTGATGGGCGGGATGTAAATTGCCAACAGCCCCTCTGGAGAAGTGTACGGTGTGTCCTGAAACATCGAAAAAACTCAGCTTAGAGAGCATAGGGCACTTCCACTCATGGGCGTATAAATTGGGAAAACTAAAAATCAGCAAGACACAGGCACCCCAAAGTTTAGGGCTGCTCTGTTGACAAGAACCTCCACTTCGTTACACCTTAAATATCCCAGGAAAGAGAAAAATGGATAAAGAAGTTGTGGTCCTTATGTACAATGGAATATCACTCAGCCATGAAATCAACGTCATAAGGCTAGTAGCAGCATGATGAGTGGATTTAGGTACGACGATTCTAAGTGAAATAAGTCACACAGAAAAAGACACTTATCCTAAGATATCACTTATAGAGGGAATGTAAAAACCGCTACCCTTGAACTGAATTACAAAACAGAACAGAGTCACACGTTTAGAAAACACACTATGGCTGCTTAACGGGAAAGGTGAGGTGGGGTGATGCATAAAAGAAGGGTTTCAAATTAGCTCAGAGACCGTTCCATAAACCCAATATGTAATAGACACGACCTACTCCTTGCTCAGTGAACTGGACTCAACACCCCCTATTCACCGCCCAAGAATATATCTGACTAGTAAGAATCTTACAACCTATGTATTGATATCTCTCTGTAAGTGAGTCAAGTGGGTGTAAAGCGGCATACACACAGCAGTGAAAAGCAGCTAAACCCCTTTATAAAAATCAATCACTTTTAAAAACCCGTGAAACAAAGACAGTGAAAGATAGAGAAATTCTTACTAAATTCGTTCAGGGGCTGTGATGCCACCTGGATTGACCATATCTAGACCCACAGCTGATTGAGACATAAGGGTGGACACTCTTGGGGCTGAGAGGTTTGGTGAGGTTGGGTGAGCAAACACAGACCCTTTAAAGTAATACTGCGTGGTTCCCATCCCATGGGTCCCAAATCTCCAGGTTCAAGGGCATCTTCCTACTTCGAAAACATGCATGAGAAACCCAGAAGATGGTACACCGTGTGATCGGGAAAGGTTTCTAAAACGCACCTCATTTCTCATCTCCCTGTGCTCGGGTTCGCCATTCCAGCCGCTTTACTAGCAATCTCCCTCCTTGGAGAATCAGCACCTTTAACCTCCTGTTCCGTACAGGTTGCAATTTGTCCTGAGGATGAACGGGAAGAGGGGGAACCAATGAGACACTAGCTCTAGGTGTTGGGACAGGCACAGGTCACTCTATTTTCCCATCAGGAAGAAGAATTAACCACAGGCTCAGCCTGCCGCCCGGGACCAGAAGAGGGCCTGAAGCAATCCTGCGCTTTTGCGGCCAGCTCCCAAGAAAGCGAGTGGAAAAATGGAGCTCAGGGGCACTGCAATTCACAAACCTGCAGAGTTATAAATGATAACTCTCGTCCACAAATATATTGACGGCAGGCAACGAAGAGGATTTGAAAGCAAGGCAGAATTGCAGGAAACAGATTTCAGGAGGTAGATTCGAATCGCCTTTAAAGCACGGGAAAAGCGGCAAAACCTCGACAATGATGCCCTTGGCCAAAAAGGGCGTATGCGTTTTTTCCTGAATATATTCAGGAAAAAACGCATACGCCCTTTTTGGCCAACCAAGCAACCTGGAAAGGCAAATCAGCGCTACAAAGAAGTCTCGCTTCCCATCGGTCAAAAGGGCCATGCTGAATAAAGTGTCAAACACAGAAATGCAGGACAGCCCATGGAGAAACGGGAGCCTTGCTACGCTGATGGGCGGGATGTAAATTGCCAACAGCCACTCTGGAGAAGTGTACGGTGTGTCCTGAAACATCGAAAAAACTCAGCTTAGAGAGCATAGGGCACTTCCACTCATGGGCGTATAAATTGGGAAAACTAAAAATCAGCAAGACACAGGCACCCCAAAGTTTAGGGCTGCTCTGTTGACAAGAACCTCCACTTCGTTACACCTTAAATATCCCAGGAAAGAGAAAAATGGATAAAGAAGTTGTGGTCCTTATGTACAATGGAATATCACTCAGCCATGAAATCAACGTCATAAGGCTAGAAGCAGCATGATGAGTGGATTTAGGTACGACGATTCTAAGTGAAATAAGTCACACAGAAAAAGACACTTATCATAAGATATCACTTATAGAGGGAATGTGAAAACCGCGACCCTTGAACTGAATTACAAAACAGAACAGAGGCACACGTTTAGAAAACACACTATGGCTGCTTAACGGGAAAGGTGAGGTGGGGTGATGCATAAAACAAGGGTTTCAAATTAGCTCAGATACCGTTCCATAAACCCAATATGTAATAGACACGACCTACTCCTTGCTCTGTGAACTGGACTCAACACCCCCTATTCACCGCCCAAGAATATATCTGACTAGTAAGAATCTTAAAAGCTATGTATTGATATCTCTCTGTAAGTGAGTCAAGTGGGTGTAAATCGGCATAAACACAGCAGTGAAAAGCAGCTAAACCCCTTTATAAAAATCAATCACTTTTAAAAACCCGTGAAACAAAGACAGAGAAAGAGAGAGAAATTCTTAATAAATTCGCTCAGGGGCTGTGACGCCACCTGGATTGACCATATCTAGACCCACAGCTGATTGAGACATAAGGGTGGACACTCTTGGGGCTGAGAGGTTTGGTGAGGTTGGGTGAGCAAACGCAGACCCTTTAAAGTAATACTGCGTGGGTCCCATCCCATGGGTCCCAAATCTCCAGGTTCAAGGGCATCTTCCCACTTCGAAAACATGCATGAGAAACCCAGAAGATGGTGCACCGTGTGATCGGGAAAGGTTTCTAAAACGCACCTCATTTCTCATCTCCTTGGGCTCGGGTTCGCCATTCCAGCCGCTTTACTAGCAATCTCCCTTCTTGGAGAATCAGCACCTTTAACCTCCTGTTCCGTACAGGTTGCAATTTGTCCTGAGGATGAACGGGAAGAGGGGGAACCAATGAGACACTAGCTCTAGGTGTTGGGACAGGCACAGGTCACTCTATTTTCCCATCAGGAAGAAAAATTAACCACAGACTCAGCCTGCCGCTCGGAACCAGAATAGGGCCTGAAGAAATCCTGCGCTTTTGCGGCCAGCTCCCAAGAAAGCGAGTTGAAAAATGGAGCTCAGGGGCACTGCAATTCATAAACCTGCAGAGTTATAAATGATAACTCTCGTCCACAAATATATTGAGGGAAGGCAACGAAGAGGATTTGAAAGCAAGGCAGAATTGCAGGAAACAGATTTCAGGAGGTAGATTCGAATCGCCTTTAAAGCACGGGAAAAGCGATAAAACCTCGACAATGATGCCCTTGGCCAAAAAGGGCGTATGCGTTTTTCCTGAATATATTCAGGAAAAAACGCATACGCCCTTTTTGGCCAACCAAGCAACCTGGAAAGGCAAATCAGCGCTACAAAGAAGTCTCGCTTCCCATCGCTCAAAAGGGCCATGCTGTATAAAGTGTCAAAACCAGAAATGCAGGACAGGCCATGGAGAAACGGGAGCCTTGCTACACTGATGGGCGGGATGTAAAATGCCAACGGCCACTCTGGAGAAGTGTACGGTGTGTCCTGAAACATCGAAAAAACTCAGCTTAGACAACATAGGGCACATCCCCTCATGGGCGTATAAATTGGGAAAACTAAAAATCAGCAAGACACAGGCACCCCAAAGTTTAGGGCTGATCTGTTGACAAGAACCTCCACTTCGTTACACCTTAAATATCCCAGGAAAGAGAAAAATGGATAAAGAAGTTGTGGTCCTTATGTACAACGGAATATCACTCAGCCATGAAATCAACTGCATAAGGCTAGTAGCAGCATGATGAGTGGATTTAGGTATGACGATTCTAAGTGAAATAAGTCACACAGAAAAAGACACTTATCATAAGATATCACTTATAGAGGGAATGTAAAAACCGCTACCCTTGAACTGAATTACAAAACAGAACAGAGGCACACGTTTAGAAAACACACTATGGCTGCTTAACGGGAAAGGTGAGGTGGGGTGATGCATAAAACAAGGGTTTCAAATTAGCTCAGAGACCGTTCCATAAACCCAATATGTAATAGACACGACCTACTCCTTGCTCAGTGATCTGGACTCAACACCCCCTATTCACCGCCCAAGAATATATCTGACTAGTAAGAATCTTAAAAGCTATGTATTAATATCTCTCTGTAAGTGAGTCAAGTGGGTGTAAAGCGGCATAAACAGAGCAGTGAAAAGCAGCTAAACCCCTTTATAAAAACCAATTACTTTTAAAAACCCGTGAAACAAAGACAGTGAAAGAGAGAGAAAGTCTTACTAAATTCGTTCAGGGGCTGTGATGCCACCTGGATTGACCATATATAGACCCACAGCTGATTGAGACATAAGGGTGGACACTCTTGGGGCTGAGAGGTTTGGTGAGGTTGGATGAGCAAACGCAGACCCTTTAAAGTAATACTGCATTGTACCCATCCCATGGGTCCCAAATCTCCAGGTTCATGGGCATCTTCCCACTTCGAAAACATGCATGAGAAACCCAGAAGATGGTGCACCGTGTGATCGGGAAAGGTTTTTAAAACGCACCTCATTTCTCATCTCCTTGTGCTCGGGTTCTCCATTCCAGCCGCTTTACTAGCAATCTCCCTCCTTGGAGGATCAGCACCTTTAACCTCCTGTTCCGTACAGGTTGCAATTTGTCCTGAGGATGAACGGGAAGAGGGGGAACCAATGAGAGACTAGCTCTAGGTGTTGGGACAGGCACAGGTCACTCTATTTTCCCATCAGGAAGAAGAATTAACCACAGGCTCAGCCTGCCGCCCGTGACCAGTATAGGGCCTGAAGCAATCCTGCGCTTTTGCGGCCAGCTCCCAAGAAAGGGATTTGAAAAATGGAGCTCAGGGGCTCTGCAATTCACAAACCTGCAGAGTTATAAATGATAACTCTCGTCCACAAATATATTGAGGGAAGGCAACGAAGAGGATTTGAAAGCAAGGCAGAATTGCAGGAAACAGATTTCAGGAGGTAGATACGAATCGCCTTTAAAGCACAGGAAAAGGGGCAAAACCTCGCCCATGATGCCCTTGGCCAAAAAGGGCGTATGCCTTTTTTCCTGAATATATTCAGGAAAAAAGGCATACGCCCTTTTTGGCCAACCAAGCAACCTGGAAAGGCAAATCAGCGCTACAAAGAAGTCTCGCTTCCCATCGGTCAAAAGGGCTATGCTGAATAAAGTGCCAAAACCAGAAATGCAGGACAGGCCATGGAGAAACGGGAGCCTTGCTACGCTGATGGGCGGGATGTTAATTGCCAACAGCCACTCTGGAGAAGTGTACGGTGTGTCCTGAAACATCTAAAAAACTCAGCTTAGAGAGCATAGGGCACTTCCACTCATGGGCGTATAAATTGGGAAAACTAAAAATCAGCAAGACACAGGCACCCCAAAGTTTAGGGTTGCTCTGTAGACAAGAACCTCCACTTCATTACACCTTAAATATCCCAGGAAAGAGAAAAATGGATAAAGAAGTTGTGGTCCTTATGTACAATGGAATATCACTCAGCCATGAAATCAACGTTATAAGGCTAGTAGCACCATGATGAGTGGATTTAGGTACGACGATTCTAAGTGAAATAAGTCACACAGAAAAATACACTTATCATAAGTTATCACTTATAGAGGGAATGTAAAAACCGCTACCCTTGAACTGAATTACAAAACAGAACAGAGTCACACGTTTAGAAAACATACTATGGCTGCTTAACGGGAAAGGTGAGGTGGGGTGATGCATAAAACAAGGGTTTCAAATTAGCTCAGAGACCGTTCCATAAACCCAATATGTAATAGACACGACCTACTCCTTGCTCTGTGAACTGGACTCAACACCCCCTATTCACCGCCCAAGAGTATATCTGACTAGTAAGAATCTTACAACCTATGTATTGATATCTCTCTGTAAGTGAGTCAAGTGGGGGTAAAGCGGCATAAACACAGCAGTGAAAAGCAGCTAAACCCCTTTATAAAAATCAATCACTTTTAAAAACCCGTGAAACAAAGACAGTGAAAGATAGAGAAATTCTTACTAAATTCGTTCAGGGGCTGGGATGCCACCTGGATTGACCATATCTAGACCCACAGCTGATTGAGACATAAGGGTGGACACTCTTGGGGCTGAGAGGTTTGGTGAGGTTGGGTGAGCAAACGCAGACTCATTAAAATAATACTGCGTGGTTCCCATCCCATGGGTCCCAAATCTCCAGGTTCAAGGGCATCTTCCTACTTCGAAAACATGCATGAGAAACCCAGAAGATGGTACACCGTGTGATCGGGAAAGGTTTCTAAAACGCACCTCATTTCTCATCTCCCTGTGCTCGGGTTCGCCATTCCAGCCGCTTTACTAGCAATCTCCCTCCTTGGAGAATCAGCACCTTTAACCTCCTGTTCCGTACAGGTTGCAATTTGTCCTGAGGATGAACGGGAAGAGGGGGAACCAATGAGACACTAGCTCTAGGTGTTGGGACAGGCACAGGCCACTCTATTGTCCCATCAGGAAGAAGATTTAACCACAGGCTCAGCCTGCCGCCCGGGACCAGAATAGGGCCTGAAGCAATCCTGCGCTTTTGCGGCCAGCTCCCAAGAAAGCGAGTGGAAAAATGGAGCTCAGGGGCACTGCAATTCACAAACCTGCAGAGTTATAAAAGATAACTCTCGTCCACAAATATATTGACGGCAGACAACGAAGAGGATTTGAAAGCAAGGCAGAATTGCAGGAAACAGATTTCAGGAGGTAGATTCGAATCGCCTTTAAAGCACGGGAAAAGCGGCAAAACCTCGACAATGATGCCCTTGGCCAAAAAGGGCGTATGCGTTTTTTCCTGAATATATTCAGGAAAAAACGCATACGCCCTTTTTGGCCAACCAAGCAACCTGGAAAGGCAAATCAGCGCTACAAAGAAGTCTCGCTTCCCATCGGTCAAAAGGGCCATGCTGAATAAAGTGTCAAACCCAGAAATGCAGGACAGGCCATGGAGAAACGGGAGCCTTGCTACGCTGATGGGCGGGATGTAAATTGCCAACAGCCCCTCTGGAGAAGTGTACGGTGTGTCCTGAAACATCGAAAAAATTCAGCTTAGAGAGCATAGGGCACTTCCACTCATGGGCGTTTAAATTGGGAAAACTACAAATCAGCAAGACCCAGGCACCCCAAAGTTTAGGGCTGCTCTGTTGACAAGAACCTCCACTTCGTTACACCTTAAATATCCCAGGAAAGAGAAAAATGGATAAAGAAGTTGTGGTCCTTATGTACAATGGAATATCACTCAGCCATGAAATCAACGTCATAAGGCTAGTAGCAGCATGATGAGTGGATTTAGGTACGACGATTCTAAGTGAAATAAGTCACACAGAAAAAGACACTTATCCTAAGATATCACTTATAGAGGGAATGTAAAAACCGCTACCCTTGAACTGAATTACAAAACAGAACAGAGTCACACGTTTAGAAAACACACTATGGCTGCTTAACGGGAAAGGTGAGGTGGGGTGATGCATAAAAAAAGGGTTTCAAATTAGCTCAGAGACCGTTCCATAAACCCAATATGTAATAGACACGACCTACTCCTTGCTCAGTGAACTGGACTCAACACCCCCTATTCACCGCCCAAGAATATATCTGACTAGTAAGAATCTTACAACCTATGTATTGATATCTCTCTGTAAGTGAGTCAAGTGGGTGTAAAGCGGCATAAACACAGCAGTGAAAAGCAGCTAAACCCCTTTATAAAAATCAATCACTTTTAAAAACCCGTGAAACAAAGACAGTGAAAGAGAGAGAAATTCTTACTAAATTCGTTCAGGGGCTGTGATGCCACCTGGATTGACCATATCTAGACCCACAGCTGATTGAGACATAAGGGTGGACACTCTTGGGGCTGAGAGGTTTGGTGAGGTTGGGTGAGCAAACGCAGACCCTTTAAAGTAATACTGCGTGGTTCCCATCCCATGGGTCCCAAATCTCCAGGTTCAAGGGCATCTTCCTACTTCGAAAACATGCATGAGAAACCCAGAAGATGGTACACCGTGTGATCGGGAAAGGTTTCTAAAACGCACCTCATTTCTCATCTCCCTGTGCTCGGGTTCGCCATTCCAGCCGCTTTACTAGCAATCTCCCTCCTTGGAGAATCAGCACCTTTAACCTCCTGTTCCGTACAGGTTGCAATTTGTCCTGAGGATGAACGGGAAGAGGGAAAACCAATGAGACACTAGCTCTAGGTGTTGGGACAGGCACAGGTCACTCTATTTTCCCATCAGGAAGAAGAATTAACCACAGGCTCAGCCTGCCGCCCGGGACCAGAATAGGGTCTGAAGCAATCCTGCGCTTTTGCGGCCAGCTCCCAAGAAAGCGAGTGGAAAAATGGAGCTCAGGGGCACTGCAATTCACAAACCTGCAGAGTTATAAATGATAACTCTCGTCCACAAATATATTGACGGCAGGCAACGAAGAGGATTTGAAAGCAAGGCAGAATTGCAGGAAACAGATTTCAGGAGGTAGATTCGAATCGCCTTTAAAGCACGGGAAAAGCGGCAAAACCTCGACAATGATGCCCTTGGCCAAAAAGGGCGTATGCGTTTTTTCCTGAATATATTCAGGAAAAAACGCAAACGCCCTTTTTGGCCAACCAAGCAACCTGGAAAGGCAAATCAGCGCTACAAAGAAGTCTCGCTTCCCATCGGTCAAAAGGGCCATGCTGAATAAAGTGTCAAACCCAGAAATGCAGGACAGGCCATGGAGAAACGGGAGCCTTGCTACGCTGATGGGCGGGATGTAAATTGCCAACAGCCCCTCTGGAGAAGTGTACGGTGTGTCCTGAAACATCGAAAAAACTCAGCTTAGAGAGCATAGGGCACTTCCACTCATGGGCGTATAAATTGGGAAAACTACAAATCAGCAAGACCCAGGCACCCCAAAGTTTAGGGCTGCTCTGTTGACAAGAACCTCCACTTCGTTACACCTTAAATATCCCAGGAAAGAGAAAAATGGATAAAGAAGTTGTGGTCCTTATGTACAATGGAATATCACTCAGCCATGAAATCAACGTCATAAGGCTAGTAGCAGCATGATGAGTGGATTTAGGTACGACGATTCTAAGTGAAATAAGTCACACAGAAAAAGACACTTATCCTAAGATATCACTTATAGAGGGAATGTAAAAACCGCTACCCTTGAACTGAATTACAAAACAGAACAGAGTCACACGTTTAGAAAACACACTATGGCTGCTTAACGGGAAAGGTGAGGTGGGGTGATGCATAAAAGAAGGGTTTCAAATTAGCTCAGAGACCGTTCCATAAACCCAATATGTAATAGACACGACCTACTCCTTGCTCAGTGAACTGGACTCAACACCCCCTATTCACCGCCCAAGAATATATCTGACTAGTAAGAATCTTACAACCTATGTATTGATATCTCTCTGTAAGTGAGTCAAGTGGGTGTAAAGCGGCATAAACACAGCAGTGAAAAGCAGCTAAACCCCTTTATAAAAATCAATCACTTTTAAAAACCCGTGAAACAAAGACAGTGAAAGATAGAGAAATTCTTACTAAATTCGTTCAGGGGCTGTGATGCCACCTGGATTGACCATATCTAGACCCACAGCTGATTGAGACATAAGGGTGGACACTCTTGGGGCTGAGAGGTTTGGTGAGGTTGGGTGAGCAAACGCAGACCCTTTAAAGTAATACTGCGTGGTTCCCATCCCATGGGTCCCAAATCTCCAGGTTCAAGGGCATCTTCCTACTTCGAAAACATGCATGAGAAACCCAGAAGATGGTACACCGTGTGATCGGGAAAGGTTTCTAAAACGCACCTCATTTCTCATCTCCCTGTGCTCGGGTTCGCCATTCCAGCCGCTTTACTAGCAATCTCCCTCCTTGGAGAATCAGCACCTTTAACCTCCTGTTCCATACAGGTTGCAATTTGTCCTGAGGATGAACGGGAAGAGGGAAAACCAATGAGACACTAGCTCTAGGTGTTGGGACAGGCACAGGTCACTCTATTTTCCCATCAGGAAGAAGAATTAACCACAGGCTCAGCCTGCCGCCCGGGACCAGAATAGGGTCTGAAGCAATCCTGCGCTTTTGCGGCCAGCTCCCAAGAAAGCGAGTGGAAAAATGGAGCTCAGGGGCACTGCAATTCACAAACCTGCAGAGTTATAAATGATAACTCTCGTCCACAAATATATTGACGGCAGGCAACGAAGAGGATTTGAAAGCAAGGCAGAATTGCAGGAAACAGATTTCAGGAGGTAGATTCGAATCGCCTTTAAAGCACGGGAAAAGCGGCAAAACCTCGACAATGATGCCCTTGGCCAAAAAGGGCGTATGCGTTTTTTCCTGAATATATTCAGGAAAAAACGCATACGCCCTTTTTGGCCAACCAAGCAACCTGGAAAGGCAAATCAGCGCTACAAAGAAGTCTCGCTTCCCATCGGTCAAAAGGGCCATGCTGAATAAAGTGTCAAACCCAGAAATGCAGGACAGGCCATGGAGAAACGGGAGCCTTGCTACGCTGATGGGCGGGATGTAAATTGCCAACAGCCCCTCTGGAGAAGTGTACGGTGTGTCCTGAAACATCGAAAAAACTCAGCTTAGAGAGCATAGGGCACTTCCACTCATGGGCGTATAAATTGGGAAAACTACAAATCAGCAAGACCCAGGCACCCCAAAGTTTAGGGCTGCTCTGTTGACAAGAACCTCCACTTCGTTACACCTTAAATATCCCAGGAAAGAGAAAAATGGATAAAGAAGTTGTGGTCCTTATGTACAATGGAATATCACTCAGCCATGAAATCAACGTCATAAGGCTAGTAGCAGCATGATGAGTGGATTTAGGTACGACGATTCTAAGTGAAATAAGTCACACAGAAAAAGACACTTATCCTAAGATATCACTTATAGAGGGAATGTAAAAACCGCTACCCTTGAACTGAATTACAAAACAGAACAGAGTCACACGTTTAGAAAACACACTATGGCTGCTTAACGGGAAAGGTGAGGTGGGGTGATGCATAAAAGAAGGGTTTCAAATTAGCTCAGAGACCGTTCCATAAACCCAATATGTAATAGACACGACCTACTCCTTGCTCAGTGAACTGGACTCAACACCCCCTATTCACCGCCCAAGAATATATCTGACTAGTAAGAATCTTACAACCTATGTATTGATATCTCTCTGTAAGTGAGTCAAGTGGGTGTAAAGCGGCATAAACACAGCAGTGAAAAGCAGCTAAACCCCTTTATAAAAATCAATCACTTTGAAAAACCCGTGAAACAAAGACAGTGAAAGATAGAGAAATTCTTACTAAATTCGTTCAGGGGCTGTGATGCCACCTGGATTGACCATATCTAGACCCACAGCTGATTGAGACATAAGGGTGGACACTCTTGGGGCTGAGAGGTTTGGTGAGGTTGGGTGAGCAAACGCAGACCCTTTAAAGTAATACTGCGTGGTTCCCATCCCATGGGTCCCAAATCTCCAGGTTCAAGGGCATCTTCCTACTTCGAAAACATGCATGAGAAACCCAGAAGATGGTACACCGTGTGATCGGGAAAGGTTTCTAAAACGCACCTCATTTCTCATCTCCCTGTGCTCGGGTTCGCCATTCCAGCCGCTTTACTAGCAATCTCCCTCCTTGGAGAATCAGCACCTTTAACCTCCTGTTCCGTACAGGTTGCAATTTGTCCTGAGGATGAACGGGAAGAGGGAAAACCAATGAGACACTAGCTCTAGGTGTTGGGACAGGCACAGGTCACTCTATTTTCCCATCAGGAAGAAGAATTAACCACAGGCTCAGCCTGCCGCCCGGGACCAGAATAGTGTCTGAAGCAATCCTGCGCTTTTGCGGCCAGTTCCCAAGAAAGCGAGTGGAAAAATGGAGCTCAGGGGCACTGCAATTCACAAACCTGCAGAGTTATAAATGATAACTCTCGTCCACAAATATATTGACGGCAGGCAACGAAGAGGATTTGAAAGCAAGGCAGAATTGCAGGAAACAGATTTCAGGAGGTAGATTCGAATCGCCTTTAAAGCACGGGAAAAGCGGCAAAACCTCGACAATGATGCCCTTGGCCAAAAAGGGCGTATGCGTTTTTTCCTCAATATATTCAGGAAAAAACGCATACGCCCTTTTTGGCCAACCAAGCAACCTGGAAAGGCAAATCAGCGCTACAAAGAAGTCTCGCTTCCCATCGGTCAAAAGGGCCATGCTGAATAAAGTGTCAAACCCAGAAATGCAGGACAGGCCATGGAGAAACGGGAGCCTTGCTACGCTGATGGGCGGGATGTAAATTGCCAACAGCCCCTCTGGAGAAGTGTACGGTGTATCCTGAAACATCGAAAAAACTCAGCTTAGAGAGCATAGGGCACTTCCACTCATGGGCGTATAAATTGGGAAAACTACAAATCAGCAAGACCCAGGCACCCCAAAGTTTAGGGCTGCTCTGTTGACAAGAACCTCCACTTCGTTACACCTTAAATATCCCAGGAAAGAGAAAAATGGATAAAGAAGTTGTGGTCCTTATGTACAATGGAATATCACTCAGCCATGAAATCAACGTCATAAGGCTAGTAGCAGCATGATGAGTGGATTTAGGTACGACGATTCTAAGTGAAATAAGTCACACAGAAAAAGACACTTATCCTAAGATATCACTTATAGAGGGAATGTAAAAACCGCTACCCTTGAACTGAATTACAAAACAGAACAGAGTCACACGTTTAGAAAACACACTATGGCTGCTTAACGGGAAAGGTGAGGTGGGGTGATGCATAAAAGAAGGGTTTCAAATTAGCTCAGAGACCGTTCCATAAACCCAATATGTAATAGACACGACCTACTCCTTGCTCAGTGAACTGGACTCAACACCCCCTATTCACCGCCGAAGAATATATCTGACTAGTAAGAATCTTACAACCTATGTATTGATATCTCTCTGTAAGTGAGTCAAGTGGGTGTAAAGCGGCATGAACACAGCAGTGAAAAGCAGCTAAACCCCTTTATAAAAATCAATCACTTTTAAAAACCCGTGAAACAAAGACAGTGAAAGATAGAGAAATTCTTACTAAATTCGTTCAGGGGCTGTGATGCCACCTGGATTGACCATATCTAGACCCACAGCTGATTGAGACATAAGGGTGGACACTCTTGGGGCTGAGAGGTTTGGTGAGGTTGGGTGAGCAAACGCAGACCCTTTAAAGTAATACTGCGTGGTTCCCATCCCATGGGTCCCAAATCTCCAGGTTCAAGGGCATCTTCCTACTTCGAAAACATGCATGAGAAACCCAGAAGATGGTACACCGTGTGATCGGGAAAGGTTTCTAAAACGCACCTCATTTCTCATCTCCCTGTGCTCGGGTTCGCCATTCCAGCCGCTTTACTAGCAATCTCCCTCCTTGGAGAATCAGCACCTTTAACCTCCTGTTCCGTACAGGTTGCAATTTGTCCTGAGGATGAACGGGAAGAGGGGGAACCAATGAGACACTAGCTCTAGGTGTTGGGACAGGCACAGGTCACTCTATTTTCCCATCAGGAAGAAGAATTAACCACAGGCTCAGCCTGCCGCCCGGGACCAGAATAGGGCCTGAAGCAATCCTGCGCTTTTGCGGCCAGCTCCCAAGAAAGCGAGTGGAAAAATGGAGCTCAGGGGCACTGCAATGCACAAACCTGCAGAGTTATAAATGATAACTCTCGTCCACAAATATATTGACGGCAGACAACGAAGAGGATTTGAAAGCAAGGCAGAATTGCAGGAAACAGATTTCAGGAGGTAGATTCGAATCGCCTTTAAAGCACGGGAAAAGCGGCAAAACCTCGACAATGATGCCCTTGGCCAAAAAGGGCGTATGCGTTTTTTCCTCAATATATTCAGGAAAAAACGCATACGCCCTTTTTGGCCAACCAAGCAACCTGGAAAGGCAAATCAGCGCTACAAAGAAGTCTCGCTTCCCATCGGTCAAAAGGGCCATGCTGAATAAAGTGTCAAACCCAGAAATGCAGGACAGGCCATGGAGAAACGGGAGCCTTGCTACGCTGATGGGCGGGATGTAAATTGCCAACAGCCCCTCTGGAGAAGTGTACGGTGTGTCCTGAAACATCGAAAAAACTCAGCTTAGAGAGCATAGGGCACTTCCACTCATGGGCGTATAAATTGGGAAAACTACAAATCAGCAAGACCCAGGCACCCCAAAGTTTAGGGCTGCTCTGTTGACAAGAACCTCCACTTCGTTACACCTTAAATATCCCAGGAAAGAGAAAAATGGATAAAGAAGTTGTGGTCCTTATGTACAATGGAATATCACTCAGCCATGAAATCAACGTCATAAGGCTAGTAGCAGCATGATGAGTGGATTTAGGTACAACGATTCTAAGTGAAATAAGTCACACAGAAAAAGACACTTATCCTAAGATATCACTTATAGAGGGAATGTAAAAACCGCTACCCTTGAACTGAATTACAAAACAGAACAGAGTCACACGTTTAGAAAACACACTATGGCTGCTTAACGGGAAAGGTGAGGTGGGGTGATGCGTAAAAGAAGGGTTTCAAATTAGCTCAGAGACCGTTCCATAAACCCAATATGTAATAGACACGACCTACTCCTTGCTCAGTGAACTGGACTCAACACCCCCTATTCACCGCCCAAGAATATATCTGACTAGTAAGAATCTTACAACCTATGTATTGATATCTCTCTGTAAGTGAGTCAAGTGGGTGTAAAGCGGCATAAACACAGCAGTGAAAAGCAGCTAAACCCCTTTATAAAAATCAATCACTTTGAAAAACCCGTGAAACAAAGACAGTGAAAGATAGAGAAATTCTTACTAAATTCGTTCAGGGGCTGTGATGCCACCTGGATTGACCATATCTAGACCCACAGCTGATTGAGACATAAGGGTGGACACTCTTGGGGCTGAGAGGTTTGGTGAGGTTGGGTGAGCAAACGCAGACCCTTTAAAGTAATACTGCGTGGTTCCCATCCCATGGGTCCCAAATCTCCAGGTTCAAGGGCATCTTCCTACTTCGAAAACATGCATGAGAAACCCAGAAGATGGTACACCGTGTGATCGGGAAAGGTTTCTAAAACGCACCTCATTTCTCATCTCCCTGTGCTCGGGTTCGCCATTCCAGCCGCTTTACTAGCAATCTCCCTCCTTGGAGAATCAGCACCTTTAACCTCCTGTTCCGTACAGGTTGCAATTTGTCCTGAGGATGAACGGGAAGAGGGAAAACCAATGAGACACTAGCTCTAGGTGTTGGGACAGGCACAGGTCACTCTATTTTCCCATCAGGAAGAAGAATTAACCACAGGCTCAGCCTGCCGCCCGGGACCAGAATAGGGCCTGAAGCAATCCTGCGCTTTTGCGGCCAGCTCCCAAGAAAGCGAGTGGAAAAATGGAGCTCAGGGGCACTGCAATTCACAAACCTGCAGAGTTATAAATGATAACTCTCGTCCACAAATATATTGACGGCAGGCAACGAAGAGGATTTGAAAGCAAGGCAGAATTGCAGGAAACAGATTTCAGGAGGTAGATTCGAATCGCCTTTAAAGCACGGGAAAAGCGGCAAAACCTCGACAATGATGCCCTTGGCCAAAAAGGGCGTATGCGTTTTTTCCTGAATATATTCAGGAAAAAACGCATACGCCCTTTTTGGCCAACCAAGCAACCTGGAAAGGCAAATCAGCGCTACAAAGAAGTCTCGCTTCCCATCGGTCAAAAGGGCCATGCTGAATAAAGTGTCAAACCCAGAAATGCAGGACAGGCCATGGAGAAACGGGAGCCTTGCTACGCTGATGGGCGGGATGTAAATTGCCAACAGCCCCTCTGGAGAAGTGTACGGTGTGTCCTGAAACATCGAAAAAACTCAGCTTAGAGAGCATAGGGCACTTCCACTCATGGGCGTATAAATTGGGAAAACTACAAATCAGCAAGACCCAGGCACCCCAAAGTTTAGGGCTGCTCTGTTGACAAGAACCTCCACTTCGTTACACCTTAAATATCCCAGGAAAGAGAAAAATGGATAAAGAAGTTGTGGTCCTTATGTACAATGGAATATCACTCAGCCATGAAATCAACGTCATAAGGCTAGTAGCAGCATGATGAGTGGATTTAGGTACAACGATTCTAAGTGAAATAAGTCACACAGAAAAAGACACTTATCCTAAGATATCACTTATAGAGGGAATGTAAAAACCGCTACCCTTGAACTGAATTACAAAACAGAACAGAGTCACACGTTTAGAAAACACACTATGGCTGCTTAACGGGAAAGGTGAGGTGGGGTGATGCGTAAAAGAAGGGTTTCAAATTAGCTCAGAGACCGTTCCATAAACCCAATATGTAATAGACACGACCTACTCCTTGCTCAGTGAACTGGACTCAACACCCCCTATTCACCGCCCAAGAATATATCTGACTAGTAAGAATCTTACAACCTATGTATTGATATCTCTCTGTAAGTGAGTCAAGTGGGTGTAAAGCGGCATAAACACAGCAGTGAAAAGCAGCTAAACCCCTTTATAAAAATCAATCACTTTTAAAAACCCGTGAAACAAAGACAGTGAAAGAGAGAGAAATTCTTACTAAATTCGTTCAGGGGCTGTGATGCCACCTGGATTGACCATATCTAGACCCACAGCTGATTGAGACATAAGGGTGGACACTCTTGGGGCTGAGAGGTTTGGTGAGGTTGGGTGAGCAAACGCAGACCCTTTAAAGTAATACTGCGTGGTTCCCATCCCATGGGTCCCAAATCTCCAGGTTCAAGGGCATCTTCCTACTTCGAAAACATGCATGAGAAACCCAGAAGATGGTACACCGTGTGATCGGGAAAGGTTTCTAAAACGCACCTCATTTCTCATCTCCCTGTGCTCGGGTTCGCCATTCCAGCCGCTTTACTAGCAATCTCCCTCCTTGGAGAATCAGCACCTTTAACCTCCTGTTCCGTACAGGTTGCAATTTGTCCTGAGGATGAACGGGAAGAGGGAAAACCAATGAGACACTAGCTCTAGGTGTTGGGACAGGCACAGGTCACTCTATTTTCCCATCAGGAAGAAGAATTAACCACAGGCTCAGCCTGCCGCCCGGGACCAGAATAGGGCCTGAAGCAATCCTGCGCTTTTGCGGCCAGCTCCCAAGAAAGCGAGTGGAAAAATGGAGCTCAGGGGCACTGCAATTCACAAACCTGCAGAGTTATAAATGATAACTCTCGTCCACAAATATATTGACGGCAGGCAACGAAGAGGATTTGAAAGCAAGGCAGAATTGCAGGAAACAGATTTCAGGAGGTAGATTCGAATCGCCTTTAAAGCACGGGAAAAGCGGCAAAACCTCGACAATGATGCCCTTGGCCAAAAAGGGCGTATGCGTTTTTTCCTGAATATATTCAGGAAAAAACGCATACGCCCTTTTTGGCCAACCAAGCAACCTGGAAAGGCAAATCAGCGCTACAAAGAAGTCTCGCTTCCCATCGGTCAAAAGGGCCATGCTGAATAAAGTGTCAAACCCAGAAATGCAGGACAGGCCATGGAGAAACGGGAGCCTTGCTACGCTGATGGGCGGGATGTAAATTGCCAACAGCCCCTCTGGAGAAGTGTACGGTGTGTCCTGAAACATCGAAAAAACTCAGCTTAGAGAGCATAGGGCACTTCCACTCATGGGCGTATAAATTGGGAAAACTACAAATCAGCAAGACCCAGGCACCCCAAAGTTTAGGGCTGCTCTGTTGACAAGAACCTCCACTTCGTTACACCTTAAATATCCCAGGAAAGAGAAAAATGGATAAAGAAGTTGTGGTCCTTATGTACAATGGAATATCACTCAGCCATGAAATCAACGTCATAAGGCTAGTAGCAGCATGATGAGTGGATTTAGGTACGACGATTCTAAGTGAAATAAGTCACACAGAAAAAGACACTTATCCTAAGATATCACTTATAGAGGGAATGTAAAAACCGCTACCCTTGAACTGAATTACAAAACAGAACAGAGTCACACGTTTAGAAAACACACTATGGCTGCTTAACGGGAAAGGTGAGGTGGGGTGATGCATAAAAGAAGGGTTTCAAATTAGCTCAGAGACCGTTCCATAAACCCAATATGTAATAGACACGACCTACTCCTTGCTCAGTGAACTGGACTCAACACCCCCTATTCACCGCCCAAGAATATATCTGACTAGTAAGAATCTTACAACCTATGTATTGATATCTCTCTGTAAGTGAGTCAAGTGGGTGTAAAGCGGCATAAACACAGCAGTGAAAAGCAGCTAAACCCCTTTATAAAAATCAATCACTTTTAAAAACCCGTGAAACAAAGACAGTGAAAGATAGAGAAATTCTTACTAAATTCGTTCAGGGGCTATGATGCCACCTGGATTGACCATATCTAGACCCACAGCTGATTGAGACATAAGGGTGGACACTCTTGGGGCTGAGAGGTTTGGTGAGGTTGGGTGAGCAAACGCAGACCCTTTAAAGTAATACTGCGTGGTTCCCATCCCATGGGTCCCAAATCTCCAGGTTCAAGGGCATCTTCCTACTTCGAAAACATGCATGAGAAACCCAGAAGATGGTACACCGTGTGATCGGGAAAGGTTTCTAAAACGCACCTCATTTCTCATCTCCCTGTGCTCGGGTTCGCCATTCCAGCCGCTTTACTAGCAATCTCCCTCCTTGGAGAATCAGCACCTTTAACCTCCTGTTCCGTACAGGTTGCAATTTGTCCTGAGGATGAACGGGAAGAGGGGGAACCAATGAGACACTAGCTCTAGGTGTTGGGACAGGCACAGGCCACTCTATTTTCCCATCAGGAAGAAGAATTAACCACACGCTCAGCCTGCCGCCCGGGACCAGAATAGGGTCTGAAGCAATCCTGCGCTTTTGCGGCCAGCTCCCAAGAAAGCGAGTGGAAAAATGGAGCTCAGGGGCACTGCAATTCACAAACCTGCAGAGTTATAAATGATAACTCTCGTCCACAAATATATTGACGGCAGACAACGAAGAGGATTTGAAAGCAAGGCAGAATTGCAGGAAACAGATTTCAGGAGGTAGATTCGAATCGCCTTTAAAGCACGGGAAAAGCGGCAAAACCTCGACAATGATGCCCTTGGCCAAAAAGGGCGTATGCGTTTTTTCCTCAATATATTCAGGAAAAAACGCATACGCCCTTTTTGGCCAACCAAGCAACCTGGAAAGGCAAATCAGCGCTACAAAGAAGTCTCGCTTCCCATCGGTCAAAAGGGCCATGCTGAATAAAGGGTCAAACCCAGAAATGCAGGACAGGCCATGGAGAAACGGGAGCCTTGCTACGCTGATGGGCGGGATGTAAATTGCCAACAGCCCCTCTGGAGAAGTGTACGGTGTGTCCTGAAACATCGAAAAAACTCAGCTTAGAGAGCATAGGGCACTTCCACTCAAGGGCGTATAAATTGAGAAAACTACAAATCAGCAAGACCCAGGCACCCCAAAGTTTAGGGCTGCTCTGTGGACAAGAACCTCCACTTCGTTACACCTTAAATATCCCAGGAAAGAGAAAAATGGATAAAGAAGTTGTGGTCCTTATGTACAATGGAATATCACTCAGCCATGAAATCAACGTCATAAGGCTAGTAGCAGCATGATGAGTGGATTTAGGTACGACGATTCTAAGTGAAATAAGTCACACAGAAAAAGACACTTATCCTAAGATATCACTTATAGAGGGAATGTAAAAACCGCCACCCTTGAACTGAATTACAAAACAGAACAGAGTCACACGTTTAGAAAACACACTATGGCTGCTTAACGGGAAAGGTGAGGTGGGGTGATGCATAAAAGAAGGGTTTCAAATTAGCTCAGAGACCGTTCCATAAACCCAATATGTAATAGACACGACCTACTCCTTGCTCAGTGAACTGGACTCAACACCCCCTATTCACCGCCCAAGAATATATCTGACTAGTAAGAATCTTACAACCTATGTATTGATATCTCTCTGTAAGTGAGTCAAGTGGGTGTAAAGCGGCATAAACACAGCAGTGAAAAGCAGCTAAACCCCTTTATAAAAATCAATCACTTTGAAAAACCCGTGAAACAAAGACAGTGAAAGAGAGAGAAATTCTTACTAAATTCGTTCAGGGGCTGTGATGCCACCTGGATTGACCATATCTAGACCCACAGCTGATTGAGACATAAGGGTGGACACTCTTGGGGCTGAGAGGTTTGGTGAGGTTGGGTGAGCAAACGCAGACCCTTTAAAGTAATACTGCGTGGTTCCCATCCCATGGGTCCCAAATCTCCAGGTTCAAGGGCATCTTCCTACTTCGAAAACATGCATGAGAAACCCAGAAGATGGTACACCGTGTGATCGGGAAAGGTTTCTAAAACGCACCTCATTTCTCATCTCCCTGTGCTCGGGTTCGCCATTCCAGCCGCTTTACTAGCAATCTCCCTCCTTGGAGAATCAGCACCTTTAACCTCCTGTTCCGTACAGGTTGCAATTTGTCCTGAGGATGAACGGGAAGAGGGGGAACCAATGAGACACTAGCTCTAGGTGTTGGGACAGGCACAGGTCACTCTATTTTCCCATCAGGAAGAAGAATTAACCACAGGCTCAGCCTGCCGCCCGGGACCAGAAGAGGGCCTGAAGCAATCCTGCGCTTTTGCGGCCAGCTCCCAAGAAAGCGAGTGGAAAAATGGAGCTCAGGGGCACTGCAATTCACAAACCTGCAGAGTTATAAATGATAACTCTCGTCCACAAATATATTGACGGCAGACAACGAAGAGGATTTGAAAGCAAGGCAGAATTGCAGGAAACAGATTTCAGGAGGTAGATTCGAATCGCCTTTAAAGCACGGGAAAAGCGGCAAAACCTCGACAATGATGCCCTTGGCCAAAAAGGGCGTATGCGTTTTTTCCTCAATATATTCAGGAAAAAACGCATACGCCCTTTTTGGCCAACCAAGCAACCTGGAAAGGCAAATCAGCGCTACAAAGAAGTCTCGCTTCCCATCGGTCAAAAGGGCCATGCTGAATAAAGTGTCAAACCCAGAAATGCAGGACAGGCCATGGAGAAACGGGAGCCTTGCTACGCTGATGGGCGGGATGTAAATTGCCAACAGCCCCTCTGGAGAAGTGTACGGTGTGTCCTGAAACATCGAAAAAACTCAGCTTAGGGAGCATAGGGCACTTCCACTCATGGGCGTATAAATTGGGAAAACTACAAATCAGCAAGACCCAGGCACCCCAAAGTTTAGGGCTGCTCTGTTGACAAGAATCTCCTCTTCGTTACACCTTAAATATCCCAGGAAAGAGAAAAATGGATAAAGAAGTTGTGGTCCTTATGTACAATGGAATATCACTCAGCCATGAAATCAACGTCATAAGGCTAGTAGCAGCATGATGAGTGGATTTAGGTACGACGATTCTAAGTGAAATAAGTCACACAGAAAAAGACACTTATCCTAAGATATCACTTATAGAGGGAATGTAAAAACCGCTACCCTTGAACTGAATTACAAAACAGAACAGAGTCACACGTTTAGAAAACACACTATGGCTGCTTAACGGGAAAGGTGAGGTGGGGTGATGCATAAAAGAAGGGTTTCAAATTAGCTCAGAGACCGTTCCATAAACCCAATATGTAATAGACACGACCTACTCCTTGCTCAGTGAACTGGACTCAACACCCCCTATTCACCGCCCAAGAGTATATCTGACTAGTAAGAATCTTACAACCTATGTATTGATATCTCTCTGTAAGTGAGTCAAGTGGGTGTAAAGCGGCATAAACACAGCAGTGAAAAGCAGCTAAACCCCTTTATAAAAATCAATCACTTTTAAAAACCCGTGAAACAAAGACAGTGAAAGAGAGAGAAATTCTTACTAAATTCGTTCAGGGGCTGTGATGCCACCTGGATTGACCATATCTAGACCCACAGCTGATTGAGACATAAGGGTGGACACTCTTGGGGCTGAGAGGTTTGGTGAGGTTGGGTGAGCAAACGCAGACCCTTTAAAGTAATACTGCGTGGTTCCCATCCCATGGGTCCCAAATCTCCAGGTTCAAGGGCATCTTCCTACTTCGAAAACATGCATGAGAAACCCAGAAGATGGTACACCGTGTGATCGGGAAAGGTTTCTAAAACGCACCTCATTTCTCATCTCCCTGTGCTCGGGTTCGCCATTCCAGCCGCTTTACTAGCAATCTCCCTCCTTGGAGAATCAGCACCTTTAACCTCCTGTTCCGTACAGGTTGCAATTTGTCCTGAGGATGAACGGGAAGAGGGGGAACCAATGAGACACTAGCTCTAGGTGTTGGGACAGGCACAGGTCACTCTATTTTCCCATCAGGAAGAAGAATTAACCACAGGCTCAGCCTGCCGCCCGGGACCAGAAGAGGGCCTGAAGCAATCCTGCGCTTTTGCGGCCAGCTCCCAAGAAAGCGAGTGGAAAAATGGAGCTCAGGGGCACTGCAATTCACAAACCTGCAGAGTTATAAATGATAACTCTCGTCCACAAATATATTGACGGCAGACAACGAAGAGGATTTGAAAGCAAGGCAGAATTGCAGGAAACAGATTTCAGGAGGTAGATTCGAATCGCCTTTAAAGCACGGGAAAAGCGGCAAAACCTCGACAATGATGCCCTTGGCCAAAAAGGGCGTATGCGTTTTTTCCTGAATATATTCAGGAAAAAACGCATACGCCCTTTTTGGCCAACCAAGCAACCTGGAAAGGCAAATCAGCGCTACAAAGAAGTCTCGCTTCCCATCGGTCAAAAGGGCCATGCTGAATAAAGTGTCAAAACCAGAAATGCAGGACAGCCCATGGAGAAACGGGAGCCTTGCTACGCTGATGGGCGGGATGTAAATTGCCAACAGCCCCTCTGGAGAAGTGTACGGTGTGTCCTGAAACATCGAAAAAATTCAGCTTAGAGAGCATAGGGCACTTCCACTCATGGGCGTATAAATTGGGAAAACTACAAATCAGCAAGACCCAGGCACCCCAAAGTTTAGGGCTGCTCTGTTGACAAGAACCTCCACTTCGTTACACCTTAAATATCCCAGGAAAGAGAAAAATGGATAAAGAAGTTGTGGTCCTTATGTACAATGGAATATCACTCAGCCATGAAATCAACGTCATAAGGCTAGTAGCAGCATGATGAGTGGATTTAGGTACGACGATTCTAAGTGAAATAAGTCACACAGAAAAAGACACTTATCCTAAGATATCACTTATAGAGGGAATGTAAAAACCGCCACCCTTGAACTGAATTACAAAACAGAACAGAGTCACACGTTTAGAAAACACACTATGGCTGCTTAACGGGAAAGGTGAGGTGGGGTGATGCGTAAAAGAAGGGTTTCAAATTAGCTCAGAGACCGTTCCATAAACCCAATATGTAATAGACACGACCTACTCCTTGCTCAGTGAACTGGACTCAACACCCCCTATTCACCGCCCAAGAATATATCTGACTAGTAAGAATCTTACAACCTATGTATTGATATCTCTCTGTAAGTGAGTCAAGTGGGTGTAAAGCGGCATAAACACAGCAGTGAAAAGCAGCTAAACCCCTTTATAAAAATCAATCACTTTTAAAAACCCGTGAAACAAAGACAGTGAAAGATAGAGAAATTCTTACTAAATTCGTTCAGGGGCTGTGATGCCACCTGGATTGACCATATCTAGACCCACAGCTGATTGAGACATAAGGGTGGACACTCTTGGGGCTGAGAGGTTTGGTGAGGTTGGGTGAGCAAACGCAGACCCTTTAAAGTAATACTGCGTGGGTCCCATCCCATGGGTCCCAAATCTCCAGGTTCAAGGGCATCTTCCTACTTCGAAAACATGCATGAGAAACCCAGAAGATGGTACACCGTGTGATCGGGAAAGGTTTCTAAAACGCACCTCATTTCTCATCTCCCTGTGCTCGGGTTCGCCATTCCAGCCGCTTTACTAGCAATCTCCCTCCTTGGAGAATCAGCACCTTTAACCTCCTGTTCCGTACAGGTTGCAATTTGTCCTGAGGATGAACGGGAAGAGGGGGAACCAATGAGACACTAGCTCTAGGTGTTGGGACAGGCACAGGTCACTCTATTTTCCCATCAGGAAGAAGAATTAACCACAGGCTCAGCCTGCCGCCCGGGACCAGAAGAGGGCCTGAAGCAATCCTGCGCTTTTGCGGCCAGCTCCCAAGAAAGCGAGTGGAAAAATGGAGCTCAGGGGCACTGCAATTCACAAACCTGCAGAGTTATAAATGATAACTCTCGTCCACAAATATATTGACGGCAGACAACGAAGAGGATTTGAAAGCAAGGCAGAATTGCAGGAAACAGATTTCAGGAGGTAGATTCGAATCGCCTTTAAAGCACGGGAAAAGCGGCAAAACCTCGACAATGATGCCCTTGGCCAAAAAGGGCGTATGCGTTTTTTCCTCAATATATTCAGGAAAAAACGCATACGCCCTTTTTGGCCAACCAAGCAACCTGGAAAGGCAAATCAGCGCTACAAAGAAGTCTCGCTTCCCATCGGTCAAAAGGGCCATGCTGAATAAAGTGTCAAACCCAGAAATGCAGGACAGCCCATGGAGAAACGGGAGCCTTGCTACGCTGATGGGCGGGATGTAAATTGCCAACAGCCCCTCTGGAGAAGTGTACGGTGTGTCCTGAAACATCGAAAAAACTCAGCTTAGAGAGCATAGGGCACTTCCACTCATGGGCGTATAAATTGGGAAAACTACAAATCAGCAAGACCCAGGCACCCCAAAGTTTAGGGCTGCTCTGTTGACAAGAATCTCCTCTTCGTTACACCTTAAATATCCCAGGAAAGAGAAAAATGGATAAAGAAGTTGTGGTCCTTATGTACAATGGAATATCACTCAGCCATGAAATCAACGTCATAAGGCTAGTAGCAGCATGATGAGTGGATTTAGGTACGACGATTCTAAGTGAAATAAGTCACACAGAAAAAGACACTTATCCTAAGATATCACTTATAGAGGGAATGTAAAAACCGCTACCCTTGAACTGAATTACAAAACAGAACAGAGTCACACGTTTAGAAAACACACTATGGCTGCTTAACGGGAAAGGTGAGGTGGGGTGATGCATAAAAGAAGGGTTTCAAATTAGCTCAGAGACCGTTCCATAAACCCAATATGTAATAGACACGACCTACTCCTTGCTCAGTGAACTGGACTCAACACCCCCTATTCACCGCCCAAGAATATATCTGACTAGTAAGAATCTTACAACCTATGTATTGATATCTCTCTGTAAGTGAGTCAAGTGGGTGTAAAGCGGCATAAACACAGCAGTGAAAAGCAGCTAAACCCCTTTATAAAAATCAATCACTTTTAAAAACCCGTGAAACAAAGACAGTGAAAGAGAGAGAAATTCTTACTAAATTCGTTCAGGGGCTGTGATGCCACCTGGATTGACCATATCTAGACCCACAGCTGATTGAGACATAAGGGTGGACACTCTTGGGGCTGAGAGGTTTGGTGAGGTTGGGTGAGCAAACGCAGACCCTTTAAAGTAATACTGCGTGGTTCCCATCCCATGGGTCCCAAATCTCCAGGTTCAAGGGCATCTTCCTACTTCGAAAACATGCATGAGAAACCCAGAAGATGGTACACCGTGTGATCGGGAAAGGTTTCTAAAACGCACCTCATTTCTCATCTCCCTGTGCTCGGGTTCGCCATTCCAGCCGCTTTACTAGCAATCTCCCTCCTTGGAGAATCAGCACCTTTAACCTCCTGTTCCGTACAGGTTGCAATTTGTCCTGAGGATGAACGGGAAGAGGGGGAACCAATGAGACACTAGCTCTAGGTGTTGGGACAGGCACAGGTCACTCTATTTTCCCATCAGGAAGAAGAATTAACCACAGGCTCAGCCTGCCGCCCGGGACCAGAAGAGGGCCTGAAGCAATCCTGCGCTTTTGCGGCCAGCTCCCAAGAAAGCGAGTGGAAAAATGGAGCTCAGGGGCACTGCAATTCACAAACCTGCAGAGTTATAAATGATAACTCTCGTCCACAAATATATTGACGGCAGACAACGAAGAGGATTTGAAAGCAAGGCAGAATTGCAGGAAACAGATTTCAGGAGGTAGATTCGAATCGCCTTTAAAGCACGGGAAAAGCGGCAAAACCTCGACAATGATGCCCTTGGCCAAAAAGGGCGTATGCGTTTTTTCCTGAATATATTCAGGAAAAAACGCATACGCCCTTTTTGGCCAACCAAGCAACCTGGAAAGGCAAATCAGCGCTACAAAGAAGTCTCGCTTCCCATCGGTCAAAAGGGCCATGCTGAATAAAGTGTCAAACCCAGAAATGCAGGACAGCCCATGGAGAAACGGGAGCCTTGCTACGCTGATGGGCGGGATGTAAATTGCCAACAGCCCCTCTGGAGAAGTGTACGGTGTGTCCTGAAACATCGAAAAAATTCAGCTTAGAGAGCATAGGGCACTTCCACTCATGGGCGTATAAATTGGGAAAACTACAAATCAGCAAGACCCAGGCACCCCAAAGTTTAGGGCTGCTCTGTTGACAAGAACCTCCACTTCGTTACACCTTAAATATCCCAGGAAAGAGAAAAATGGATAAAGAAGTTGTGGTCCTTATGTACAATGGAATATCACTCAGCCATGAAATCAACGTCGTAAGGCTAGTAGCAGCATGATGAGTGGATTTAGGTACGACGATTCTAAGTGAAATAAGTCACACAGAAAAAGACACTTATCATAAGATATCACTTATAGAGGGAATGTAAAAACCGCTACCCTTCAACTGAATTACAAAACAGAACAGAGTCACACGTTTAGAAAACACACTATGGCTGCTTAACGGGAAAGGTGAGGTGGGGTGATGCATAAAAGAAGGGTTTCAAATTAGCTCAGAGACCGTTCCATAAACCCAATATGTAATAGACACGACCTACTCCTTGCTCAGTGAACTGGACTCAACACCCCCTATTCACCGCCCAAGAATATATCTGACTAGTAAGAATCTTACAACCTATGTATTGATATCTCTCTGTAAGTGAGTCAAGTGGGTGTAAAGCGGCATAAACACAGCAGTGAAAAGCAGCTAAACCCCTTTATAAAAATCAATCACTTTTAAAAACCCGTGAAACAAAGACAGTGAAAGAGAGAGAAATTCTTACTAAATTCGTTCAGGGGCTGTGATGCCACCTGGATTGACCATATCTAGACCCACAGCTGATTGAGACATAAGGGTGGACACTCTTGGGGCTGAGAGGTTTGGTGAGGTTGGGTGAGCAAACGCAGACCCTTTAAAGTAATACTGCGTGGTTCCCATCCCATGGGTCCCAAATCTCCAGGTTCAAGGGCATCTTCCTACTTCGAAAACATGCATGAGAAACCCAGAAGATGGTACACCGTGTGATCGGGAAAGGTTTCTAAAACGCACCTCATTTCTCATCTCCCTGTGCTCGGGTTCGCCATTCCAGCCGCTTTACTAGCAATCTCCCTCCTTGGAGAATCAGCACCTTTAACCTCCTGTTCCGTACAGGTTGCAATTTGTCCTGAGGATGAACGGGAAGAGGGGGAACCAATGAGACACTAGCTCTAGGTGTTGGGACAGGCACAGGTCACTCTATTTTCCCATCAGGAAGAAGAATTAACCACACGCTCAGCCTGCCGCCCGGGACCAGAATAGGGTCTGAAGCAATCCTGCGCTTTTGCGGCCAGCTCCCAAGAAAGCGAGTGGAAAAATGGAGCTCAGGAGCACTGCAATTCACAAACCTGCAGAGTTATAAATGATAACTCTCGTCCACAAATATATTGACGGCAGGCAACGAAGAGGATTTGAAAGCAAGGCAGAATTGCAGGAAACAGATTTCAGGAGGTAGATTCGAATCGCCTTTAAAGCACGGGAAAAGCGGCAAAACCTCGACAATGATGCCCTTGGCCAAAAAGGGCGTATGCGTTTTTTCCTGAATATATTCAGGAAAAAACGCATACGCCCTTTTTGGCCAACCAAGCAACCTGGAAAGGCAAATCAGCGCTACAAAGAAGTCTCGCTTCCCATCGGTCAAAAGGGCCATGCTGAATAAAGTGTCAAACCCAGAAATGCAGGACAGCCCATGGAGAAACGGGAGCCTTGCTACGCTGATGGGCGGGATGTAAATTGCCAACAGCCCCTCTGGAGAAGTGTACGGTGTGTCCTGAAACATCGAAGAAACTCAGCTTAGACAGCATAGGGCACTTCCACTCATGGGCGTATAAATTGGGAAAACTACAAATCAGCAAGACCCAGGCACCCCAAAGTTTAGGGCTGCTCTGTTGACAAGAATCTCCTCTTCGTTACACCTTAAATATCCCAGGAAAGAGAAAAATGGATAAAGAAGTTGTGGTCCTTATGTACAATGGAATATCACTCAGCCATGAAATCAACGTCATAAGGCTAGTAGCAGCATGATGAGTGGATTTAGGTACGACGATTCTAAGTGAAATAAGTCACACAGAAAAAGACACTTATCCTAAGATATCACTTATAGAGGGAATGTAAAAACCGCGACCCTTGAACTGAATTACAAAACAGAACAGAGTCACACGTTTAGAAAACACACTATGGCTGCTTAACGGGAAAGGTGAGGTGGGGTGATGCATAAAAGAAGGGTTTCAAATTAGCTCAGAGACCGTTCCATAAACCCAATATGTAATAGACACGACCTACTCCTTGCTCAGTGAACTGGACTCAACACCCCCTATTCACCGCCCAAGAATATATCTGACTAGTAAGAATCTTACAACCTATGTATTGATATCTCTCTGTAAGTGAGTCAAGTGGGTGTAAAGCGGCATAAACACAGCAGTGAAAAGCAGCTAAACCCCTTTATAAAAATCAATCACTTTGAAAAACCCGTGAAACAAAGACAGTGAAAGAGAGAGAAATTCTTACTAAATTCGTTCAGGGGCTGTGATGCCACCTGGATTGACCATATCTAGACCCACAGCTGATTGAGACATAAGGGTGGACACTCTTGGGGCTGAGAGGTTTGGTGAGGTTGGGTGAGCAAACGCAGACCCTTTAAAGTAATACTGCGTGGTTCCCATCCCATGGGTCCCAAATCTCCAGGTTCAAGGGCATCTTCCTACTTCGAAAACATGCATGAGAAACCCAGAAGATGGTACACCGTGTGATCGGGAAAGGTTTCTAAAACGCACCTCATTTCTCATCTCCCTGTGCTCGGGTTCGCCATTCCAGCCGCTTTACTAGCAATCTCCCTCCTTGGAGAATCAGCACCTTTAACCTCCTGTTCCGTACAGGTTGCAATTTGTCCTGAGGATGAACGGGAAGAGGGGGAACCAATGAGACACTAGCTCTAGGTGTTGGGACAGGCACAGGTCACTCTATTTTCCCATCAGGAAGAAGAATTAACCACACGCTCAGCCTGCCGCCCGGGACCAGAATAGGGTCTGAAGCAATCCTGCGCTTTTGCGGCCAGCTCCCAAGAAAGCGAGTGGAAAAATGGAGCTCAGGGGCACTGCAATTCACAAACCTGCAGAGTTATAAATGATAACTCTCGTCCACAAATATATTGACGGCAGGCAACGAAGAGGATTTGAAAGCAAGGCAGAATTGCAGGAAACAGATTTCAGGAGGTAGATTCGAATCGCCTTTAAAGCACGGGAAAAGCGGCAAAACCTCGACAATGATGCCCTTGGCCAAAAAGGGCGTATGCGTTTTTTCCTGAATATATTCAGGAAAAAACGCATACGCCCTTTTTGGCCAACCAAGCAACCTGGAAAGGCAAATCAGCGCTACAAAGAAGTCTCGCTTCCCATCGGTCAAAAGGGCCATGCTGAATAAAGGGTCAAACCCAGAAATGCAGGACAGGCCATGGAGAAACGGGAGCCTTGCTACGCTGATGGGCGGGATGTAAATTGCCAACAGCCCCTCTGGAGAAGTGTACGGTGTGTCCTGAAACATCGAAAAAACTCAGCTTAGAGAGCATAGGGCACTTCCACTCAAGGGCGTATAAATTGAGAAAACTACAAATCAGCAAGACCCAGGCACCCCAAAGTTTAGGGCTGCTCTGTGGACAAGAACCTCCACTTCGTTACACCTTAAATATCCCAGGAAAGAGAAAAATGGATAAAGAAGTTGTGGTCCTTATGTACAATGGAATATCACTCAGCCATGAAATCAACGTCATAAGGCTAGTAGCAGCATGATGAGTGGATTTAGGTACGACGATTCTAAGTGAAATAAGTCACACAGAAAAAGACACTTATCCTAAGATATCACTTATAGAGGGAATGTAAAAACCGCCACCCTTGAACTGAATTACAAAACAGAACAGAGTCACACGTTTAGAAAACACACTATGGCTGCTTAACGGGAAAGGTGAGGTGGGGTGATGCATAAAAGAAGGGTTTCAAATTAGCTCAGAGACCGTTCCATAAACCCAATATGTAATAGACACGACCTACTCCTTGCTCAGTGAACTGGACTCAACACCCCCTATTCACCGCCCAAGAATATATCTGACTAGTAAGAATCTTACAACCTATGTATTGATATCTCTCTGTAAGTGAGTCAAGTGGGTGTAAAGCGGCATAAACACAGCAGTGAAAAGCAGCTAAACCCCTTTATAAAAATCAATCACTTTTAAAAACCCGTGAAACAAAGACAGTGAAAGATAGAGAAATTCTTACTAAATTCGTTCAGGGGCTGTGATGCCACCTGGATTGACCATATCTAGACCCACAGCTGATTGAGACATAAGGGTGGACACTCTTGGGGCTGAGAGGTTTGGTGAGGTTGGGTGAGCAAACGCAGACCCTTTAAAGTAATACTGCGTGGTTCCCATCCCATGGGTCCCAAATCTCCAGGTTCAAGGGCATCTTCCTACTTCGAAAACATGCATGAGAAACCCAGAAGATGGTACACCGTGTGATCGGGAAAGGTTTCTAAAACGCACCTCATTTCTCATCTCCCTGTGCTCGGGTTCGCCATTCCAGCCGCTTTACTAGCAATCTCCCTCCTTGGAGAATCAGCACCTTTAACCTCCTGTTCCGTACAGGTTGCAATTTGTCCTGAGGATGAACGGGAAGAGGGGGAACCAATGAGACACTAGCTCTAGGTGTTGGGACAGGCACAGGTCACTCTATTTTCCCATCAGGAAGAAGAATTAACCACAGGCTCAGCCTGCCGCCCGGGACCAGAAGAGGGCCTGAAGCAATCCTGCGCTTTTGCGGCCAGCTCCCAAGAAAGCGAGTGGAAAAATGGAGCTCAGGGGCACTGCAATTCACAAACCTGCAGAGTTATAAATGATAACTCTCGTCCACAAATATATTGACGGCAGACAACGAAGAGGATTTGAAAGCAAGGCAGAATTGCAGGAAACAGATTTCAGGAGGTAGATTCGAATCGCCTTTAAAGCACGGGAAAAGCGGCAAAACCTCGACAATGATGCCCTTGGCCAAAAAGGGCGTATGCGTTTTTTCCTGAATATATTCAGGAAAAAACGCATACGCCCTTTTTGGCCAACCAAGCAACCTGGAAAGGCAAATCAGCGCTACAAAGAAGTCTCGCTTCCCATCGGTCAAAAGGGCCATGCTGAATAAAGTGTCAAACCCAGAAATGCAGGACAGGCCATGGAGAAACGGGAGCCTTGCTACGCTGATGGGCGGGATGTAAATTGCCAACAGCCCCTCTGGAGAAGTGTACGGTGTGTCCTGAAACATCGAAAAAACTCAGCTTAGAGAGCATAGGGCACTTCCACTCATGGGCGTATAAATTGGGAAAACTACAAATCAGCAAGACCCAGGCACCCCAAAGTTTAGGGCTGCTCTGTTGACAAGAATCTCCTCTTCGTTACACCTTAAATATCCCAGGAAAGAGAAAAATGGATAAAGAAGTTGTGGTCCTTATGTACAATGGAATATCACTCAGCCATGAAATCAACGTCATAAGGCTAGTAGCAGCATGATGAGTGGATTTAGGTACGACGATTCTAAGTGAAATAAGTCACACAGAAAAAGACACTTATCCTAAGATATCACTTATAGAGGGAATGTAAAAACCGCCACCCTTGAACTGAATTACAAAACAGAACAGAGTCACACGTTTAGAAAACACACTATGGCTGCTTAACGGGAAAGGTGAGGTGGGGTGATGCATAAAAGAAGGGTTTCAAATTAGCTCAGAGACCGTTCCATAAACCCAATATGTAATAGACACGACCTACTCCTTGCTCAGTGAACTGGACTCAACACCCCCTATTCACCGCCCAAGAATATATCTGACTAGTAAGAATCTTACAACCTATGTATTGATATCTCTCTGTAAGTGAGTCAAGTGGGTGTAAAGCGGCATAAACACAGCAGTGAAAAGCAGCTAAACCCCTTTATAAAAATCAATCACTTTTAAAAACCCGTGAAACAAAGACAGTGAAAGAGAGAGAAATTCTTACTAAATTCGTTCAGGGGCTGTGATGCCACCTGGATTGACCATATCTAGACCCACAGCTGATTGAGACATAAGGGTGGACACTCTTGGGGCTGAGAGGTTTGGTGAGGTTGGGTGAGCAAACGCAGACCCTTTAAAGTAATACTGCGTGGTTCCCATCCCATGGGTCCCAAATCTCCAGGTTCAAGGGCATCTTCCTACTTCGAAAACATGCATGAGAAACCCAGAAGATGGTACACCGTGTGATCGGGAAAGGTTTCTAAAACGCACCTCATTTCTCATCTCCCTGTGCTCGGGTTCGCCATTCCAGCCGCTTTACTAGCAATCTCCCTCCTTGGAGAATCAGCACCTTTAACCTCCTGTTCCGTACAGGTTGCAATTTGTCCTGAGGATGAACGGGAAGAGGGGGAACCAATGAGACACTAGCTCTAGGTGTTGGGACAGGCACAGGTCACTCTATTTTCCCATCAGGAAGAAGAATTAACCACAGGCTCAGCCTGCCGCCCGGGACCAGAAGAGGGCCTGAAGCAATCCTGCGCTTTTGCGGCCAGCTCCCAAGAAAGCGAGTGGAAAAATGGAGCTCAGGGGCACTGCAATTCACAAACCTGCAGAGTTATAAATGATAACTCTCGTCCACAAATATATTGACGGCAGACAACGAAGAGGATTTGAAAGCAAGGCAGAATTGCAGGAAACAGATTTCAGGAGGTAGATTCGAATCGCCTTTAAAGCACGGGAAAAGCGGCAAAACCTCGACAATGATGCCCTTGGCCAAAAAGGGCGTATGCGTTTTTTCCTGAATATATTCAGGAAAAAACGCATACGCCCTTTTTGGCCAACCAAGCAACCTGGAAAGGCAAATCAGCGCTACAAAGAAGTCTCGCTTCCCATCGGTCAAAAGGGCCATGCTGAATAAAGTGTCAAACCCAGAAATGCAGGACAGGCCATGGAGAAACGGGAGCCTTGCTACGCTGATGGGCGGGATGTAAATTGCCAACAGCCCCTCTGGAGAAGTGTACGGTGTGTCCTGAAACATCGAAAAAATTCAGCTTAGAGAGCATAGGGCACTTCCACTCATGGGCGTATAAATTGGGAAAACTACAAATCAGCAAGACCCAGGCACCCCAAAGTTTAGGGCTGCTCTGTTGACAAGAACCTCCACTTCGTTACACCTTAAATATCCCAGGAAAGAGAAAAATGGATAAAGAAGTTGTGGTCCTTATGTACAATGGAATATCACTCAGCCATGAAATCAACGTCGTAAGGCTAGTAGCAGCATGATGAGTGGATTTAGGTACGACGATTCTAAGTGAAATAAGTCACACAGAAAAAGACACTTATCATAAGATATCACTTATAGAGGGAATGTAAAAACCGCTACCCTTCAACTGAATTACAAAACAGAACAGAGTCACACGTTTAGAAAACACACTATGGCTGCTTAACGGGAAAGGTGAGGTGGGGTGATGCGTAAAAGAAGGGTTTCAAATTAGCTCAGAGACCGTTCCATAAACCCAATATGTAATAGACACGACCTACTCCTTGCTCAGTGAACTGGACTCAACACCCCCTATTCACCGCCCAAGAATATATCTGACTAGTAAGAATCTTACAACCTATGTATTGATATCTCCCTGTAAGTGAGTCAAGTGGGTGTAAAGCGGCATAAACACAGCAGTGAAAAGCAGCTAAACCCCTTTATAAAAATCAATCACTTTGAAAAACCCGTGAAACAAAGACAGTGAAAGATAGAGAAATTCTTACTAAATTCGTTCAGGGGCTGTGATGCCACCTGGATTGACCATATCTAGACCCACAGCTGATTGAGACATAAGGGTGGACACTCTTGGGGCTGAGAGGTTTGGTGAGGTTGGGTGAGCAAACGCAGACCCTTTAAAGTAATACTGCGTGGTTCCCATCCCATGGGTCCCAAATCTCCAGGTTCAAGGGCATCTTCCTACTTCGAAAACATGCATGAGAAACCCAGAAGATGGTACACCGTGTGATCGGGAAAGGTTTCTAAAACGCACCTCATTTCTCATCTCCCTGTGCTCGGGTTCGCCATTCCAGCCGCTTTACTAGCAATCTCCCTCCTTGGAGAATCAGCACCTTTAACCTCCTGTTCCGTACAGGTTGCAATTTGTCCTGAGGATGAACGGGAAGAGGGAAAACCAATGAGACACTAGCTCTAGGTGTTGGGACAGGCACAGGTCACTCTATTTTCCCATCAGGAAGAAGAATTAACCACACGCTCAGCCTGCCGCCCGGGACCAGAATAGGGTCTGAAGCAATCCTGCGCTTTTGCGGCCAGCTCCCAAGAAAGCGAGTGGAAAAATGGAGCTCAGGGGCACTGCAATTCACAAACCTGCAGAGTTATAAATGATAACTCTCGTCCACAAATATATTGACGGCAGGCAACGAAGAGGATTTGAAAGCAAGGCAGAATTGCAGGAAACAGATTTCAGGAGGTAGATTCGAATCGCCTTTAAAGCACGGGAAAAGCGGCAAAACCTCGACAATGATGCCCTTGGCCAAAAAGGGCGTATGCGTTTTTTCCTGAATATATTCAGGAAAAAACGCATACGCCCTTTTTGGCCAACCAAGCAACCTGGAAAGGCAAATCAGCGCTACAAAGAAGTCTCGCTTCCCATCGGTCAAAAGGGCCATGCTGAATAAAGTGTCAAACCCAGAAATGCAGGACAGCCCATGGAGAAACGGGAGCCTTGCTACGCTGATGGGCGGGATGTAAATTGCCAACAGCCCCTCTGGAGAAGTGTACGGTGTGTCCTGAAACATCGAAGAAACTCAGCTTAGAGAGCATAGGGCACTTCCACTCATGGGCGTATAAATTGGGAAAACTACAAATCAGCAAGACCCAGGCACCCCAAAGTTTAGGGCTGCTCTGTTGACAAGAATCTCCTCTTCGTTACACCTTAAATATCCCAGGAAAGAGAAAAATGGATAAAGAAGTTGTGGTCCTTATGTACAATGGAATATCACTCAGCCATGAAATCAACGTCATAAGGCTAGTAGCAGCATGATGAGTGGATTTAGGTACGACGATTCTAAGTGAAATAAGTCACACAGAAAAAGACACTTATCCTAAGATATCACTTATAGAGGGAATGTAAAAACCGCCACCCTTGAACTGAATTACAAAACAGAACAGAGTCACACGTTTAGAAAACACACTATGGCTGCTTAACGGGAAAGGTGAGGTGGGGTGATGCATAAAAGAAGGGTTTCAAATTAGCTCAGAGACCGTTCCATAAACCCAATATGTAATAGACACGACCTACTCCTTGCTCAGTGAACTGGACTCAACACCCCCTATTCACCGCCCAAGAATATATCTGACTAGTAAGAATCTTACAACCTATGTATTGATATCTCTCTGTAAGTGAGTCAAGTGGGTGTAAAGCGGCATAAACACAGCAGTGAAAAGCAGCTAAACCCCTTTATAAAAATCAATCACTTTTAAAAACCCGTGAAACAAAGACAGTGAAAGAGAGAGAAATTCTTACTAAATTCGTTCAGGGGCTGTGATGCCACCTGGATTGACCATATCTAGACCCACAGCTGATTGAGACATAAGGGTGGACACTCTTGGGGCTGAGAGGTTTGGTGAGGTTGGGTGAGCAAACGCAGACCCTTTAAAGTAATACTGCGTGGTTCCCATCCCATGGGTCCCAAATCTCCAGGTTCAAGGGCATCTTCCTACTTCGAAAACATGCATGAGAAACCCAGAAGATGGTACACCGTGTGATCGGGAAAGGTTTCTAAAACGCACCTCATTTCTCATCTCCCTGTGCTCGGGTTCGCCATTCCAGCCGCTTTACTAGCAATCTCCCTCCTTGGAGAATCAGCACCTTTAACCTCCTGTTCCGTACAGGTTGCAATTTGTCCTGAGGATGAACGGGAAGAGGGGGAACCAATGAGACACTAGCTCTAGGTGTTGGGACAGGCACAGGTCACTCTATTTTCCCATCAGGAAGAAGAATTAACCACAGGCTCAGCCTGCCGCCCGGGACCAGAAGAGGGCCTGAAGCAATCCTGCGCTTTTGCGGCCAGCTCCCAAGAAAGCGAGTGGAAAAATGGAGCTCAGGGGCACTGCAATTCACAAACCTGCAGAGTTATAAATGATAACTCTCGTCCACAAATATATTGACGGCAGACAACGAAGAGGATTTGAAAGCAAGGCAGAATTGCAGGAAACAGATTTCAGGAGGTAGATTCGAATCGCCTTTAAAGCACGGGAAAAGCGGCAAAACCTCGACAATGATGCCCTTGGCCAAAAAGGGCGTATGCGTTTTTTCCTGAATATATTCAGGAAAAAACGCATACGCCCTTTTTGGCCAACCAAGCAACCTGGAAAGGCAAATCAGCGCTACAAAGAAGTCTCGCTTCCCATCGGTCAAAAGGGCCATGCTGAATAAAGTGTCAAACCCAGAAATGCAGGACAGGCCATGGAGAAACGGGAGCCTTGCTACGCTGATGGGCGGGATGTAAATTGCCAACAGCCCCTCTGGAGAAGTGTACGGTGTGTCCTGAAACATCGAAAAAACTCAGCTTAGAGAGCATAGGGCACTTCCACTCATGGGCGTATAAATTGGGAAAACTACAAATCAGCAAGACCCAGGCACCCCAAAGTTTAGGGCTGCTCTGTTGACAAGAACCTCCACTTCGTTACACCTTAAATATCCCAGGAAAGAGAAAAATGGATAAAGAAGTTGTGGTCCTTATGTACAATGGAATATCACTCAGCCATGAAATCAACGTCGTAAGGCTAGTAGCAGCATGATGAGTGGATTTAGGTACGACGATTCTAAGTGAAATAAGTCACACAGAAAAAGACACTTATCATAAGATATCACTTATAGAGGGAATGTAAAAACCGCTACCCTTCAACTGAATTACAAAACAGAACAGAGTCACACGTTTAGAAAACACACTATGGCTGCTTAACGGGAAAGGTGAGGTGGGGTGATGCGTAAAAGAAGGGTTTCAAATTAGCTCAGAGACCGTTCCATAAACCCAATATGTAATAGACACGACCTACTCCTTGCTCAGTGAACTGGACTCAACACCCCCTATTCACCGCCCAAGAATATATCTGACTAGTAAGAATCTTACAACCTATGTATTGATATCTCCCTGTAAGTGAGTCAAGTGGGTGTAAAGCGGCATAAACACAGCAGTGAAAAGCAGCTAAACCCCTTTATAAAAATCAATCACTTTGAAAAACCCGTGAAACAAAGACAGTGAAAGATAGAGAAATTCTTACTAAATTCGTTCAGGGGCTGTGATGCCACCTGGATTGACCATATCTAGACCCACAGCTGATTGAGACATAAGGGTGGACACTCTTGGGGCTGAGAGGTTTGGTGAGGTTGGGTGAGCAAACGCAGACCCTTTAAAGTAATACTGCGTGGTTCCCATCCCATGGGTCCCAAATCTCCAGGTTCAAGGGCATCTTCCTACTTCGAAAACATGCATGAGAAACCCAGAAGATGGTACACCGTGTGATCGGGAAAGGTTTCTAAAACGCACCTCATTTCTCATCTCCCTGTGCTCGGGTTCGCCATTCCAGCCGCTTTACTAGCAATCTCCCTCCTTGGAGAATCAGCACCTTTAACCTCCTGTTCCGTACAGGTTGCAATTTGTCCTGAGGATGAACGGGAAGAGGGAAAACCAATGAGACACTAGCTCTAGGTGTTGGGACAGGCACAGGTCACTCTATTTTCCCATCAGGAAGAAGAATTAACCACAGGCTCAGCCTGCCGCCCGGGACCAGAAGAGGGCCTGAAGCAATCCTGCGCTTTTGCGGCCAGCTCCCAAGAAAGCGAGTGGAAAAATGGAGCTCAGGGGCACTGCAATTCACAAACCTGCAGAGTTATAAATGATAACTCTCGTCCACAAATATATTGACGGCAGGCAACGAAGAGGATTTGAAAGCAAGGCAGAATTGCAGGAAACAGATTTCAGGAGGTAGATTCGAATCGCCTTTAAAGCACGGGAAAAGCGGCAAAACCTCGACAATGATGCCCTTGGCCAAAAAGGGCGTATGCGTTTTTTCCTGAATATATTCAGGAAAAAACGCATACGCCCTTTTTGGCCAACCAAGCAACCTGGAAAGGCAAATCAGCGCTACAAAGAAGTCTCGCTTCCCATCGGTCAAAAGGGCCATGCTGAATAAAGTGTCAAACCCAGAAATGCAGGACAGCCCATGGAGAAACGGGAGCCTTGCTACGCTGATGGGCGGGATGTAAATTGCCAACAGCCCCTCTGGAGAAGTGTACGGTGTGTCCTGAAACATCGAAGAAACTCAGCTTAGAGAGCATAGGGCACTTCCACTCATGGGCGTATAAATTGGGAAAACTACAAATCAGCAAGACCCAGGCACCCCAAAGTTTAGGGCTGCTCTGTTGACAAGAATCTCCTCTTCGTTACACCTTAAATATCCCAGGAAAGAGAAAAATGGATAAAGAAGTTGTGGTCCTTATGTACAATGGAATATCACTCAGCCATGAAATCAACGTCATAAGGCTAGTAGCAGCATGATGAGTGGATTTAGGTACGACGATTCTAAGTGAAATAAGTCACACAGAAAAAGACACTTATCATAAGATATCACTTATAGAGGGAATGTAAAAACCGCTACCCTTCAACTGAATTACAAAACAGAACAGAGTCACACGTTTAGAAAACACACTATGGCTGCTTAACGGGAAAGGTGAGGTGGGGTGATGCGTAAAAGAAGGGTTTCAAATTAGCTCAGAGACCGTTCCATAAACCCAATATGTAATAGACACGACCTACTCCTTGCTCAGTGAACTGGACTCAACACCCCCTATTCACCGCCCAAGAATATATCTGACTAGTAAGAATCTTACAACCTATGTATTGATATCTCCCTGTAAGTGAGTCAAGTGGGTGTAAAGCGGCATAAACACAGCAGTGAAAAGCAGCTAAACCCCTTTATAAAAATCAATCACTTTGAAAAACCCGTGAAACAAAGACAGTGAAAGATAGAGAAATTCTTACTAAATTCGTTCAGGGGCTGTGATGCCACCTGGATTGACCATATCTAGACCCACAGCTGATTGAGACATAAGGGTGGACACTCTTGGGGCTGAGAGGTTTGGTGAGGTTGGGTGAGCAAACGCAGACCCTTTAAAGTAATACTGCGTGGTTCCCATCCCATGGGTCCCAAATCTCCAGGTTCAAGGGCATCTTCCTACTTCGAAAACATGCATGAGAAACCCAGAAGATGGTACACCGTGTGATCGGGAAAGGTTTCTAAAACGCACCTCATTTCTCATCTCCCTGTGCTCGGGTTCGCCATTCCAGCCGCTTTACTAGCAATCTCCCTCCTTGGAGAATCAGCACCTTTAACCTCCTGTTCCGTACAGGTTGCAATTTGTCCTGAGGATGAACGGGAAGAGGGAAAACCAATGAGACACTAGCTCTAGGTGTTGGGACAGGCACAGGTCACTCTATTTTCCCATCAGGAAGAAGAATTAACCACAGGCTCAGCCTGCCGCCCGGGACCAGAAGAGGGCCTGAAGCAATCCTGCGCTTTTGCGGCCAGCTCCCAAGAAAGCGAGTGGAAAAATGGAGCTCAGGGGCACTGCAATTCACAAACCTGCAGAGTTATAAATGATAACTCTCGTCCACAAATATATTGACGGCAGGCAACGAAGAGGATTTGAAAGCAAGGCAGAATTGCAGGAAACAGATTTCAGGAGGTAGATTCGAATCGCCTTTAAAGCACGGGAAAAGCGGCAAAACCTCGACAATGATGCCCTTGGCCAAAAAGGGCGTATGCGTTTTTTCCTGAATATATTCAGGAAAAAACGCATACGCCCTTTTTGGCCAACCAAGCAACCTGGAAAGGCAAATCAGCGCTACAAAGAAGTCTCGCTTCCCATCGGTCAAAAGGGCCATGCTGAATAAAGTGTCAAACCCAGAAATGCAGGACAGCCCATGGAGAAACGGGAGCCTTGCTACGCTGATGGGCGGGATGTAAATTGCCAACAGCCCCTCTGGAGAAGTGTACGGTGTGTCCTGAAACATCGAAGAAACTCAGCTTAGAGAGCATAGGGCACTTCCACTCATGGGCGTATAAATTGGGAAAACTACAAATCAGCAAGACCCAGGCACCCCAAAGTTTAGGGCTGCTCTGTTGACAAGAATCTCCTCTTCGTTACACCTTAAATATCCCAGGAAAGAGAAAAATGGATAAAGAAGTTGTGGTCCTTATGTACAATGGAATATCACTCAGCCATGAAATCAACGTCATAAGGCTAGTAGCAGCATGATGAGTGGATTTAGGTACGACGATTCTAAGTGAAATAAGTCACACAGAAAAAGACACTTATCCTAAGATATCACTTATAGAGGGAATGTAAAAACCGCGACCCTTGAACTGAATTACAAAACAGAACAGAGTCACACGTTTAGAAAACACACTATGGCTGCTTAACGGGAAAGGTGAGGTGGGGTGATGCATAAAAGAAGGGTTTCAAATTAGCTCAGAGACCGTTCCATAAACCCAATATGTAATAGACACGACCTACTCCTTGCTCAGTGAACTGGACTCAACACCCCCTATTCACCGCCCAAGAATATATCTGACTAGTAAGAATCTTACAACCTATGTATTGATATCTCTCTGTAAGTGAGTCAAGTGGGTGTAAAGCGGCATAAACACAGCAGTGAAAAGCAGCTAAACCCCTTTATAAAAATCAATCACTTTTAAAAACCCGTGAAACAAAGACAGTGAAAGATAGAGAAATTCTTACTAAATTCGTTCAGGGGCTGTGATGCCACCTGGATTGACCATATCTAGACCCACAGCTGATTGAGACATAAGGGTGGACACTCTTGGGGCTGAGAGGTTTGGTGAGGTTGGGTGAGCAAACGCAGACCCTTTAAAGTAATACTGCGTGGTTCCCATCCCATGGGTCCCAAATCTCCAGGTTCAAGGGCATCTTCCTACTTCGAAAACATGCATGAGAAACCCAGAAGATGGTACACCGTGTGATCGGGAAAGGTTTCTAAAACGCACCTCATTTCTCATCTCCCTGTGCTCGGGTTCGCCATTCCAGCCGCTTTACTAGCAATCTCCCTCCTTGGAGAATCAGCACCTTTAACCTCCTGTTCCGTACAGGTTGCAATTTGTCCTGAGGATGAACGGGAAGAGGGGGAACCAATGAGACACTAGCTCTAGGTGTTGGGACAGGCACAGGTCACTCTATTTTCCCACCAGGAAGAAGAATTAACCACAGGCTCAGCCTGCCGCCCGGGACCAGAAGAGGGCCTGAAGCAATCCTGCGCTTTTGCGGCCAGCTCCCAAGAAAGCGAGTGGAAAAATGGAGCTCAGGGGCACTGCAATTCACAAACCTGCAGAGTTATAAATGATAACTCTCGTCCACAAATATATTGACGGCAGACAACGAAGAGGATTTGAAAGCAAGGCAGAATTGCAGGAAACAGATTTCAGGAGGTAGATTCGAATCGCCTTTAAAGCACGGGAAAAGCGGCAAAACCTCGACAATGATGCCCTTGGCCAAAAAGGGCGTATGCGTTTTTTCCTGAATATATTCAGGAAAAAACGCATACGCCCTTTTTGGCCAACCAAGCAACCTGGAAAGGCAAATCAGCGCTACAAAGAAGTCTCGCTTCCCATCGGTCAAAAGGGCCATGCTGAATAAAGTGTCAAACCCAGAAATGCAGGACAGCCCATGGAGAAACGGGAGCCTTGCTACGCTGATGGGCGGGATGTAAATTGCCAACAGCCCCTCTGGAGAAGTGTACGGTGTGTCCTGAAACATCGAAAAAATTCAGCTTAGAGAGCATAGGGCACTTCCACTCATGGGCGTATAAATTGGGAAAACTACAAATCAGCAAGACACAGGCACCCCAAAGTTTAGGGCTGCTCTGTTGACAAGAACCTCCACTTCGTTACACCTTAAATATCCCAGGAAAGAGAAAAATGGATAAAGAAGTTGTGGTCCTTATGTACAATGGAATATCACTCAGCCATGAAATCAACGTCGTAAGGCTAGTAGCAGCATGATGAGTGGATTTAGGTACGACGATTCTAAGTGAAATAAGTCACACAGAAAAAGACACTTATCCTAAGATATCACTTATAGAGGGAATGTAAAAACCGCTACCCTTCAACTGAATTACAAAACAGAACAGAGTCACACGTTTAGAAAACACACTATGGCTGCTTAACGGGAAAAGTGAGGTGGGGTGATGCGTAAAAGAAGGGTTTCAAATTAGCTCAGAGACCGTTCCATAAACCCAATATGTAATAGACACGACCTACTCCTTGCTCAGTGAACTGGACTCAACACCCCCTATTCACCGCCCAAGAATATATCTGACTAGTAAGAATCTTACAACCTATGTATTGATATCTCTCTGTAAGTGAGTCAAGTGGGTGTAAAGCGGCATAAACACAGCAGTGAAAAGCAGCTAAACCCCTTTATAAAAATCAATCACTTTTAAAAACCCGTGAAACAAAGACAGTGAAAGAGAGAGAAATTCTTACTAAATTCGTTCAGGGGCTGTGATGCCACCTGGATTGACCATATCTAGACCCACAGCTGATTGAGACATAAGGGTGGACACTCTTGGGGCTGAGAGGTTTGGTGAGGTTGGGTGAGCAAACGCAGACCCTTTAAAGTAATACTGCGTGGTTCCCATCCCATGGGTCCCAAATCTCCAGGTTCAAGGGCATCTTCCTACTTCGAAAACATGCATGAGAAACCCAGAAGATGGTACACCGTGTGATCGGGAAAGGTTTCTAAAACGCACCTCATTTCTCATCTCCCTGTGCTCGGGTTCGCCATTCCAGCCGCTTTACTAGCAATCTCCCTCCTTGGAGAATCAGCACCTTTAACCTCCTGTTCCGTACAGGTTGCAATTTGTCCTGAGGATGAACGGGAAGAGGGAAAACCAATGAGACACTAGCTCTAGGTGTTGGGACAGGCACAGGTCACTCTATTTTCCCATCAGGAAGAAGAATTAACCACAGGCTCAGCCTGCCGCCCGGGACCAGAATAGGGTCTGAAGCAATCCTGCGCTTTTGCGGCCAGCTCCCAAGAAAGCGAGTGGAAAAATGGAGCTCAGGGGCACTGCAATTCACAAACCTGCAGAGTTATAAATGATAACTCTCGTCCACAAATATATTGACGGCAGGCAACGAAGAGGATTTGAAAGCAAGGCAGAATTGCAGGAAACAGATTTCAGGAGGTAGATTCGAATCGCCTTTAAAGCACGGGAAAAGCGGCAAAACCTCGACAATGATGCCCTTGGCCAAAAAGGGCGTATGCGTTTTTTCCTGAATATATTCAGGAAAAAACGCATACGCCCTTTTTGGCCAACCAAGCAACCTGGAAAGGCAAATCAGCGCTACAAAGAAGTCTCGCTTCCCATCGGTCAAAAGGGCCATGCTGAATAAAGTGTCAAACCCAGAAATGCAGGACAGGCCATGGAGAAACGGGAGCCTTGCTACGCTGATGGGCGGGATGTAAATTGCCAACAGCCCCTCTGGAGAAGTGTACGGTGTGTCCTGAAACATCGAAAAAACTCAGCTTAGAGAGCATAGGGCACTTCCACTCATGGGCGTATAAATTGGGAAAACTACAAATCAGCAAGACCCAGGCACCCCAAAGTTTAGGGCTGCTCTGTTGACAAGAACCTCCACTTCGTTACACCTTAAATATCCCAGGAAAGAGAAAAATGGATAAAGAAGTTGTGGTCCTTATGTACAATGGAATATCACTCAGCTATGAAATCAACGTCATAAGGCTAGTAGCAGCATGATGAGTGGATTTAGGTACGACGATTCTAAGTGAAATAAGTCACACAGAAAAAGACACTTATCCTAAGATATCACTTATAGAGGGAATGTAAAAACCGCTACCCTTGAACTGAATTACAAAACAGAACAGAGTCACACGTTTAGAAAACACACTATGGCTGCTTAACGGGAAAGGTGAGGTGGGGTGATGCGTAAAAGAAGGGTTTCAAATTAGCTCAGAGACCGTTCCATAAACCCAATATGTAATAGACACGACCTACTCCTTGCTCAGTGAACTGGACTCAACACCCACTATTCACCGCCCAAGAATATATCTGACTAGTAAGAATCTTACAACCTATGTATTGATATCTCTCTGTAAGTGAGTCAAGTGGGTGTAAAGCGGCATAAACACAGCAGTGAAAAGCAGCTAAACCCCTTTATAAAAATCAATCACTTTGAAAAACCCGTGAAACAAAGACAGTGAAAGAGAGAGAAATTCTTACTAAATTCGTTCAGGGGCTGTGATGCCACCTGGATTGACCATATCTAGACCCACAGCTGATTGAGACATAAGGGTGGACACTCTTGGGGCTGAGAGGTTTGGTGAGGTTGGGTGAGCAAACGCAGACCCTTTAAAGTAATACTGCGTGGTTCCCATCCCATGGGTCCCAAATCTCCAGGTTCAAGGGCATCTTCCTACTTCGAAAACATGCATGAGAAACCCAGAAGATGGTACACCGTGTGATCGGGAAAGGTTTCTAAAACGCACCTCATTTCTCATCTCCCTGTGCTCGGGTTCGCCATTCCAGCCGCTTTACTAGCAATCTCCCTCCTTGGAGAATCAGCACCTTTAACCTCCTGTTCCGTACAGGTTGCAATTTGTCCTGAGGATGAACGGGAAGAGGGAAAACCAATGAGACACTAGCTCTAGGTGTTGGGACAGGCACAGGTCACTCTATTTTCCCATCAGGAAGAAGAATTAACCACAGGCTCAGCCTGCCGCCCGGGACCAGAATAGGGTCTGAAGCAATCCTGCGCTTTTGCGGCCAGCTCCCAAGAAAGCGAGTGGAAAAATGGAGCTCAGGGGCACTGCAATTCACAAACCTGCAGAGTTATAAATGATAACTCTCGTCCACAAATATATTGACGGCAGGCAACGAAGAGGATTTGAAAGCAAGGCAGAATTGCAGGAAACAGATTTCAGGAGGTAGATTCGAATCGCCTTTAAAGCACGGGAAAAGCGGCAAAACCTCGACAATGATGCCCTTGGCCAAAAAGGGCGTATGCGTTTTTTCCTGAATATATTCAGGAAAAAACGCATACGCCCTTTTTGGCCAACCAAGCAACCTGGAAAGGCAAATCAGCGCTACAAAGAAGTCTCGCTTCCCATCGGTCAAAAGGGCCATGCTGAATAAAGTGTCAAACCCAGAAATGCAGGACAGGCCATGGAGAAACGGGAGCCTTGCTACGCTGATGGGCGGGATGTAAATTGCCAACAGCCCCTCTGGAGAAGTGTACGGTGTGTCCTGAAACATCGAAAAAACTCAGCTTAGAGAGCATAGGGCACTTCCACTCATGGGCGTATAAATTGGGAAAACTACAAATCAGCAAGACCCAGGCACCCCAAAGTTTAGGGCTGCTCTGTTGACAAGAACCTCCACTTCGTTACACCTTAAATATCCCAGGAAAGAGAAAAATGGATAAAGAAGTTGTGGTCCTTATGTACAATGGAATATCACTCAGCCATGAAATCAACGTCATAAGGCTAGTAGCAGCATGATGAGTGGATTTAGGTACAACGATTCTAAGTGAAATAAGTCACACAGAAAAAGACACTTATCATAAGATATCACTTATAGAGGGAATGTAAAAACCGCTACCCTTGAACTGAATTACAAAACAGAACAGAGTCACACGTTTAGAAAACACACTATGGCTGCTTAACGGGAAAGGTGAGGTGGGGTGATGCGTAAAAGAAGGGTTTCAAATTAGCTCAGAGACCGTTCCATAAACCCAATATGTAATAGACACGACCTACTCCTTGCTCAGTGAACTGGACTCAACACCCACTATTCACCGCCCAAGAATATATCTGACTAGTAAGAATCTTACAACCTATGTATTGATATCTCTCTGTAAGTGAGTCAAGTGGGTGTAAAGCGGCATAAACACAGCAGTGAAAAGCAGCTAAACCCCTTTATAAAAATCAATCACTTTGAAAAACCCGTGAAACAAAGACAGTGAAAGATAGAGAAATTCTTACTAAATTCGTTCAGGGGCTGTGATGCCACCTCGATTGACCATATCTAGACCCACAGCTGATTGAGACATAATGGTGGACACTCTTGGGGCTGAGAGGTTTGGTGAGGTTGGGTGAGCAAACGCAGACCCTTTAAAGTAATACTGCGTGGTTCCCATCCCATGGGTCCCAAATCTCCAGGTTCAAGGGCATCTTCCTACTTCGAAAACATGCATGAGAAACCCAGAAGATGGTACACCGTGTGATCGGGAAAGGTTTCTAAAACGCACCTCATTTCTCATCTCCCTGTGCTCGGGTTCGCCATTCCAGCCGCTTTACTAGCAATCTCCCTCCTTGGAGAATCAGCACCTTTAACCTCCTGTTCCGTACAGGTTGCAATTTGTCCTGAGGATGAACGGGAAGAGGGAAAACCAATGAGACACTAGCTCTAGGTGTTGGGACAGGCACAGGTCACTCTATTTTCCCATCAGGAAGAAGAATTAACCACACGCTCAGCCTGCCGCCCGGGACCAGAATAGGGTCTGAAGCAATCCTGTGCTTTTGCGGCCAGCTCCCAAGAAAGCGAGTGGAAAAATGGAGCTCAGGGGCACTGCAATTCACAAACCTGCAGAGTTATAAATGATAACTCTCGTCCACAAATATATTGACGGCAGGCAACGAAGAGGATTTGAAAGCAAGGCAGAATTGCAGGAAACAGATTTCAGGAGGTAGATTCGAATCGCCTTTAAAGCACGGGAAAAGCGGCAAAACCTCGACAATGATGCCCTTGGCCAAAAAGGGCGTATGCGTTTTTTCCTGAATATATTCAGGAAAAAACGCATACGCCCTTTTTGGCCAACCAAGCAACCTGGAAAGGCAAATCAGCGCTACAAAGAAGTCTCGCTTCCCATCGGTCAAAAGGGCCATGCTGAATAAAGTGTCAAACCCAGAAATGCAGGACAGGCCATGGAGAAACGGGAGCCTTGCTACGCTGATGGGCGGGATGTAAATTGCCAACAGCCCCTCTGGAGAAGTGTACGGTGTGTCCTGAAACATCGAAAAAACTCAGCTTAGAGAGCATAGGGCACTTCCACTCATGGGCGTATAAATTGGGAAAACTACAAATCAGCAAGACCCAGGCACCCCAAAGTTTAGGGCTGCTCTGTTGACAAGAACCTCCACTTCGTTACACCTTAAATATCCCAGGAAAGAGAAAAATGGATAAAGAAGTTGTGGTCCTTATGTACAATGGAATATCACTCAGCCATGAAATCAACGTCATAAGGCTAGTAGCAGCATGATGAGTGGATTTAGGTACGACGATTCTAAGTGAAATAAGTCACACAGAAAAAGACACTTATCCTAAGATATCACTTATAGAGGGAATGTAAAAACCGCTACCCTTGAACTGAATTACAAAACAGAACAGAGTCACACGTTTAGAAAACACACTATGGCTGCTTAACGGGAAAGGTGAGGTGGGGTGATGCGTAAAAGAAGGGTTTCAAATTAGCTCAGAGACCGTTCCATAAACCCAATATGTAATAGACACGACCTACTCCTTGCTCAGTGAACTGGACTCAACACCCCCTATTCACCGCCCAAGAGTATATCTGACTAGTAAGAATCTTACAACCTATGTATTGATATCTCTCTGTAAGTGAGTCAAGTGGGTGTAAAGCGGCATAAACACAGCAGTGAAAAGCAGCTAAACCCCTTTATAAAAATCAATCACTTTGAAAAACCCGTGAAACAAAGACAGTGAAAGATAGAGAAATTCTTACTAAATTCGTTCAGGGGCTGTGATGCCACCTGGATTGACCATATCTAGACCCACAGCTGATTGAGACATAAGGGTGGACACTCTTGGGGCTGAGAGGTTTGGTGAGGTTGGGTGAGCAAACGCAGACCCTTTAAAGTAATACTGCGTGGTTCCCATCCCATGGGTCCCAAATCTCCAGGTTCAAGGGCATCTTCCTACTTCGAAAACATGCATGAGAAACCCAGAGGATGGTACACCGTGTGATCGGGAAAGGTTTCTAAAACGCACCTCATTTCTCATCTCCCTGTGCTCGGGTTCTCCATTCCAGCCGCTTTACTAGCAATCTCCCTCCTTGGAGAATCAGCACCTTTAACCTCCTGTTCCGTACAGGTTGCAATTTGTCCTGAGGATGAACGGGAAGAGGGGGAACCAATGAGACACTAGCTCTAGGTGTTGGGACAGGCACAGGCCACTCTATTTTCCCATCAGGAAGAAGAATTAACCACAGGCTCAGCCTGCCGCCCGGGACCAGAATAGGGTCTGAAGCAATCCTGCGCTTTTGCGGCCAGCTCCCAAGAAAGCGAGTGGAAAAATGGAGCTCAGGGGCACTGCAATTCACAAACCTGCAGAGTTATAAATGATAACTCTCGTCCACAAATATATTGACGGCAGACAACGAAGAGGATTTGAAAGCAAGGCAGAATTGCAGGAAACAGATTTCAGGAGGTAGATTCGAATCGCCTTTAAAGCACGGGAAAAGCGGCAAAACCTCGACAATGATGCCCTTGGCCAAAAAGGGCGTATGCGTTTTTTCCTGAATATATTCAGGAAAAAACGCATACGCCCTTTTTGGCCAACCAAGCAACCTGGAAAGGCAAATCAGCGCTACAAAGAAGTCTCGCTTCCCATCGGTCAAAAGGGCCATGCTGAATAAAGTGTCAAACCCAGAAATGCAGGACAGGCCATGGAGAAACGGGAGCCTTGCTACGCTGATGGGCGGGATGTAAATTGCCAACAGCCCCTCTGGAGAAGTGTACGGTGTGTCCTGAAACATCGAAAAAACTCAGCTTAGAGAGCATAGGGCACTTCCACTCATGGGCGTATAAATTGGGAAAACTACAAATCAGCAAGACCCAGGCACCCCAAAGTTTAGGGCTGCTCTGTTGACAAGAACCTCCACTTCATTACACCTTAAATATCCCAGGAAAGAGAAAAATGGATAAAGAAGTTGTGGTCCTTATGTACAATGGAATATCACTCAGCCATGAAATCAACGTCATAAGGCTAGTAGCAGCATGATGAGTGGATTTAGGTACGACGATTCTAAGTGAAATAAGTCACACAGAAAAAGACACTTATCCTAAGATATCACTTATAGAGGGAATGTAAAAACCGCTACCCTTGAACTGAATTACAAAACAGAACAGAGTCACACGTTTAGAAAACACACTATGGCTGCTTAACGGGAAAGGTGAGGTGGGGTGATGCGTAAAAGAAGGGTTTCAAATTAGCTCAGAGACCGTTCCATAAACCCAATATGTAATAGACACGACCTACTCCTTGCTCAGTGAACTGGACTCAACACCCCCTATTCACCGCCCAAGAATATATCTGACTAGTAAGAATCTTACAACCTATGTATTGATATCTCTCTGTAAGTGAGTCAAGTGGGTGTAAAGCGGCATAAACACAGCAGTGAAAAGCAGCTAAACCCCTTTATAAAAATCAATCACTTTTAAAAACCCGTGAAACAAAGACAGTGAAAGATAGAGAAATTCTTACTAAATTCGTTCAGGGGCTGTGATGCCACCTGGATTGACCATATCTAGACCCACAGCTGATTGAGACATAAGGGTGGACACTCTTGGGGCTGAGAGGTTTGGTGAGGTTGGGTGAGCAAACGCAGACCCTTTAAAGTAATACTGCGTGGTTCCCATCCCATGGGTCCCAAATCTCCAGGTTCAAGGGCATCTTCCTACTTCGAAAACATGCATGAGAAACCCAGAAGATGGTACACCGTGTGATCGGGAAAGGTTTCTAAAACGCACCTCATTTCTCATCTCCCTGTGCTCGGGTTCGCCATTCCAGCCGCTTTACTAGCAATCTCCCTCCTTGGAGAATCAGCACCTTTAACCTCCTGTTCCGTACAGGTTGCAATTTGTCCTGACGATGAACGGGAAGAGGGAAAACCAATGAGACACTAGCTCTAGGTGTTGGGACAGGCACAGGTCACTCTATTTTCCCATCAGGAAGAAGAATTAACCACAGGCTCAGCCTGCCGCCCGGGACCAGAATAGGGTATGAAGCAATCCTGCGCTTTTGCGGCCAGCTCCCAAGAAAGCGAGTGGAAAAATGGAGCTCAGGGGCACTGCAATTCACAAACCTGCAGAGTTATAAATGATAACTCTCGTCCACAAATATATTGACGGCAGGCAACGAAGAGGATTTGAAAGCAAGGCAGAATTGCAGGAAACAGATTTCAGGAGGTAGATTCGAATCGCCTTTAAAGCACGGGAAAAGCGGCAAAACCTCGACAATGATGCCCTTGGCCAAAAAGGGCGTATGCGTTTTTTCCTGAATATATTCAGGAAAAAACGCATACGCCCTTTTTGGCCAACCAAGCAACCTGGAAAGGCAAATCAGCGCTACAAAGAAGTCTCGCTTCCCATCGGTCAAAAGGGCCATGCTGAATAAAGTGTCAAACCCAGAAATGCAGGACAGGCCATGGAGAAACGGGAGCCTTGCTACGCTGATGGGCGGGATGTAAATTGCCAACAGCCCCTCTGGAGAAGTGTACGGTGTGTCCTGAAACATCGAAAAAACTCAGCTTAGAGAGCATAGGGCACTTCCACTCATGGGCGTATAAATTGGGAAAACTACAAATCAGCAAGACCCAGGCACCCCAAAGTTTAGGGCTGCTCTGTTGACAAGAACCTCCACTTCGTTACACCTTAAATATCCCAGGAAAGAGAAAAATGGATAAAGAAGTTGTGGTCCTTATGTACAATGGAATATCACTCAGCCATGAAATCAACGTCATAAGGCTAGTAGCAGCATGATGAGTGGATTTAGGTACGACGATTCTAAGTGAAATAAGTCACACAGAAAAAGACACTTATCCTAAGATATCACTTATAGAGGGAATGTAAAAACCGCTACCCTTGAACTGAATTACAAAACAGAACAGAGTCACACGTTTAGAAAACACACTATGGCTGCTTAACGGGAAAGGTGAGGTGGGGTGATGCCTAAAAGAAGGGTTTCAAATTAGCTCAGAGACCGTTCCATAAACCCAATATGTAATAGACACGACCTACTCCTTGCTCAGTGAACTGGACTCAACACCCCCTATTCACCGCCCAAGAATATATCTGACTAGTAAGAATCTTACAACCTATGTATTGATATCTCTCTGTAAGTGAGTCAAGTGGGTGTAAAGCGGCATAAACACAGCAGTGAAAAGCAGCTAAACCCCTTTATAAAAATCAATCACTTTGAAAAACCCGTGAAACAAAGACAGTGAAAGAGAGAGAAATTCTTACTAAATTCGTTCAGGGGCTGTGATGCCACCTGGATTGACCATATCTAGACCCACAGCTGATTGAGACATAAGGGTGGACACTCTTGGGGCTGAGAGGTTTGGTGAGGTTGGGTGAGCAAACGCAGACCCTTTAAAGTAATACTGCGTGGTTCCCATCCCATGGGTCCCAAATCTCCAGGTTCAAGGGCATCTTCCTACTTCGAAAACATGCATGAGAAACCCAGAAGATGGTACACCGTGTGATCGGGAAAGGTTTCTAAAACGCACCTCATTTCTCATCTCCCTGTGCTCGGGTTCGCCATTCCAGCCGCTTTACTAGCAATCTCCCTCCTTGGAGAATCAGCACCTTTAACCTCCTGTTCCGTACAGGTTGCAATTTGTCCTGAGGATGAACGGGAAGAGGGGGAACCAATGAGACACTAGCTCTAGGTGTTGGGACAGGCACAGGTCACTCTATTTTCCCATCAGGAAGAAGAATTAACCACAGGCTCAGCCTGCCGCCCGGGACCAGAAGAGGGCCTGAAGCAATCCTGCGCTTTTGCGGCCAGCTCCCAAGAAAGCGAGTGGAAAAATGGAGCTCAGGGGCACTGCAATTCACAAACCTGCAGAGTTATAAATGATAACTCTCGTCCACAAATATATTGACGGCAGGCAACGAAGAGGATTTGAAAGCAAGGCAGAATTGCAGGAAACAGATTTCAGGAGGTAGATTCGAATCGCCTTTAAAGCACGGGAAAAGCGGCAAAACCTCGACAATGATGCCCTTGGCCAAAAAGGGCGTATGCGTTTTTTCCTGAATATATTCAGGAAAAAACGCATACGCCCTTTTTGGCCAACCAAGCAACCTGGAAAGGCAAATCAGCGCTACAAAGAAGTCTCGCTTCCCATCGGTCAAAAGGGCCATGCTGAATAAAGTGTCAAACCCAGAAATGCAGGACAGGCCATGGAGAAACGGGAGCCTTGCTACGCTGATGGGCGGGATGTAAATTGCCAACAGCCCCTCTGGAGAAGTGTACGGTGTGTCCTGAAACATCGAAAAAACTCAGCTTAGAGAGCATAGGGCACTTCCACTCATGGGCGTATAAATTGGGAAAACTACAAATCAGCAAGACCCAGGCACCCCAAAGTTTAGGGCTGCTCTGTTGACAAGAACCTCCACTTCGTTACACCTTAAATATCCCAGGAAAGAGAAAAATGGATAAAGAAGTTGTGGTCCTTATGTACAATGGAATATCACTCAGCCATGAAATCAACGTCATAAGGCTAGTAGCAGCATGATGAGTGGATTTAGGTACAACGATTCTAAGTGAAATAAGTCACACAGAAAAAGACACTTATCCTAAGATATCACTTATAGAGGGAATGTAAAAACCGCTACCCTTGAACTGAATTACAAAACAGAACAGAGTCACACGTTTAGAAAACACACTATGGCTGCTTAACGGGAAAGGTGAGGTGGGGTGATGCATAAAAGAAGGGTTTCAAATTAGCTCAGAGACCGTTCCATAAACCCAATATGTAATAGACACGACCTACTCCTTGCTCAGTGAACTGGACTCAACACCCCCTATTCACCGCCCAAGAATATATCTGACTAGTAAGAATCTTACAACCTATGTATTGATATCTCTCTGTAAGTGAGTCAAGTGGGTGTAAAGCGGCATAAACACAGCAGTGAAAAGCAGCTAAATCCCTTTATAAAAATCAATCACTTTGAAAAACCCGTGAAACAAAGACAGTGAAAGATAGAGAAATTCTTACTAAATTCGTTCAGGGGCTGTGATGCCACCTGGATTGACCATATCTAGACCCACAGCTGATTGAGACATAAGGGTGGACACTCTTGGGGCTGAGAGGTTTGGTGAGGTTGGGTGAGCAAACGCAGACCCTTTAAAGTAATACTGCGTGGTTCCCATCCCATGGGTCCCAAATCTCCAGGTTCAAGGGCATCTTCCTACTTCGAAAACATGCATGAGAAACCCAGAAGATGGTACACCGTGTGATCGGGAAAGGTTTCTAAAACGCACCTCATTTCTCATCTCCCTGTGCTCGGGTTCGCCATTCCAGCCGCTTTACTAGCAATCTCCCTCCTTGGAGAATCAGCACCTTTAACCTCCTGTTCCGTACAGGTTGCAATTTGTCCTGAGGATGAACGGGAAGAGGGAAAACCAATGAGACACTAGCTCTAGGTGTTGGGACAGGCACAGGTCACTCTATTTTCCCATCAGGAAGAAGAATTAACCACAGGCTCAGCCTGCCGCCCGGGACCAGAAGAGGGCCTGAAGCAATCCTGCGCTTTTGCGGCCAGCTCCCAAGAAAGCGAGTGGAAAAATGGAGCTCAGGGGCACTGCAATTCACAAACCTGCAGAGTTATAAATGATAACTCTCGTCCACAAATATATTGACGGCAGGCAACGAAGAGGATTTGAAAGCAAGGCAGAATTGCAGGAAACAGATTTCAGGAGGTAGATTCGAATCGCCTTTAAAGCACGGGAAAAGCGGCAAAACCTCGACAATGATGCCCTTGGCCAAAAAGGGCGTATGCGTTTTTTCCTGAATATATTCAGGAAAAAACGCATACGCCCTTTTTGGCCAACCAAGCAACCTGGAAAGGCAAATCAGCGCTACAAAGAAGTCTCGCTTCCCATCGGTCAAAAGGGCCATGCTGAATAAAGTGTCAAACCCAGAAATGCAGGACAGGCCATGGAGAAACGGGAGCCTTGCTACGCTGATGGGCGGGATGTAAATTGCCAACAGCCCCTCTGGAGAAGTGTACGGTGTGTCCTGAAACATCGAAAAAACTCAGCTTAGAGAGCATAGGGCAGTTCCACTCATGGGCGTATAAATTGGGAAAACTACAAATCAGCAAGACCCAGGCACCCCAAAGTTTATGGCTGCTCTGTGGACAAGAACCTCCACTTCGTTACACCTTAAATATCCCAGGAAAGAGAAAAATGGATAAAGAAGTTGTGGTCCTTATGTACAATGGAATATCACTCAGCCATGAAATCAACGTCATAAGGCTAGTAGCAGCATGATGAGTGGATTTAGGTACGACGATTCTAAGTGAAATAAGTCACACAGAAAAAGACACTTACCCTAAGATATCACTTATAGAGGGAATGTAAAAACCGCTACCCTTGAACTGAATTACAAAACAGAACAGAGTCACACGTTTAGAAAACACACTATGGCTGCTTAACGGGAAAGGTGAGGTGGGGTGATGCATAAAAGAAGGGTTTCAAATTAGCTCAGAGACCGTTCCATAAACCCAATATGTAATAGACACGACCTACTCCTTGCTCAGTGAACTGGACTCAACACCCCCTATTCACCGCCCAAGAATATATCTGACTAGTAAGAATCTTACAACCTATGTATTGATATCTCTCTGTAAGTGAGTCAAGTGGGTGTAAAGCGGCATAAACACAGCAGTGAAAAGCAGCTAAACCCCTTTATAAAAATCAATCACTTTTAAAAACCCGTGAAACAAAGACAGTGAAAGATAGAGAAATTCTTACTAAATTCGTTCAGGGGCTGTGATGCCACCTGGATTGACCATATCTAGACCCACAGCTGATTGAGACATAAGGGTGGACACTCTTGGGGCTGAGAGGTTTGGTGAGGTTGGGTGAGCAAACGCAGACCCTTTAAAGTAATACTGCGTGGTTCCCATCCCATGGGTCCCAAATCTCCAGGTTCAAGGGCATCTTCCTACTTCGAAAACATGCATGAGAAACCCAGAAGATGGTACACCGTGTGATCGGGAAAGGTTTCTAAAACGCACCTCATTTCTCATCTCCCTGTGCTCGGGTTCGCCATTCCAGCCGCTTTACTAGCAATCTCCCTCCTTGGAGAATCAGCACCTTTAACCTCCTGTTCCGTACAGGTTGCAATTTGTCCTGAGGATGAACGGGAAGAGGGGGAACCAATGAGACACTAGCTCTAGGTGTTGGGACAGGCACAGGTCACTCTATTTTCCCATCAGGAAGAAGAATTAACCACAGGCTCAGCCTGCCGCTCAGGACCAGAAGAGGGCCTGAAGCAATCCTGCGCTTTTGCGGCCAGCTCCCAAGAAAGCGAGTGGAAAAATGGAGCTCAGGGGCACTGCAATTCACAAACCTGCAGAGTTATAAATGATAACTCTCGTCCACAAATATATTGACGGCAGACAACGAAGAGGATTTGAAAGCAAGGCAGAATTGCAGGAAACAGATTTCAGGAGGTAGATTCGAATCGCCTTTAAAGCACGGGAAAAGCGGCAAAACCTCGACAATGATGCCCTTGGCCAAAAAGGGCGTATGCGTTTTTTCCTGAATATATTCAGGAAAAAACGCATACGCCCTTTTTGGCCAACCAAGCAACCTGGAAAGGCAAATCAGCGCTACAAAGAAGTCTCGCTTCCCATCGGTCAAAAGGGCCATGCTGAATAAAGTGTCAAACCCAGAAATGCAGGACAGCCCATGGAGAAACGGGAGCCTTGCTACGCTGATGGGCGGGATGTAAATTGCCAACAGCCCCTCTGGAGAAGTGTACGGTGTGTCCTGAAACATCGAAAAAACTCAGCTTAGAGAGCATAGGGCACTTCCACTCATGGGCGTATAAATTGGGAAAACTACAAATCAGCAAGACCCAGGCACCCCAAAGTTTATGGCTGCTCTGTTGACAAGAACCTCCACTTCGTTACACCTTAAATATCCCAGGAAAGAGAAAAATGGATAAAGAAGTTGTGGTCCTTATGTACAATGGAATATCACTCAGCCATGAAATCAACGTCATAAGGCTAGTAGCAGCATGATGAGTGGATTTAGGTACAACGATTCTAAGTGAAATAAGTCACACAGAAAAAGACACTTATCCTAAGATATCACTTATAGAGGGAATGTAAAAACCGCTACCCTTGAACTGAATTACAAAACAGAACAGAGTCACACGTTTAGAAAACACACTATGGCTGCTTAACGGGAAAGGTGAGGTGGGGTGATGCGTAAAAGAAGGGTTTCAAATTAGCTCAGAGACCGTTCCATAAACCCAATATGTAATAGACACGACCTACTCCTTGCTCAGTGAACTGGACTCAACACCCCCTATTCACCGCCCAAGAATATATCTGACTAGTAAGAATCTTACAACCTATGTATTGATATCTCTCTGTAAGTGAGTCAAGTGGGTGTAAAGCGGCATAAACACAGCAGTGAAAAGCAGCTAAACCCCTTTATAAAAATCAATCACTTTGAAAAACCCGTGAAACAAAGACAGTGAAAGAGAGAGAAATTCTTACTAAATTCGTTCAGGGGCTGTGATGCCACCTGGATTGACCATATCTAGACCCACAGCTGATTGAGACATAAGGGTGGACACTCTTGGGGCTGAGAGGTTTGGTGAGGTTGGGTGAGCAAACGCAGACCCTTTAAAGTAATACTGCGTGGTTCCCATCCCATGGGTCCCAAATCTCCAGGTTCAAGGGCATCTTCCTACTTCGAAAACATGCATGAGAAACCCAGAAGATGGTACACCGTGTGATCGGGAAAGGTTTCTAAAACGCACCTCATTTCTCATCTCCCTGTGCTCGGGTTCGCCATTCCAGCCGCTTTACTAGCAATCTCCCTCCTTGGAGAATCAGCACCTTTAACCTCCTGTTCCGTACAGGTTGCAATTTGTCCTGAGGATGAACGGGAAGAGGGGGAACCAATGAGACACTAGCTCTAGGTGTTGGGACAGGCACAGGTCACTCTATTTTCCCATCAGGAAGAAGAATTAACCACACGCTCAGCCTGCCGCCCGGGACCAGAATAGGGTCTGAAGCAATCCTGTGCTTTTGCGGCCAGCTCCCAAGAAAGCGAGTGGAAAAATGGAGCTCAGGGGCACTGCAATTCACAAACCTGCAGAGTTATAAATGATAACTCTCGTCCACAAATATATTGACGGCAGGCAACGAAGAGGATTTGAAAGCAAGGCAGAATTGCAGGAAACAGATTTCAGGAGGTAGATTCGAATCGCCTTTAAAGCACGGGAAAAGCGGCAAAACCTCGACAATGATGCCCTTGGCCAAAAAGGGCGTATGCGTTTTTTCCTGAATATATTCAGGAAAAAACGCATACGCCCTTTTTGGCCAACCAAGCAACCTGGAAAGGCAAATCAGCGCTACAAAGAAGTCTCGCTTCCCATCGGTCAAAAGGGCCATGCTGAATAAAGTGTCAAACCCAGAAATGCAGGACAGGCCATGGAGAAACGGGAGCCTTGCTACGCTGATGGGCGGGATGTAAATTGCCAACAGCCCCTCTGGAGAAGTGTACGGTGTGTCCTGAAACATCGAAAAAACTCAGCTTAGAGAGCATAGGGCACTTCCACTCATGGGCGTATAAATTGGGAAAACTACAAATCAGCAAGACCCAGGCACCCCAAAGTTTAGGGCTGCTCTGTGGACAAGAACCTCCACTTTGTTACACCTTAAATATCCCAGGAAAGAGAAAAATGGATAAAGAAGTTGTGGTCCTTATGTACAATGGAATATCACTCAGCCATGAAATCAACGTCATAAGGCTAGTAGCAGCATGATGAGTGGATTTAGGTACGACGATTCTAAGTGAAATAAGTCACACAGAAAAAGACACTTATCCTAAGATATCACTTATAGAGGGAATGTAAAAACCGCTACCCTTGAACTGAATTACAAAACAGAACAGAGTCACACGTTTAGAAAACACACTATGGCTGCTTAACGGGAAAGGTGAGGTGGGGTGATGCATAAAAGAAGGGTTTCAAATTAGCTCAGAGACCGTTCCATAAACCCAATATGTAATAGACACGACCTACTCCTTGCTCAGTGAACTGGACTCAACACCCCCTATTCACCGCCCAAGAATATATCTGACTAGTAAGAATCTTACAACCTATGTATTGATATCTCTCTGTAAGTGAGTCAAGTGGGTGTAAAGCGGCATAAACACAGCAGTGAAAAGCAGCTAAACCCCTTTATAAAAATCAATCACTTTTAAAAACCCGTGAAACAAAGACAGTGAAAGATAGAGAAATTCTTACTAAATTCGTTCAGGGGCTGTGATGCCACCTGGATTGACCATATCTAGACCCACAGCTGATTGAGACATAAGGGTGGACACTCTTGGGGCTGAGAGGTTTGGTGAGGTTGGGTGAGCAAACGCAGACCCTTTAAAGTAATACTGCGTGGTTCCCATCCCATGGGTCCCAAATCTCCAGGTTCAAGGGCATCTTCCTACTTCGAAAACATGCATGAGAAACCCAGAAGATGGTACACCGTGTGATCGGGAAAGGTTTCTAAAACGCACCTCATTTCTCATCTCCCTGTGCTCGGGTTCGCCATTCCAGCCGCTTTACTAGCAATCTCCCTCCTTGGAGAATCAGCACCTTTAACCTCCTGTTCCGTACAGGTTGCAATTTGTCCTGAGGATGAACGGGAAGAGGGGGAACCAATGAGACACTAGCTCTAGGTGTTGGGACAGGCACAGGTCACTCTATTTTCCCATCAGGAAGAAGAATTAACCACAGGCTCAGCCTGCCGCCCGGGACCAGAATAGGGTCTGAAGCAATCCTGCGCTTTTGCGGCCAGCTCCCAAGAAAGCGAGTGGAAAAATGGAGCTCAGGGGCACTGCAATTCACAAACCTGCAGAGTTATAAATGATAACTCTCGTCCACAAATATATTGACGGCAGACAACGAAGAGGATTTGAAAGCAAGGCAGAATTGCAGGAAACAGATTTCAGGAGGTAGATTCGAATCGCCTTTAAAGCACGGGAAAAGCGGCAAAACCTCGACAATGATGCCCTTGGCCAAAAAGGGCGTATGCGTTTTTTCCTGAATATATTCAGGAAAAAACGCATACGCCCTTTTTGGCCATCCAAGCAACCTGGAAAGGCAAATCAGCGCTACAAAGAAGTCTCGCTTCCCATCGGTCCAAAGGGCCATGCTGAATAAAGTGTCAAACCCAGAAATGCAGGACAGGCCATGGAGAAACGGGAGCCTTGCTACGCTGATGGGCGGGATGTAAATTGCCAACAGCCCCTCTGGAGAAGTGTACGGTGTGTCCTGAAACATCGAAAAAACTCAGCTTAGAGAGCATAGGGCACTTCCACTCATGGGCGTATAAATTGGGAAAACTACAAATCAGCAAGACACAGGCACCCCAAAGTTTATGGCTGCTCTGTTGACAAGAACCTCCACTTCGTTACACCTTAAATATCCCAGGAAAGAGAAAAATGGATAAAGAAGTTGTGGTCCTTATGTACAATGGAATATCACTCAGCCATGAAATCAACGTCATAAGGCTAGTAGCAGCATGATGAGTGGATTTAGGTACAACGATTCTAAGTGAAATAAGTCACACAGAAAAAGACACTTATCCTAAGATATCACTTATAGAGGGAATGTAAAAACCGCTACCCTTGAACTGAATTACAAAACAGAACAGAGTCACACGTTTAGAAAACACACTATGGCTGCTTAACGGGAAAGGTGAGGTGGGGTGATGCGTAAAAGAAGGGTTTCAAATTAGCTCAGAGACCGTTCCATAAACCCAATATGTAATAGACACGACCTACTCCTTGCTCAGTGAACTGGACTCAACACCCCCTATTCACCGCCCAAGAATATATCTGACTAGTAAAAATCTTACAACCTATGTATTGATATCTCTCTGTAAGTGAGTCAAGTGGGTGTAAAGCGGCATAAACACAGCAGTGAAAAGCAGCTAAACCCCTTTATAAAAATCAATCACTTTTAAAAACCCGTGAAACAAAGACAGTGAAAGATAGAGAAATTCTTACTAAATTCGTTCAGGGGCTGTGATGCCACCTGGATTGACCATATCTAGACCCACAGCTGATTGAGACATAAGGGTGGACACTCTTGGGGCTGAGAGGTTTGGTGAGGTTGGGTGAGCAAACGCAGACCCTTTAAAGTAATACTGCGTGGTTCCCATCCCATGGGTCCCAAATCTCCAGGTTCAAGGGCATCTTCCTACTTCGAAAACATGCATGAGAAACCCAGAAGATGGTACACCGTGTGATCGGGAAAGGTTTCTAAAACGCACCTCATTTCTCATCTCCTTGGGCTCGGGTTCGCCATTCCAGCCGCTTTACTAGCAATCTCCCTCCTTGGAGAATCAGCACCTTTAACCTCCTGTTCCGTACAGGTTGCAATTTGTCCTGAGGATGAACGGGAAGAGGGAAAACCAATGAGACACTAGCTCTAGGTGTTGGGACAGGCACAGGTCACTCTATTTTCCCATCAGGAAGAAGAATTAACCACAGGCTCAGCCTGCCGCCCGGGACCAGAATAGGGTCTGAAGCAATCCTGCGCTTTTGCGGCCAGCTCCCAAGAAAGCGAGTGGAAAAATGGAGCTCAGGGGCACTGCAATTCACAAACCTGCAGAGTTATAAATGATAACTCTCGTCCACAAATATATTGACGGCAGACAACGAAGAGGATTTGAAAGCAAGGCAGAATTGCAGGAAACAGATTTCAGGAGGTAGATTCGAATCGCCTTTAAAGCACGGGAAAAGCGGCAAAACCTCGACAATGATGCCCTTGGCCAAAAAGGGCGTATGCGTTTTTTCCTGAATATATTCAGGAAAAAACGCATACGCCCTTTTTGGCCATCCAAGCAACCTGGAAAGGCAAATCAGCGCTACAAAGAAGTCTCGCTTCCCATCGGTCAAAAGGGCCATGCTGAATAAAGTGTCAAACCCAGAAATGCAGGACAGGCCATGGAGAAACGGGAGCCTTGCTACGCTGATGGGCGGGATGTAAATTGCCAACAGCCCCTCTGGAGAAGTGTACGGTGTGTCCTGAAACATCGAAAAAACTCAGCTTAGAGAGCATAGGGCACTTCCACTCATGGGCGTATAAATTGGGAAAACTACAAATCAGCAAGACCCAGGCACCCCAAAGTTTAGGGCTGCTCTGTTGACAAGAACCTCCACTTCGTTACACCTTAAATATCCCAGGAAAGAGAAAAATGGATAAAGAAGTTGTGGTCCTTATGTACAATGGAATATCACTCAGCCATGAAATCAACGTCATAAGGCTAGTAGCAGCATGATGAGTGGATTTAGGTACGACGATTCTAAGTGAAATAAGTCACACAGAAAAAGACACTTATCCTAAGATATCACTTATAGAGGGAATGTAAAAACCGCTACCCTTGAACTGAATTACAAAACAGAACAGAGTCACACGTTTAGAAAACACACTATGGCTGCTTAACGGGAAAGGTGAGGTGGGGTGATGCGTAAAAGAAGGGTTTCAAATTAGCTCAGAGACCGTTCCATAAACCCAATATGTAATAGACACGACCTACTCCTTGCTCAGTGAACTGGACTCAACACCCCCTATTCACCGCCCAAGAATATATCTGACTACTAAGAATCTTACAACCTATGTATTGATATCTCTCTGTAAGTGAGTCAAGTGGGGGTAAAGCGGCATAAACACAGCAGTGAAAAGCAGCTAAACCCCTTTATAAAAATCAATCACTTTGAAAAACCCGTGAAACAAAGACAGTGAAAGAGAGAGAAATTCTTACTAAATTCGTTCAGGGGCTGTGATGCCACCTGGATTGACCATATCTAGACCCACAGCTGATTGAGACATAAGGGTGGACACTCTTGGGGCTGAGAGGTTTGGTGAGGTTGGGTGAGCAAACGCAGACCCTTTAAAGTAATACTGCGTGGTTCCCATCCCATGGGTCCCAAATCTCCAGGTTCAAGGGCATCTTCCTACTTCGAAAACATGCATGAGAAACCCAGAAGATGGTACACCGTGTGATCGGGAAAGGTTTCTAAAACGCACCTCATTTCTCATCTCCCTGTGCTCGGGTTCGCCATTCCAGCCGCTTTACTAGCAATCTCCCTCCTTGGAGAATCAGCACCTTTAACCTCCTGTTCCGTACAGGTTGCAATTTGTCCTGAGGATGAACGGGAAGAGGGGGAACCAATGAGACACTAGCTCTAGGTGTTGGGACAGGCACAGGTCACTCTATTTTCCCATCAGGAAGAAGAATTAACCACAGGCTCAGCCTGCCGCTCGGGACCAGAATAGGGTCTGAAGCAATCCTGCGCTTTTGCGGCCAGCTCCCAAGAAAGCGAGTGGAAAAATGGAGCTCAGGGGCACTGCAATTCACAAACCTGCAGAGTTATAAATGATAACTCTCGTCCACAAATATATTGACGGCAGACAACGAAGAGGATTTGAAAGCAAGGCAGAATTGCAGGAAACAGATTTCAGGAGGTAGATTCGAATCGCCTTTAAAGCACGGGAAAAGCGGCAAAACCTCGACAATGATGCCCTTGGCCAAAAAGGGCGTATGCGTTTTTTCCTGAATATATTCAGGAAAAAACGCATACGCCCTTTTTGGCCATCCAAGCAACCTGGAAAGGCAAATCAGCGCTACAAAGAAGTCTCGCTTCCCATCGGTCAAAAGGGCCATGCTGAATAAAGTGTCAAACCCAGAAATGCAGGACAGGCCATGGAGAAACGGGAGCCTTGCTACGCTGATGGGCGGGATGTAAATTGCCAACAGCCCCTCTGGAGAAGTGTACGGTGTGTCCTGAAACATCGAAAAAACTCAGCTTAGAGAGCATAGGGCACTTCCACTCATGGGCGTATAAATTGGGAAAACTACAAATCAGCAAGACACAGGCACCCCAAAGTTTATGGCTGCTCTGTTGACAAGAACCTCCACTTCGTTACACCTTAAATATCCCAGGAAAGAGAAAAATGGATAAAGAAGTTGTGGTCCTTATGTACAATGGAATATCACTCAGCCATGAAATCAACGTCATAAGGCTAGTAGCAGCATGATGAGTGGATTTAGGTACAACGATTCTAAGTGAAATAAGTCACACAGAAAAAGACACTTATCCTAAGATATCACTTATAGAGGGAATGTAAAAACCGCTACCCTTGAACTGAATTACAAAACAGAACAGAGTCACACGTTTAGAAAACACACTATGGCTGCTTAACGGGAAAGGTGAGGTGGGGTGATGCGTAAAAGAAGGGTTTCAAATTAGCTCAGAGACCGTTCCATAAACCCAATATGTAATAGACACGACCTACTCCTTGCTCAGTGAACTGGACTCAACACCCCCTATTCACCGCCCAAGAATATATCTGACTAGTAAGAATCTTACAACCTATGTATTGATATCTCTCTGTAAGTGAGTCAAGTGGGTGTAAAGCGGCATAAACACAGCAGTGAAAAGCAGCTAAACCCCTTTATAAAAATCAATCACTTTTAAAAACCCGTGAAACAAAGACAGTGAAAGAGAGAGAAATTCTTACTAAATTCGTTCAGGGGCTGTGATGCCACCTGGATTGACCATATCTAGACCCACAGCTGATTGAGACATAAGGGTGGACACTCTTGGGGCTGAGAGGTTTGGTGAGGTTGGGTGAGCAAACGCAGACCCTTTAAAGTAATACTGCGTGGTTCCCATCCCATGGGTCCCAAATCTCCAGGTTCAAGGGCATCTTCCTACTTCGAAAACATGCATGAGAAACCCAGAAGATGGTACACCGTGTGATCGGGAAAGGTTTCTAAAACGCACCTCATTTCTCATCTCCCTGTGCTCGGGTTCGCCATTCCAGCCGCTTTACTAGCAATCTCCCTCCTTGGAGAATCAGCACCTTTAACCTCCTGTTCCGTACAGGTTGCAATTTGTCCTGAGGATGAACGGGAAGAGGGAAAACCAATGAGACACTAGCTCTAGGTGTTGGGACAGGCACAGGTCACTCTATTTTCCCATCAGGAAGAAGAATTAACCACAGGCTCAGCCTGCCGCCCGGGACCAGAATAGGGTCTGAAGCAATCCTGCGCTTTTGCGGCCAGCTCCCAAGAAAGCGAGTGGAAAAATGGAGCTCAGGGGCACTGCAATTCACAAACCTGCAGAGTTATAAATGATAACTCTCGTCCACAAATATATTGACGGCAGGCAACGAAGAGGATTTGAAAGCAAGGCAGAATTGCAGGAAACAGATTTCAGGAGGTAGATTCGAATCGCCTTTAAAGCACGGGAAAAGCGGCAAAACCTCGACAATGATGCCCTTGGCCAAAAAGGGCGTATGCGTTTTTTCCTGAATATATTCAGGAAAAAACGCATACGCCCTTTTTGGCCAACCAAGCAACCTGGAAAGGCAAATCAGCGCTACAAAGAAGTCTCGCTTCCCATCGGTCAAAAGGGCCATGCTGAATAAAGTGTCAAACCCAGAAATGCAGGACAGGCCATGGAGAAACGGGAGCCTTGCTACGCTGATGGGCGGGATGTAAATTGCCAACAGCCCCTCTGGAGAAGTGTACGGTGTGTCCTGAAACATCGAAAAAACTCAGCTTAGAGAGCATAGGGCACTTCCACTCATGGGCGTATAAATTGGGAAAACTACAAATCAGCAAGACCCAGGCACCCCAAAGTTTAGGGCTGCTCTGTTGACAAGAACCTCCACTTCGTTACACCTTAAATATCCCAGGAAAGAGAAAAATGGATAAAGAAGTTGTGGTCCTTATGTACAATGGAATATCACTCAGCCATGAAATCAACGTCATAAGGCTAGTAGCAGCATGATGAGTGGATTTAGGTACGACGATTCTAAGTGAAATAAGTCACACAGAAAAAGACACTTATCCTAAGATATCACTTATAGAGGGAATGTAAAAACCGCTACCCTTGAACTGAATTACAAAACAGAACAGAGGCACACGTTTAGAAAACACACTATGGCTGCTTAACGGGAAAGGTGAGGTGGGGTGATGCATAAAAGAAGGGTTTCAAATTAGCTCAGAGACCGTTCCATAAACCCAATATGTAATAGACACGACCTACTCCTTGCTCAGTGAACTGGACTCAACACCCCCTATTCACCGCCCAAGAATATATCTGACTAGTAAGAATCTTACAACCTATGTATTGATATCTCTCTGTAAGTGAGTCAAGTGGGGGTAAAGCGGCATAAACACAGCAGTGAAAAGCAGCTAAACCCCTTTATAAAAATCAATCACTTTGAAAAACCCGTGAAACAAAGACAGTGAAAGAGAGAGAAATTCTTACTAAATTCGTTCAGGGGCTGTGATGCCACCTGGATTGACCATATCTAGACCCACAGCTGATTGAGACATAAGGGTGGACACTCTTGGGGCTGAGAGGTTTGGTGAGGTTGGGTGAGCAAACGCAGACCCTTTAAAGTAATACTGCGTGGTTCCCATCCCATGGGTCCCAAATCTCCAGGTTCAAGGGCATCTTCCTACTTCGAAAACATGCATGAGAAACCCAGAAGATGGTACACCGTGTGATCGGGAAAGGTTTCTAAAACGCACCTCATTTCTCATCTCCCTGTGCTCGGGTTCGCCATTCCAGCCGCTTTACTAGCAATCTCCCTCCTTGGAGAATCAGCACCTTTAACCTCCTGTTCCGTACAGGTTGCAATTTGTCCTGAGGATGAACGGGAAGAGGGAGAACCAATGAGACACTAGCTCTAGGTGTTGGGACAGGCACAGGTCACTCTATTTTCCCATCAGGAAGAAGAATTAACCACAGGCTCAGCCTGCCGCCCGGGACCAGAATAGGGTCTGAAGCAATCCTGCGCTTTTGCGGCCAGCTCCCAAGAAAGCGAGTGGAAAAATGGAGCTCAGGGGCACTGCAATTCACAAACCTGCAGAGTTATAAATGATAACTCTCGTCCACAAATATATTGACGGCAGGCAACGAAGAGGATTTGAAAGCAAGGCAGAATTGCAGGAAACAGATTTCAGGAGGTAGATTCGAATCGCCTTTAAAGCACGGGAAAAGCGGCAAAACCTCGACAATGATGCCCTTGGCCAAAAAGGGCGTATGCGTTTTTTCCTGAATATATTCAGGAAAAAACGCATACGCCCTTTTTGGCCAACCAAGCAACCTGGAAAGGCAAATCAGCGCTACAAAGAAGTCTCGCTTCCCATCGGTCAAAAGGGCCATGCTGAATAAAGTGTCAAACCCAGAAATGCAGGACAGGCCATGGAGAAACGGGAGCCTTGCTACGCTGATGGGCGGGATGTAAATTGCCAACAGCCCCTCTGGAGAAGTGTACGGTGTGTCCTGAAACATCTAAAAAACTCAGCTTAGAGAGCATAGGGCACTTCCACTCATGGGCGTATACATTGGGAAAACTACAAATCAGCAAGACACAGGCACCCCAAAGTTTATGGCTGCTCTGTTGACAAGAACCTCCACTTCGTTACACCTTAAATATCCCAGGAAAGAGAAAAATGGATAAAGAAGTTGTGGTCCTTATGTACAATGGAATATCACTCAGCCATGAAATCAACGTCATAAGGCTAGTAGCAGCATGATGAGTGGATTTAGGTACGACGATTCTAAGTGAAATAAGTCACACAGAAAAAGACACTTATCCTAAGATATCACTTATAGAGGGAATGTAAAAACCGCTACCCCTGAACTGAATTACAAAACAGAACAGAGTCACACGTTTAGAAAACACACTATGGCTGCTTAACGGGAAAGGTGAGGTGGGGTGATGCGTAAAAGAAGGGTTTCAAATTAGCTCAGAGACCGTTCCATAAACCCAATATGTAATAGACACGACCTACTCCTTGCTCAGTGAACTGGACTCAACACCCCCTATTCACCGCCCAAGAATATATCTGACTAGTAAAAATCTTACAACCTATGTATTGATATCTCTCTGTAAGTGAGTCAAGTGGGTGTAAAGCGGCATAAACACAGCAGTGAAAAGCAGCTAAACCCCTTTATAAAAATCAATCACTTTGAAAAACCCGTGAAACAAAGACAGTGAAAGAGAGAGAAATTCTTACTAAATTCGTTCAGGGGCTGTGATGCCACCTGGATTGACCATATCTAGACCCACAGCTGATTGAGACATAAGGGTGGACACTCTTGGGGCTGAGAGGTTTGGTGAGGTTGGGTGAGCAAACGCAGACCCTTTAAAGTAATACTGCGTGGTTCCCATCCCATGGGTCCCAAATCTCCAGGTTCAAGGGCATCTTCCTACTTCGAAAACATGCATGAGAAACCCAGAAGATGGTACACCGTGTGATCGGGAAAGGTTTCTAAAACGCACCTCATTTCTCATCTCCCTGTGCTCGGGTTCGCCATTCCAGCCGCTTTACTAGCAATCTCCCTCCTTGGAGAATCAGCACCTTTAACCTCCTGTTCCGTACAGGTTGCAATTTGTCCTCAGGATGAACGGGAAGAGGGAAAACCAATGAGACACTAGCTCTAGGTGTTGGGACAGGCACAGGTCACTCTATTTTCCCATCAGGAAGAAGAATTAACCACAGGCTCAGCCTGCCTCCCGGGACCAGAATAGGGTCTGAAGCAATCCTGCGCTTTTGCGGCCAGCTCCCAAGAAAGCGAGTGGAAAAATGGAGCTCAGGGGCACTGCAATTCACAAACCTGCAGAGTTATAAATGATAACTCTCGTCCACAAATATATTGACGGCAGGCAACGAAGAGGATTTGAAAGCAAGGCAGAATTGCAGGAAACAGATTTCAGGAGGTAGATTCGAATCGCCTTTAAAGCACGGGAAAAGCGGCAAAACCTCGACAATGATGCCCTTGGCCAAAAAGGGCGTATGCGTTTTTTCCTGAATATATTCAGGAAAAAACGCATACGCCCTTTTTGGCCAACCAAGCAACCTGGAAAGGCAAATCAGCGCTACAAAGAAGTCTCGCTTCCCATCGGTCAAAAGGGCCATGCTGAATAAAGTGTCAAACCCAGAAATGCAGGACAGGCCATGGAGAAACGGGAGCCTTGCTACGCTGATGGGCGGGATGTAAATTGCCAACAGCCCCTCTGGAGAAGTGTACGGTGTGTCCTGAAACATCGAAAAAACTCAGCTTAGAGAGCATAGGGCACTTCCACTCATGGGCGTATAAATTGGGAAAACTACAAATCAGCAAGACCCAGGCACCCCAAAGTTTAGGGCTGCTCTGTTGACAAGAACCTCCACTTCGTTACACCTTAAATATCCCAGGAAAGAGAAAAATGGATAAAGAAGTTGTGGTCCTTATGTACAATGGAATATCACTCAGCCATGAAATCAACGTCATAAGGCTAGTAGCAGCATGATGAGTGGATTTAGGTACGACGATTCTAAGTGAAATAAGTCACACAGAAAAAGACACTTATCCTAAGATATCACTTATAGAGGGAATGTAAAAACCGCTACCCTTGAACTGAATTACAAAACAGAACAGAGTCACACGTTTAGAAAACACATTATGGCTGCTTAACGGGAAAGGTGAGGTGGGGTGATGCATAAAAGAAGGGTTTCAAATTAGCTCAGAGACCGTTCCATAAACCCAATATGTAATAGACACGACCTACTCCTTGCTCAGTGAACTGGACTCAACACCCCCTATTCACCGCCCAAGAATATATCTGACTAGTAAGAATCTTACAACCTATGTATTGATATCTCTCTGTAAGTGAGTCAAGTGGGTGTAAAGCGGCATAAACACAGCAGTGAAAAGCAGCTAAACCCCATTATAAAAATCAATCACTTTTAAAAACCCGTGAAACAAAGACAGTGAAAGAGAGAGAAATTCTTACTAAATTCGTTCAGGGGCTGTGATGCCACCTGGATTGACCATATCTAGACCCACAGCTGATTGAGACATAAGGGTGGACACTCTTGGGGCTGAGAGGTTTGGTGAGGTTGGGTGAGCAAACGCAGACCCTTTAAAGTAATACTGCGTGGTTCCCATCCCATGGGTCCCAAATCTCCAGGTTCAAGGGCATCTTCCTACTTCGAAAACATGCATGAGAAACCCAGAAGATGGTACACCGTGTGATCGGGAAAGGTTTCTAAAACGCACCTCATTTCTCATCTCCCTGTGCTCGGGTTCGCCATTCCAGCCGCTTTACTAGCAATCTCCCTCCTTGGAGAATCAGCACCTTTAACCTCCTGTTCCGTACAGGTTGCAATTTGTCCTGAGGATGAACGGGAAGAGGGAAAACCAATGAGACACTAGCTCTAGGTGTTGGGACAGGCACAGGTCACTCTATTTTCCCATCAGGAAGAAGAATTAACCACAGGCTCAGCCTGCCTCCCGGGACCAGAATAGGGTCTGAAGCAATCCTGCGCTTTTGCGGCCAGCTCCCAAGAAAGCGAGTGGAAAAATGGAGCTCAGGGGCACTGCAATTCACAAACCTGCAGAGTTATAAATGATAACTCTCGTCCACAAATATATTGACGGCAGGCAACGAAGAGGATTTGAAAGCAAGGCAGAATTGCAGGAAACAGATTTCAGGAGGTAGATTCGAATCGCCTTTAAAGCACGGGAAAAGCGGCAAAACCTCGACAATGATGCCCTTGGCCAAAAAGGGCGTATGCGTTTTTTCCTGAATATATTCAGGAAAAAACGCATACGCCCTTTTTGGCCAACCAAGCAACCTGGAAAGGCAAATCAGCGCTACAAAGAAGTCTCGCTTCCCATCGGTCAAAAGGGCCATGCTGAATAAAGTGTCAAACCCAGAAATGCAGGACAGGCCATGGAGAAACGGGAGCCTTGCTACGCTGATGGGCGGGATGTAAATTGCCAACAGCCCCTCTGGAGAAGTGTACGGTGTGTCCTGAAACATCGAAAAAACTCAGCTTAGAGAGCATAGGGCACTTCCACTCATGGGCGTATAAATTGGGAAAACTACAAATCAGCAAGACCCAGGCACCCCAAAGTTTAGGGCTGCTCTGTTGACAAGAACCTCCACTTCGTTACACCTTAAATATCCCAGGAAAGAGAAAAATGGATAAAGAAGTTGTGGTCCTTATGTACAATGGAATATCACTCAGCCATGAAATCAACGTCATAAGGCTAGTAGCAGCATGATGAGTGGATTTAGGTACGACGATTCTAAGTGAAATAAGTCACACAGAAAAAGACACTTATCCTAAGATATCACTTATAGAGGGAATGTAAAAACCGCTACCCTTGAACTGAATTACAAAACAGAACAGAGTCACACGTTTAGAAAACACACTATGGCTGCTTAACGGGAAAGGTGAGGTGGGGTGATGCATAAAAGAAGGGTTTCAAATTAGCTCAGAGACCGTTCCATAAACCCAATATGTAATAGACACGACCTACTCCTTGCTCAGTGAACTGGACTCAACACCCCCTATTCACCGCCCAAGAATATATCTGACTAGTAAGAATCTTAAAACCTATGTATTGATATCTCTCTGTAAGTGAGTCAAGTGGGGGTAAAGCGGCATAAACACAGCAGTGAAAAGCAGCTAAACCCCTTTATAAAAATCAATCACTTTGAAAAACCCGTGAAACAAAGACAGTGAAAGATAGAGAAATTCTTACTAAATTCGTTCAGGGGCTGTGATGCCACCTGGATTGACCATATCTAGACCCACAGCTGATTGAGACATAAGGGTGGACACTCTTGGGGCTGAGAGGTTTGGTGAGGTTGGGTGAGCAAACGCAGACCCTTTAAAGTAATACTGCGTGGTTCCCATCCCATGGGTCCCAAATCTCCAGGTTCAAGGGCATCTTCCTACTTCGAAAACATGCATGAGAAACCCAGAAGATGGTACACCGTGTGATCGGGAAAGGTTTCTAAAACGCACCTCATTTCTCATCTCCCTGTGCTCGGGTTCGCCATTCCAGCCGCTTTACTAGCAATCTCCCTCCTTGGAGAATCAGCACCTTTAACCTCCTGTTCCGTACAGGTTGCAATTTGTCCTGAGGATGAACGGGAAGAGGGGGAACCAATGAGACACTAGCTCTAGGTGTTGGGACAGGCACAGGTCACTCTATTTTCCCATCAGGAAGAAGAATTAACCACAGGCTCAGCCTGCCTCCCGGGACCAGAATAGGGTCTGAAGCAATCCTGCGCTTTTGCGGCCAGCTCCCAAGAAAGCGAGTGGAAAAATGGAGCTCAGGGGCACTGCAATTCACAAACCTGCAGAGTTATAAATGATAACTCTCGTCCACAAATATATTGACGGCAGGCAACGAAGAGGATTTGAAAGCAAGGCAGAATTGCAGGAAACAGATTTCAGGAGGTAGATTCGAATCGCCTTTAAAGCACGGGAAAAGCGGCAAAACCTCGACAATTATGCCCTTGGCCAAAAAGGGCGTATGCGTTTTTTCCTGAATATATTCAGGAAAAAACGCATACGCCCTTTTTGGCCAACCAAGCAACCTGGAAAGGCAAATCAGCGCTACAAAGAAGTCTCGCTTCCCATCGGTCAAAAGGGCCATGCTGAATAAAGTGTCAAACCCAGAAATGCAGGACAGGCCATGGAGAAACGGGAGCCTTGCTACGCTGATGGGCGGGATGTAAATTGCCAACAGCCCCTCTGGAGAAGTGTACGGTGTGTCCTGAAACATCGAAAAAACTCAGCTTAGAGAGCATAGGGCACTTCCACTCATGGGCGTATACATTGGGAAAACTACAAATCAGCAAGACCCAGGCACCCCAAAGTTTAGGGCTGCTCTGTTGACAAGAACCTCCTCTTCGTTACACCTTAAATATCCCAGGAAAGAGAAAAATGGATAAAGAAGTTGTGGTCCTTATGTACAATGGAATATCACTCAGCCATGAAATCAACGTCATAAGGCTAGTAGCAGCATGATGAGTGGATTTAGGTACGACGATTCTAAGTGAAATAAGTCACACAGAAAAAGACACTTATCCTAAGATATCACTTATAGAGGGAATGTAAAAACCGCTACCCTTGAACTGAATTACAAAACAGAACAGAGTCACACGTTTAGAAAACACACTATGGCTGCTTAACGGGAAAGGTGAGGTGGGGTGATGCGTAAAAGAAGGGTTTCAAATTAGCTCAGAGACCGTTCCATAAACCCAATATGTAATAGACACGACCTACTCCTTGCTCAGTGAACTGGACTCAACACCCCCTATTCACCGCCCAAGAATATATCTGACTAGTAAGAATCTTACAACCTATGTATTGATATCTCTCTGTAAGTGAGTCAAGTGGGTGTAAAGCGGCATAAACAAAGCAGTGAAAAGCAGCTAAACCCCTTTATAAAAATCAATCACTTTTAAAAACCCGTGAAACAAAGACAGTGAAAGAGAGAGAAATTCTTACTAAATTCGTTCAGGGGCTGTGATGCCACCTGGATTGACCATATCTAGACCCACAGCTGATTGAGACATAAGGGTGGACACTCTTGGGGCTGAGAGGTTTGGTAAGGTTGGGTGAGCAAACGCAGACCCTTTAAAGTAATACTGCGTGGTTCCCATCCCATGGGTCCCAAATCTCCAGGTTCAAGGGCATCTTCCTACTTCGAAAACATGCATGAGAAACCCAGAAGATGGTACACCGTGTGATCGGGAAAGGTTTCTAAAACGCACCTCATTTCTCATCTCCCTGTGCTCGGGTTCGCCATTCCAGCCGCTTTACTAGCAATCTCCCTCCTTGGAGAATCAGCACCTTTAACCTCCTGTTCCGTACAGGTTGCAATTTGTCCTGAGGATGAACGGGAAGAGGGGGAACCAATGAGACACTAGCTCTAGGTGTTGGGACAGGCACAGGTCACTCTATTTTCCCATCAGGAAGAAGAATTAACCACACGCTCAGCCTGCCGCCCGGGACCAGATGAGGGCCTGAAGCAATCCTGCGTTTTTGCGGCCAGCTCCCAAGAAAGCGAGTGGAAAAATGGAGCTCAGGGGCACTGCAATTCACAAACCTGCAGAGTTATAAATGATAACTCTCGTCCACAAATATATTGACGGCAGACAACGAAGAGGATTTGAAAGCAAGGCAGAATTGCAGGAAACAGATTTCAGGAGGTAGATTCGAATCGCCTTTAAAGCACGGGAAAAGCGGCAAAACCTCGACAATGATGCCCTTGGCCAAAAAGGGCGTATGCGTTTTTTCCTGAATATATTCAGGAAAAAGGGCGTATGCGTTTTTTCCTGAATATATTCAGGAAAAAACGCATACGCCCTTTTTGGCCAACCAAGCAACCTGGAAAGGCAAATGAGCGCTACAAAGAAGTCTCGCTTCCCATCGGTCAAAAGGGCCATGCTGAATAAAGTGTCAAACCCAGAAATGCAGGACAGGCCATGGAGAAACGGGAGCCTTGCTACGCTGATGGGCGGGATGTAAATTGCCAACAGCCCCTCTGGAGAAGTGTACGGTGTGTCCTGAAACATCGAAAAAACTCAGCTTAGAGAGCATAGGGCACTTCCACTCATGGGCGTATACATTGGGAAAACTACAAATCAGCAAGACCCAGGCACCCCAAAGTTTAGGGCTGCTCTGTTGACAAGAACCTCCTCTTCGTTACACCTTAAATATCCCAGGAAAGAGAAAAATGGATAAAGAAGTTGTGGTCCTTATGTACAATGGAATATCACTCAGCCATGAAATCAACGTCATAAGGCTAGTAGCAGCATGATGAGTGGATTTAGGTACGACGATTCTAAGTGAAATAAGTCACACAGAAAAAGACACTTATCCTAAGATATCACTTATAGAGGGAATGTAAAAACCGCTACCCTTGAACTGAATTACAAAACAGAACAGAGTCACACGTTTAGAAAACACACTATGGCTGCTTAACGGGAAAGGTGAGGTGGGGTGATGCATAAAAGAAGGGTTTCAAATTAGCTCAGAGACCGTTCCATAAACCCAATATGTAATAGACACGACCTACTCCTTGCTCAGTGAACTGGACTCAACACCCCCTATTCACCGCCCAAGAATATATCTGACTAGTAAGAATCTTAAAACCTATGTATTGATATCTCTCTGTAAGTGAGTCAAGTGGGTGTAAAGCGGCATAAACACAGCAGTGAAAAGCAGCTAAACCCCTTTATAAAAATCAATCACTTTGAAAAACCCGTGAAACAAAGACAGTGAAAGAGAGAGAAATTCTTACTAAATTCGTTCAGGGGCTGTGATGCCACCTGGATTGACCATATCTAGACCCACAGCTGATTGAGACATAAGGGTGGACACTCTTGGGTCTGAGAGGTTTGGTGAGGTTGGGTGAGCAAACGCAGACCCTTTAAAGTAATACTGCGTGGTTCCCATCCCATGGGTCCCAAATCTCCAGGTTCAAGGGCATCTTCCTACTTCGAAAACATGCATGAGAAACCCAGAAGATGGTACACCGTGTGATCGGGAAAGGTTTCTAAAACGCACCTCATTTCTCATCTCCCTGTGCTCGGGTTCGCCATTCCAGCCGCTTTACTAGCAATCTCCCTCCTTGGAGAATCAGCACCTTTAACCTCCTGTTCCGTACAGGTTGCAATTTGTCCTGAGGATGAACGGGAAGAGGGGGAACCAATGAGACACTAGCTCTAGGTGTTGGGACAGGCACAGGTCACTCTATTTTCCCATCAGGAAGAAGAATTAACCACAGGCTCAGCCTGCCGCCCGGGACCAGAATAGGGTCTGAAGCAATCCTGCGCTTTTGCGGCCAGCTCCCAAGAAAGCGAGTGGAAAAATGGAGCTCAGGGGCACTGCAATTCACAAACCTGCAGAGTTATAAATGATAACTCTCGTCCACAAATATATTGACGGCAGGCAACGAAGAGGATTTGAAAGCAAGGCAGAATTGCAGGAAACAGATTTCAGGAGGTAGATTCGAATCGCCTTTAAAGCACGGGAAAAGCGGCAAAACCTCGACAATGATGCCCTTGGCCAAAAAGGGCGTATGCGTTTTTTCCTGAATATATTCAGGAAAAAACGCATACGCCCTTTTTGGCCAACCAAGCAACCTGGAAAGGCAAATCAGCGCTACAAAGAAGTCTCGCTTCCCATCGGTCAAAAGGGCCATGCTGAATAAAGTGTCAAACCCAGAAATGCAGGACAGGCCATGGAGAAACGGGAGCCTTGCTACGCTGATGGGCGGGATGTAAATTGCCAACAGCCCCTCTGGAGAAGTGTACGGTGTGTCCTGAAACATCGAAAAAACTCAGCTTAGAGAGCATAGGGCACTTCCACTCATGGGCGTATAAATTGGGAAAACTACAAATCAGCAAGACCCAGGCACCCCAAAGTTTAGGGCTGCTCTGTTGACAAGAACCTCCTCTTCGTTACACCTTAAATATCCCAGGAAAGAGAAAAATGGATAAAGAAGTTGTGGTCCTTATGTACAATGGAATATCACTCAGCCATGAAATCAACGTCATAAGGCTAGTAGCAGCATGATGAGTGGATTTAGGTACGACGATTCTAAGTGAAATAAGTCACACAGAAAAAGACACTTATCCTAAGATATCACTTATAGAGGGAATGTAAAAACCGCTACCCTTGAACTGAATTACAAAACAGAACAGAGTCACACGTTTAGAAAACACACTATGGCTGCTTAACGGGAAAGGTGAGGTGGGGTGATGCATAAAAGAAGGGTTTCAAATTAGCTCAGAGACCGTTCCATAAACCCAATATGTAATAGACACGACCTACTCCTTGCTCAGTGAACTGGACTCAACACCCCCTATTCACCGCCCAAGAATATATCTGACTAGTAAGAATCTTAAAACCTATGTATTGATATCTCTCTGTAAGTGAGTCAAGTGGGTGTAAAGCGGCATAAACACAGCAGTGAAAAGCAGCTAAACCCCTTTATAAAAATCAATCACTTTGAAAAACCCGTGAAACAAAGACAGTGAAAGAGAGAGAAATTCTTACTAAATTCGTTCAGGGGCTGTGATGCCACCTGGATTGACCATATCTAGACCCACAGCTGATTGAGACATAAGGGTGGACACTCTTGGGTCTGAGAGGTTTGGTGAGGTTGGGTGAGCAAACGCAGACCCTTTAAAGTAATACTGCGTGGTTCCCATCCCATGGGTCCCAAATCTCCAGGTTCAAGGGCATCTTCCTACTTCGAAAACATGCATGAGAAACCCAGAAGATGGTACACCGTGTGATCGGGAAAGGTTTCTAAAACGCACCTCATTTCTCATCTCCCTGTGCTCGGGTTCGCCATTCCAGCCGCTTTACTAGCAATCTCCCTCCTTGGAGAATCAGCACCTTTAACCTCCTGTTCCGTACAGGTTGCAATTTGTCCTGAGGATGAACGGGAAGAGGGGGAACCAATGAGACACTAGCTCTAGGTGTTGGGACAGGCACAGGTCACTCTATTTTCCCATCAGGAAGAAGAATTAACCACAGGCTCAGCCTGCCGCCCGGGACCAGAATAGGGTCTGAAGCAATCCTGCGCTTTTGCGGCCAGCTCCCAAGAAAGCGAGTGGAAAAATGGAGCTCAGGGGCACTGCAATTCACAAACCTGCAGAGTTATAAATGATAACTCTCGTCCACAAATATATTGACGGCAGGCAACGAAGAGGATTTGAAAGCAAGGCAGAATTGCAGGAAACAGATTTCAGGAGGTAGATTCGAATCGCCTTTAAAGCACGGGAAAAGCGGCAAAACCTCGACAATGATGCCCTTGGCCAAAAAGGGCGTATGCGTTTTTTCCTGAATATATTCAGGAAAAAACGCATACGCCCTTTTTGGCCAACCAAGCAACCTGGAAAGGCAAATCAGCGCTACAAAGAAGTCTCGCTTCCCATCGGTCAAAAGGGCCATGCTGAATAAAGTGTCAAACCCAGAAATGCAGGACAGGCCATGGAGAAACGGGAGCCTTGCTACGCTGATGGGCGGGATGTAAATTGCCAACAGCCCCTCTGGAGAAGTGTACGGTGTGTCCTGAAACATCGAAAAAACTCAGCTTAGAGAGCATAGGGCACTTCCACTCATGGGCGTATAAATTGGGAAAACTACAAATCAGCAAGACCCAGGCACCCCAAAGTTTAGGGCTGCTCTGTTGACAAGAACCTCCTCTTCGTTACACCTTAAATATCCCAGGAAAGAGAAAAATGGATAAAGAAGTTGTGGTCCTTATGTACAATGGAATATCACTCAGCCATGAAATCAACGTCATAAGGCTAGTAGCAGCATGATGAGTGGATTTAGGTACGACGATTCTAAGTGAAATAAGTCACACAGAAAAAGACACTTATCCTAAGATATCACTTATAGAGGGAATGTAAAAACCGCTACCCTTGAACTGAATTACAAAACAGAACAGAGTCACACGTTTAGAAAACACACTATGGCTGCTTAACGGGAAAGGTGAGGTGGGGTGATGCATAAAAGAAGGGTTTCAAATTAGCTCAGAGACCGTTCCATAAACCCAATATGTAATAGACACGACCTACTCCTTGCTCAGTGAACTGGACTCAACACCCCCTATTCACCGCCCAAGAATATATCTGACTACTAAGAATCTTACAACCTATGTATTGATATCTCTCTGTAAGTGAGTCAAGTGGGTGTAAAGCGGCATAAACACAGCAGTGAAAAGCAGCTAAACCCCTTTATAAAAATCAATCACTTTGAAAAACCCGTGAAACAAAGACAGTGAAAGAGAGAGAAATTCTTACTAAATTCGTTCAGGGGCTGTGATGCCACCTGGATTGACCATATCTAGACCCACAGCTGATTGAGACATAAGGGTGGACACTCTTGGGGCTGAGAGGTTTGGTGAGGTTGGGTGAGCAAACGCAGACCCTTTAAAGTAATACTGCGTGGTTCCCATCCCATGGGTCCCAAATCTCCAGGTTCAAGGGCATCTTCCTACTTCGAAAACATGCATGAGAAACCCAGAAGATGGTACACCGTGTGATCGGGAAAGGTTTCTAAAACGCACCTCATTTCTCATCTCCCTGTGCTCGGGTTCGCCATTCCAGCCGCTTTACTAGCAATCTCCCTCCTTGGAGAATCAGCACCTTTAACCTCCTGTTCCGTACAGGTTGCAATTTGTCCTGAGGATGAACGGGAAGAGGGGGAACCAATGAGACACTAGCTCTAGGTGTTGGGACAGGCACAGGTCACTCTATTTTCCCATCAGGAAGAAGAATTAACCACAGGCTCAGCCTGCCGCCCGGGACCAGAAGAGGGCCTGAAGCAATCCTGCGCTTTTGCGGCCAGCTCCCAAGAAAGCGAGTGGAAAAATGGAGCTCAGGGGCACTGCAATTCACAAACCTGCAGAGTTATAAATGATAACTCTCGTCCACAAATATATTGACGGCAGGCAACGAAGAGGATTTGAAAGCAAGGCAGAATTGCAGGAAACAGATTTCAGGAGGTAGATTCGAATCGCCTTTAAAGCACGGGAAAAGCGGCAAAACCTCGACAATGATGCCCTTGGCCAAAAAGGGCGTATGCGTTTTTTCCTGAATATATTCAGGAAAAAGGGCGTATGCGTTTTTTCCTGAATATATTCAGGAAAAAACGCATACGCCCTTTTTGGCCAACCAAGCAACCTGGAAAGGCAAATCAGCGCTACAAAGAAGTCTCGCTTCCCATCGGTCAAAAGGGCCATGCTGAATAAAGTGTCAAACCCAGAAATGCAGGACAGGCCATGGAGAAACGGGAGCCTTGCTACGCTGATGGGCGGGATGTAAATTGCCAACAGCCACTCTGGAGAAGTGTACGGTGTGTCCTGAAACCTCGAAAAAACTCAGCTTAGAGAGCATAGGGCACTTCCACTCATGGGCGTATACATTGGGAAAACTACAAATCAGCAAGACCCAGGCACCCCAAAGTTTAGGGCTGCTCTGTTGACAAGAACCTCCTCTTCGTTACACCTTAAATATCCCAGGAAAGAGAAAAATGGATAAAGAAGTTGTGGTCCTTATGTACAATGGAATATCACTCAGCCATGAAATCAACGTCATAAGGCTAGTAGCAGCATGATGAGTGGATTTAGGTACGACGATTCTAAGTGAAATAAGTCACAGAGAAAAAGACACTTATCCTAAGATATCACTTATAGAGGGAATGTAAAAACCGCTACCCTTGAACTGAATTACAAAACAGAACAGAGTCACACGTTTAGAAAACACACTATGGCTGCTTAACGGGAAAGGTGAGGTGGGGTGATGCATAAAAGAAGGGTTTCAAATTAGCTCAGAGACCGTTCCATAAACCCAATATGTAATAGACACGACCTACTCCTTGCTCAGTGAACTGGACTCAACACCCCCTATTCACCGCCCAAGAATATATCTGACTACTAAGAATCTTACAACCTATGTATTGATATCTCTCTGTAAGTGAGTCAAGTGGGTGTAAAGCGGCATAAACACAGCAGTGAAAAGCAGCTAAACCCCTTTATAAAAATCAATCACTTTGAAAAACCCGTGAAACAAAGACAGTGAAAGAGAGAGAAATTCTTACTAAATTCGTTCAGGGGCTGTGATGCCACCTGGATTGACCATATCTAGACCCACAGCTGATTGAGACATAAGGGTGGACACTCTTGGGGCTGAGAGGTTTGGTGAGGTTGGGTGAGCAAACGCAGACCCTTTAAAGTAATACTGCGTGGTTCCCATCCCATGGGTCCCAAATCTCCAGGTTCAAGGGCATCTTCCTACTTCGAAAACATGCATGAGAAACCCAGAAGATGGTACACCGTGTGATCGGGAAAGGTTTCTAAAACGCACCTCATTTCTCATCTCCCTGTGCTCGGGTTCGCCATTCCAGCCGCTTTACTAGCAATCTCCCTCCTTGGAGAATCAGCACCTTTAACCTCCTGTTCCGTACAGGTTGCAATTTGTCCTGAGGATGAACGGGAAGAGGGAAAACCAATGAGACACTAGCTCTAGGTGTTGGGACAGGCACAGGTCACTCTATTTTCCCATCAGGAAGAAGAATTAACCACAGGCTCAGCCTGCCTCCCGGGACCAGAATAGGGTCTGAAGCAATCCTGCGCTTTTGCGGCCAGCTCCCAAGAAAGCGAGTGGAAAAATGGAGCTCAGGGGCACTGCAATTCACAAACCTGCAGAGTTATAAATGATAACTCTCGTCCACAAATATATTGACGGCAGGCAACGAAGAGGATTTGAAAGCAAGGCAGAATTGCAGGAAACAGATTTCAGGAGGTAGATTCGAATCGCCTTTAAAGCACGGGAAAAGCGGCAAAACCTCGACAATGATGCCCTTGGCCAAAAAGGGCGTATGCGTTTTTTCCTGAATATATTCAGGAAAAAACGCATACGCCCTTTTTGGCCAACCAAGCAACCTGGAAAGGCAAATCAGCGCTACAAAGAAGTCTCGCTTCCCATCGGTCAAAAGGGCCATGCTGAATAAAGTGTCAAACCCAGAAATGCAGGACAGGCCATGGAGAAACGGGAGCCTTGCTACGCTGATGGGCGGGATGTAAATTGCCAACAGCCCCTCTGGAGAAGTGTACGGTGTGTCCTGAAACATCGAAAAAACTCAGCTTAGAGAGCATAGGGCACTTCCACTCATGGGCGTATAAATTGGGAAAACTAAAAATCAGCAAGACCCAGGCACCCCAAAGTTTAGGGCTGCTCTGTTGACAAGAACCTCCTCTTCGTTACACCTTAAATATCCCAGGAAAGAGAAAAATGGATAAAGAAGTTGTGGTCCTTATGTACAATGGAATATCACTCAGCCATGAAATCAACGTCATAAGGCTAGTAGCAGCATGATGAGTGGATTTAGGTACGACGATTCTAAGTGAAATAAGTCACACAGAAAAAGACACTTATCCTAAGATATCACTTATAGAGGGAATGTAAAAACCGCTACCCTTGAACTGAATTACAAAACAGAACAGAGTCACACGTTTAGAAAACACACTATGGCTGCTTAACGGGAAAGGTGAGGTGGGGTGATGCATAAAAGAAGGGTTTCAAATTAGCTCAGAGACCGTTCCATAAACCCAATATGTAATAGACACGACCTACTCCTTGCTCAGTGAACTGGACTCAACACCCCCTATTCACCGCCCAAGAATATATCTGACTACTAAGAATCTTAAAACCTATGTATTGATATCTCTCTGTAAGTGAGTCAAGTGGGTGTAAAGCGGCATAAACACAGCAGTGAAAAGCAGCTAAACCCCTTTATAAAAATCAATCACTTTGAAAAACCCGTGAAACAAAGACAGTGAAAGAGAGAGAAATTCTTACTAAATTCGTTCAGGGGCTGTGATGCCACCTGGATTGACCATATCTAGACCCACAGCTGATTGAGACATAAGGGTGGACACTCTTGGGGCTGAGAGGTTTGGTGAGGTTGGGTGAGCAAACGCAGACCCTTTAAAGTAATACTGCGTGGTTCCCATCCCATGGGTCCCAAATCTCCAGGTTCAAGGGCATCTTCCTACTTCGAAAACATGCATGAGAAACCCAGAAGATGGTACACCGTGTGATCGGGAAAGGTTTCTAAAACGCACCTCATTTCTCATCTCCCTGTGCTCGGGTTCGCCATTCCAGCCGCTTTACTAGCAATCTCCCTCCTTGGAGAATCAGCACCTTTAACCTCCTGTTCCGTACAGGTTGCAATTTGTCCTGAGGATGAACGGGAAGAGGGGGAACCAATGAGACACTAGCTCTAGGTGTTGGGACAGGCACAGGTCACTCTATTTTCCCATCAGGAAGAAGAATTAACCACACGCTCAGCCTGCCGCCCGGGACCAGAAGAGGGCCTGAAGCAATCCTGCGTTTTTGCGGCCAGCTCCCAAGAAAGCGAGTGGAAAAATGGAGCTCAGGGGCACTGCAATTCACAAACCTGCAGAGTTATAAATGATAACTCTCGTCCACAAATATATTGACGGCAGACAACGAAGAGGATTTGAAAGCAAGGCAGAATTGCAGGAAACAGATTTCAGGAGGTAGATTCGAATCGCCTTTAAAGCACGGGAAAAGCGGCAAAACCTCGACAATGATGCCCTTGGCCAAAAAGGGCGTATGCGTTTTTTCCTGAATATATTCAGGAAAAAGGGCGTATGCGTTTTTTCCTGAATATATTCAGGAAAAAACGCATACGCCCTTTTTGGCCAACCAAGCAACCTGGAAAGGCAAATCACCGCTACAAAGAAGTCTCGCTTCCCATCGGTCAAAAGGGCCATGCTGAATAAAGTGTCAAACCCAGAAATGCAGGACAGGCCATGGAGAAACGGGAGCCTTGCTACGCTGATGGGCGGGATGTAAATTGCCAACAGCCCCTCTGGAGAAGTGTACGGTGTGTCCTGAAACATCGAAAAAACTCAGCTTAGAGAGCATAGGGCACTTCCACTCATGGGCGTATACATTGGGAAAACTACAAATCAGCAAGACCCAGGCACCCCAAAGTTTAGGGCTGCTCTGTTGACAAGAACCTCCTCTTCGTTACACCTTAAATATCCCAGGAAAGAGAAAAATGGATAAAGAAGTTGTGGTCCTTATGTACAATGGAATATCACTCAGCCATGAAATCAACGTCATAAGGCTAGTAGCAGCATGATGAGTGGATTTAGGTACGACGATTCTAAGTGAAATAAGTCACACAGAAAAAGACACTTATCCTAAGATATCACTTATAGAGGGAATGTAAAAACCGCTACCCTTGAACTGAATTACAAAACAGAACAGAGTCACACGTTTAGAAAACACACTATGGCTGCTTAACGGGAAAGGTGAGGTGGGGTGATGCATAAAAGAAGGGTTTCAAATTAGCTCAGAGACCGTTCCATAAACCCAATATGTAATAGACACGACCTACTCCTTGCTCAGTGAACTGGACTCAACACCCCCTATTCACCGCCCAAGAATATATCTGACTAGTAAGAATCTTACAACCTATGTATTGATATCTCTCTGTAAGTGAGTCAAGTGGGTGTAAAGCGGCATAAACACAGCAGTGAAAAGCAGCTAAACCCCTTTATAAAAATCAATCACTTTGAAAAACCCGTGAAACAAAGACAGTGAAAGAGAGAGAAATTCTTACTAAATTCGTTCAGGGGCTGTGATGCCACCTGGATTGACCATATCTAGACCCACAGCTGATTGAGACATAAGGGTGGACACTCTTGGGGCTGAGAGGTTTGGTGAGGTTGAGTGAGCAAACGCAGACCCTTTAAAGTAATACTGCGTGGTTCCCATCCCATGGGTCCCAAATCTCCAGGTTCAAGGGCATCTTCCTACTTCGAAAACATGCATGAGAAACCCAGAAGATGGTACACCGTGTGATCGGGAAAGGTTTCTAAAACGCACCTCATTTCTCATCTCCCTGTGCTCGGGTTTGCCATTCCAGCCGCTTTACTAGCAATCTCCCTCCTTGGAGAATCAGCACCTTTAACCTCCTGTTCCGTACAGGTTGCAATTTGTCCTGAGGATGAACGGGAAGAGGGGGAACCAATGAGACACTAGCTCTAGGTGTTGGGACAGGCACAGGTCACTCTATTTTCCCATCAGGAAGAAGAATTAACCACAGGCTCAGCCTGCCGCCCGGGACCAGAAGAGGGCCTGAAGCAATCCTGCGCTTTTGCGGCCAGCTCCCAAGAAAGCGAGTGGAAAAATGGAGCTCAGGGGCACTGCAATTCACAAACCTGCAGAGTTATAAATGATAACTCTCGTCCACAAATATATTGACGGCAGGCAACGAAGAGGATTTGAAAGCAAGGCAGAATTGCAGGAAACAGATTTCAGGAGGTAGATTCGAATCGCCTTTAAAGCACGGGAAAAACGGCAAAACCTCGACAATGATGCCCTTGGCCAAAAAGGGCGTATGCGTTTTTTCCTGAATATATTCAGGCAAAAACGCATACGCCCTTTTTGGCCAACCAAGCAACCTGGAAAGGCAAATCAGCGCTACAAAGAAGTCTCGCTTCCCATCGGTCAAAAGGGCCATGCTGAATAAAGTGTCAAACCCAGAAATGCAGGACAGGCCATGGAGAAACGGGAGCCTTGCTACGCTGATGGGCGGGATGTAAATTGCCAACAGCCCCTCTGGAGAAGTGTACGGTGTGTCCTGAAACATCGAAAAAACTCAGCTTAGAGAGCATAGGGCACTTCCACTCATGGGCGTATAAATTGGGAAAACTACAAATCAGCAAGACCCAGGCACCCCAAAGTTTAGGGCTGCTCTGTTGACAAGAACCTCCTCTTCGTTACACCTTAAATATCCCAGGAAAGAGAAAAATGGATAAAGAAGTTGTGGTCCTTATGTACAATGGAATATCACTCAGCCATGAAATCAACGTCATAAGGCTAGTAGCAGCATGATGAGTGGATTTAGGTACGACGATTCTAAGTGAAATAAGTCACACAGAAAAAGACACTTATCCTAAGATATCACTTATAGAGGGAATGTAAAAACCGCTACCCTTGAACTGAATTACAAAACAGAACAGAGTCACACGTTTAGAAAACACACTATGGCTGCTTAACGGGAAAGGTGAGGTGGGGTGATGCGTAAAAGAAGGGTTTCAAATTAGCTCAGAGACCGTTCCATAAACCCAATATGTAATAGACACGACCTACTCCTTGCTCAGTGAACTGGACTCAACACCCCCTATTCACCGCCCAAGAATATATCTGACTACTAAGAATCTTACAACCTATGTATTGATATCTCTCTGTAAGTGAGTCAAGTGGGTGTAAAGCGGCATAAACACAGCAGTGAAAAGCAGCTAAACCCCTTTATAAAAATCAATCACTTTGAAAAACCCGTGAAACAAAGACAGTGAAAGAGAGAGAAATTCTTACTAAATTCGTTCAGGGGCTGTGATGCCACCTGGATTGACCATATCTAGACCCACAGCTGATTGAGACATAAGGGTGGACACTCTTGGGGCTGAGAGGTTTGGTGAGGTTGGGTGAGCAAACGCAGACCCTTTAAAGTAATACTGCGTGGTTCCCATCCCATGGGTCCCAAATCTCCAGGTTCAAGGGCATCTTCCTACTTCGAAAACATGCATGAGAAACCCAGAAGATGGTACACCGTGTGATCGGGAAAGGTTTCTAAAACGCACCTCATTTCTCATCTCCCTGTGCTCGGGTTCGCCATTCCAGCCGCTTTACTAGCAATCTCCCTCCTTGGAGAATCAGCACCTTTAACCTCCTGTTCCGTACAGGTTGCAATTTGTCCTGAGGATGAACGGGAAGAGGGGGAACCAATGAGACACTAGCTCTAGGTGTTGGGACAGGCACAGGTCACTCTATTTTCCCATCAGGAAGAAGAATTAACCACAGGCTCAGCCTGCCGCCCGGGACCAGAAGAGGGCCTGAAGCAATCCTGCGCTTTTGCGGCCAGCTCCCAAGAAAGCGAGTGGAAAAATGGAGCTCAGGGGCACTGCAATTCACAAACCTGCAGAGTTATAAATGATAACTCTCGTCCACAAATATATTGACGGCAGGCAACGAAGAGGATTTGAAAGCAAGGCAGAATTGCAGGAAACAGATTTCAGGAGGTAGATTCGAATCGCCTTTAAAGCACGGGAAAAGCGGCAAAACCTCGACAATGATGCCCTTGGCCAAAAAGGGCGTATGCGTTTTTTCCTGAATATATTCAGGAAAAAGGGCGTATGCGTTTTTTCCTGAATATATTCAGGAAAAAACGCATACGCCCTTTTTGGCCAACCAAGCAACCTGGAAAGGCAAATCAGCGCTACAAAGAAGTCTCGCTTCCCATCGGTCAAAAGGGCCATGCTGAATAAAGTGTCAAACCCAGAAATGCAGGACAGGCCATGGAGAAACGGGAGCCTTGCTACGCTGATGGGCGGGATGTAAATTGCCAACAGCCACTCTGGAGAAGTGTACGGTGTGTCCTGAAACCTCGAAAAAACTCAGCTTAGAGAGCATAGGGCACTTCCACTCATGGGCGTATACATTGGGAAAACTACAAATCAGCAAGACCCAGGCACCCCAAAGTTTAGGGCTGCTCTGTTGACAAGAACCTCCTCTTCGTTACACCTTAAATATCCCAGGAAAGAGAAAAATGGATAAAGAAGTTGTGGTCCTTATGTACAATGGAATATCACTCAGCCATGAAATCAACGTCATAAGGCTAGTAGCAGCATGATGAGTGGATTTAGGTACGACGATTCTAAGTGAAATAAGTCACAGAGAAAAAGACACTTATCCTAAGATATCACTTATAGAGGGAATGTAAAAACCGCTACCCTTGAACTGAATTACAAAACAGAACAGAGTCACACGTTTAGAAAACACACTATGGCTGCTTAACGGGAAATGTGAGGTGGGGTGATGCGTAAAAGAAGGGTTTCAAATTAGCTCAGAGACCGTTCCATAAACCCAATATGTAATAGACACGACCTACTCCTTGCTCAGTGAACTGGACTCAACACCCCCTATTCACCGCCCAAGAATATATCTGACTACTAAGAATCTTAAAACCTATGTATTGATATCTCTCTGTAAGTGAGTCAAGTGGGTGTAAAGTGGCATAAACACAGCAGTGAAAAGCAGCTAAACCCCTTTATAAAAATCAATCACTTTGAAAAACCCGTGAAACAAAGACAGTGAAAGAGAGAGAAATTCTTACTAAATTCGTTCAGGGGCTGTGATGCCACCTGGATTGACCATATCTAGACCCACAGCTGATTGAGACATAAGGGTGGACACTCTTGGGGCTGAGAGGTTTGGTGAGGTTGGGTGAGCAAACGCAGACCCTTTAAAGTAATACTGCGTGGTTCCCATCCCATGGGTCCCAAATCTCCAGGTTCAAGGGCATCTTCCTACTTCGAAAACATGCATGAGAAACCCAGAAGATGGTACACCGTGTGATCGGGAAAGGTTTCTAAAACGCACCTCATTTCTCATCTCCCTGTGCTCGGGTTCGCCATTCCAGCCGCTTTACTAGCAATCTCCCTCCTTGGAGAATCAGCACCTTTAACCTCCTGTTCCGTACAGGTTGCAATTTGTCCTGAGGATGAACGGGAAGAGGGAAAACCAATGAGACACTAGCTCTAGGTGTTGGGACAGGCACAGGTCACTCTATTTTCCCATCAGGAAGAAGAATTAACCACAGGCTCAGCCTGCCTCCCGGGACCAGAATAGGGTCTGAAGCAATCCTGCGCTTTTGCGGCCAGCTCCCAAGAAAGCGAGTGGAAAAATGGAGCTCAGGGGCACTGCAATTCACAAACCTGCAGAGTTATAAATGATAACTCTCGTCCACAAATATATTGACGGCAGGCAACGAAGAGGATTTGAAAGCAAGGCAGAATTGCAGGAAACAGATTTCAGGAGGTAGATTCGAATCGCCTTTAAAGCACGGGAAAAGCGGCAAAACCTCGACAATGATGCCCTTGGCCAAAAAGGGCGTATGCGTTTTTTCCTGAATATATTCAGGAAAAAACGCATACGCCCTTTTTGGCCAACCAAGCAACCTGGAAAGGCAAATCAGCGCTACAAAGAAGTCTCGCTTCCCATCGGTCAAAAGGGCCATGCTGAATAAAGTGTCAAACCCAGAAATGCAGGACAGGCCATGGAGAAACGGGAGCCTTGCTACGCTGATGGGCGGGATGTAAATTGCCAACAGCCCCTCTGGAGAAGTGTACGGTGTGTCCTGAAACATCGAAAAAACTCAGCTTAGAGAGCATAGGGCACTTCCACTCATGGGCGTATAAATTGGGAAAACTAAAAATCAGCAAGACCCAGGCACCCCAAAGTTTAGGGCTGCTCTGTTGACAAGAACCTCCTCTTCGTTACACCTTAAATATCCCAGGAAAGAGAAAAATGGATAAAGAAGTTGTGGTCCTTATGTACAATGGAATATCACTCAGCCATGAAATCAACGTCATAAGGCTAGTAGCAGCATGATGAGTGGATTTAGGTACGACGATTCTAAGTGAAATAAGTCACACAGAAAAAGACACTTATCCTAAGATATCACTTATAGAGGGAATGTAAAAACCGCTACCCTTGAACTGAATTACAAAACAGAACAGAGTCACACGTTTAGAAAACACACTATGGCTGCTTAACGGGAAAGGTGAGGTGGGGTGATGCATAAAAGAAGGGTTTCAAATTAGCTCAGAGACCGTTCCATAAACCCAATATGTAATAGACACGACCTACTCCTTGCTCAGTGAACTGGACTCAACACCCCCTATTCACCGCCCAAGAATATATCTGACTACTAAGAATCTTAAAACCTATGTATTGATATCTCTCTGTAAGTGAGTCAAGTGGGTGTAAAGCGGCATAAACACAGCAGTGAAAAGCAGCTAAACCCCTTTATAAAAATCAATCACTTTGAAAAACCCGTGAAACAAAGACAGTGAAAGAGAGAGAAATTCTTACTAAATTCGTTCAGGGGCTGTGATGCCACCTGGATTGACCATATCTAGACCCACAGCTGATTGAGACATAAGGGTGGACACTCTTGGGGCTGAGAGGTTTGGTGAGGTTGGGTGAGCAAACGCAGACCCTTTAAAGTAATACTGCGTGGTTCCCATCCCATGGGTCCCAAATCTCCAGGTTCAAGGGCATCTTCCTACTTCGAAAACATGCATGAGAAACCCAGAAGATGGTACACCGTGTGATCGGGAAAGGTTTCTAAAACGCACCTCATTTCTCATCTCCCTGTGCTCGGGTTCGCCATTCCAGCCGCTTTACTAGCAATCTCCCTCCTTGGAGAATCAGCACCTTTAACCTCCTGTTCCGTACAGGTTGCAATTTGTCCTGAGGATGAACGGGAAGAGGGGGAACCAATGAGACACTAGCTCTAGGTGTTGGGACAGGCACAGGTCACTCTATTTTCCCATCAGGAAGAAGAATTAACCACACGCTCAGCCTGCCGCCCGGGACCAGAAGAGGGCCTGAAGCAATCCTGCGTTTTTGCGGCCAGCTCCCAAGAAAGCGAGTGGAAAAATGGAGCTCACGGGCACTGCAATTCACAAACCTGCAGAGTTATAAATGATAACTCTCGTCCACAAATATATTGACGGCAGACAACGAAGAGGATTTGAAAGCAAGGCAGAATTGCAGGAAACAGATTTCAGGAGGTAGATTCGAATCGCCTTTAAAGCACGGGAAAAGCGGCAAAACCTCGACAATGATGCCCTTGGCCAAAAAGGGCGTATGCGTTTTTTCCTGAATATATTCAGGAAAAAGGGCGTATGCGTTTTTTCCTGAATATATTCAGGAAAAAACGCATACGCCCTTTTTGGCCAACCAAGCAACCTGGAAAGGCAAATCACCGCTACAAAGAAGTCTCGCTTCCCATCGGTCAAAAGGGCCATGCTGAATAAAGTGTCAAACCCAGAAATGCAGGACAGGCCATGGAGAAACGGGAGCCTTGCTACGCTGATGGGCGGGATGTAAATTGCCAACAGCCCCTCTGGAGAAGTGTACGGTGTGTCCTGAAACATCGAAAAAACTCAGCTTAGAGAGCATAGGGCACTTCCACTCATGGGCGTATACATTGGGAAAACTACAAATCAGCAAGACCCAGGCACCCCAAAGTTTAGGGCTGCTCTGTTGACAAGAACCTCCTCTTCGTTACACCTTAAATATCCCAGGAAAGAGAAAAATGGATAAAGAAGTTGTGGTCCTTATGTACAATGGAATATCACTCAGCCATGAAATCAACGTCATAAGGCTAGTAGCAGCATGATGAGTGGATTTAGGTACGACGATTCTAAGTGAAATAAGTCACACAGAAAAAGACACTTATCCTAAGATATCACTTATAGAGGGAATGTAAAAACCGCTACCCTTGAACTGAATTACAAAACAGAACAGAGTCACACGTTTAGAAAACACACTATGGCTGCTTAACGGGAAAGGTGAGGTGGGGTGATGCATAAAAGAAGGGTTTCAAATTAGCTCAGAGACCGTTCCATAAACCCAATATGTAATAGACACGACCTACTCCTTGCTCAGTGAACTGGACTCAACACCCCCTATTCACCGCCCAAGAATATATCTGACTAGTAAGAATCTTACAACCTATGTATTGATATCTCTCTGTAAGTGAGTCAAGTGGGTGTAAAGCGGCATAAACACAGCAGTGAAAAGCAGCTAAACCCCTTTATAAAAATCAATCACTTTGAAAAACCCGTGAAACAAAGACAGTGAAAGAGAGAGAAATTCTTACTAAATTCGTTCAGGGGCTGTGATGCCACCTGGATTGACCATATCTAGACCCACAGCTGATTGAGACATAAGGGTGGACACTCTTGGGGCTGAGAGGTTTGGTGAGGTTGAGTGAGCAAACGCAGACCCTTTAAAGTAATACTGCGTGGTTCCCATCCCATGGGTCCCAAATCTCCAGGTTCAAGGGCATCTTCCTACTTCGAAAACATGCATGAGAAACCCAGAATATGGTACACCGTGTGATCGGGAAAGGTTTCTAAAACGCACCTCATTTCTCATCTCCCTGTGCTCGGGTTTGCCATTCCAGCCGCTTTACTAGCAATCTCCCTCCTTGGAGAATCAGCACCTTTAACCTCCTGTTCCGTACAGGTTGCAATTTGTCCTGAGGATGAACGGGAAGAGGGGGAACCAATGAGACACTAGCTCTAGGTGTTGGGACAGGCACAGGTCACTCTATTTTCCCATCAGGAAGAAGAATTAACCACAGGCTCAGCCTGCCGCCCGGGACCAGAAGAGGGCCTGAAGCAATCCTGCGCTTTTGCGGCCAGCTCCCAAGAAAGCGAGTGGAAAAATGGAGCTCAGGGGCACTGCAATTCACAAACCTGCAGAGTTATAAATGATAACTCTCGTCCACAAATATATTGACGGCAGGCAACGAAGAGGATTTGAAAGCAAGGCAGAATTGCAGGAAACAGATTTCAGGAGGTAGATTCGAATCGCCTTTAAAGCACGGGAAAAGCGGCAAAACCTCGACAATGATGCCCTTGGCCAAAAAGGGCGTATGCGTTTTTTCCTGAATATATTCAGGAAAAAACGCATACGCCCTTTTTGGCCAACCAAGCAACCTGGAAAGGCAAATCAGCGCTACAAAGAAGTCTCGCTTCCCATCGGTCAAAAGGGCCATGCTGAATAAAGTGTCAAACCCAGAAATGCAGGACAGGCCATGGAGAAACGGGAGCCTTGCTACGCTGATGGGCGGGATGTAAATTGCCAACAGCCCCTCTGGAGAAGTGTACGGTGTGTCCTGAAACATCGAAAAAACTCAGCTTAGAGAGCATAGGGCACTTCCACTCATGGGCGTATAAATTGGGAAAACTACAAATCAGCAAGACCCAGGCACCCCAAAGTTTAGGGCTGCTCTGTTGACAAGAACCTCCTCTTCGTTACACCTTAAATATCCCAGGAAAGAGAAAAATGGATAAAGAAGTTGTGGTCCTTATGTACAATGGAATATCACTCAGCCATGAAATCAACGTCATAAGGCTAGTAGCAGCATGATGAGTGGATTTAGGTACGACGATTCTAAGTGAAATAAGTCACACAGAAAAAGACACTTATCCTAAGATATCACTTATAGAGGGAATGTAAAAACCGCTACCCTTGAACTGAATTACAAAACAGAACAGAGTCACACGTTTAGAAAACACACTATGGCTGCTTAACGGGAAAGGTGAGGTGGGGTGATGCGTAAAAGAAGGGTTTCAAATTAGCTCAGAGACCGTTCCATAAACCCAATATGTAATAGACACGACCTACTCCTTGCTCAGTGAACTGGACTCAACACCCCCTATTCACCGCCCAAGAATATATCTGACTACTAAGAATCTTAAAACCTATGTATTGATATCTCTCTGTAAGTGAGTCAAGTGGGTGTAAAGCGGCATAAACACAGCAGTGAAAAGCAGCTAAACCCCTTTATAAAAATCAATCACTTTGAAAAACCCGTGAAACAAAGACAGTGAAAGAGAGAGAAATTCTTACTAAATTCGTTCAGGGGCTGTGATGCCACCTGGATTGACCATATCTAGACCCACAGCTGATTGAGACATAAGGGTGGACACTCTTGGGGCTGAGAGGTTTGGTGAGGTTGGGTGAGCAAACGCAGACCCTTTAAAGTAATACTGCGTGGTTCCCATCCCATGGGTCCCAAATCTCCAGGTTCAAGGGCATCTTCCTACTTCGAAAACATGCATGAGAAACCCAGAAGATGGTACACCGTGTGATCGGGAAAGGTTTCTAAAACGCACCTCATTTCTCATCTCCCTGTGCTCGGGTTCGCCATTCCAGCCTCTTTACTAGCAATCTCCCTCCTTGGAGAATCAGCACCTTTAACCTCCTGTTCCGTACAGGTTGCAATTTGTCCTGAGGATGAACGGGAAGAGGGGGAACCAATGAGACACTAGCTCTAGGTGTTGGGACAGGCACAGGTCACTCTATTTTCCCATCAGGAAGAAGAATTAACCACAGGCTCAGCCTGCCGCCCGGGACCAGAAGAGGGCCTGAAGCAATCCTGCGCTTTTGCGGCCAGCTCCCAAGAAAGCGAGTGGAAAAATGGAGCTCAGGGGCACTGCAATTCACAAACCTGCAGAGTTATAAATGATAACTCTCGTCCACAAATATATTGACGGCAGGCAACGAAGAGGATTTGAAAGCAAGGCAGAATTGCAGGAAACAGATTTCAGGAGGTAGATTCGAATCGCCTTTAAAGCACGGGAAAAGCGGCAAAACCTCGACAATGATGCCCTTGGCCAAAAAGGGCGTATGCGTTTTTTCCTGAATATATTCAGGAAAAAGGGCGTATGCGTTTTTTCCTGAATATATTCAGGAAAAAACGCATACGCCCTTTTTGGCCAACCAAGCAACCTGGAAAGGCAAATCAGCGCTACAAAGAAGTCTCGCTTCCCATCGGTCAAAAGGGCCATGCTGAATAAAGTGTCAAACCCAGAAATGCAGGACAGGCCATGGAGAAACGGGAGCCTTGCTACGCTGATGGGCGGGATGTAAATTGCCAACAGCCCCTCTGGAGAAGTGTACGGTGTGTCCTGAAACATCGAAAAAACTCAGCTTAGAGAGCATAGGGCACTTCCACTCATGGGCGTATACATTGGGAAAACTACAAATCAGCAAGACCCAGGCACCCCAAAGTTTAGGGCTGCTCTGTTGACAAGAACCTCCTCTTCGTTACACCTTAAATATCCCAGGAAAGAGAAAAATGGATAAAGAAGTTGTGGTCCTTATGTACAATGGAATATCACTCAGCCATGAAATCAACGTCATAAGGCTAGTAGCAGCATGATGAGTGGATTTAGGTACGACGATTCTAAGTGAAATAAGTCACACAGAAAAAGACACTTATCCTAAGATATCACTTATAGAGGGAATGTAAAAACCGCTACCCTTGAACTGAATTACAAAACAGAACAGAGTCACACGTTTAGAAAACACACTATGGCTGCTTAACGGGAAAGGTGAGGTGGGGTGATGCGTAAAAGAAGGGTTTCAAATTAGCTCAGAGACCGTTCCATAAACCCAATATGTAATAGACACGACCTACTCCTTGCTCAGTGAACTGGACTCAACACCCCCTATTCACCGCCCAAGAATATATCTGACTACTAAGAATCTTAAAACCTATGTATTGATATCTCTCTGTAAGTGAGTCAAGTGGGGGTAAAGCGGCATAAACACAGCAGTGAAAAGCAGCTAAACCCCTTTATAAAAATCAATCACTTTGAAAAACCCGTGAAACAAAGACAGTGAAAGAGAGAGAAATTCTTACTAAATTCGTTCAGGGGCTGTGATGCCACCTGGATTGACCATATCTAGACCCACAGCTGATTGAGACATAAGGGTGGACACTCTTGGGGCTGAGAGGTTTGGTGAGGTTGGGTGAGCAAACGCAGACCCTTTAAAGTAATACTGCGTGGTTCCCATCCCATGGGTCCCAAATCTCCAGGTTCAAGGGCATCTTCCTACTTCGAAAACATGCATGAGAAACCCAGAAGATGGTACACCGTGTGATCGGGAAAGGTTTCTAAAACGCACCTCATTTCTCATCTCCCTGTGCTCGGGTTCGCCATTCCAGCCGCTTTACTAGCAATCTCCCTCCTTGGAGAATCAGCACCTTTAACCTCCTGTTCCGTACAGGTTGCAATTTGTCCTGAGGATGAACGGGAAGAGGGGGAACCAATGAGACACTAGCTCTAGGTGTTGGGACAGGCACAGGTCACTCTATTTTCCCATCAGGAAGAAGAATTAACCACAGGCTCAGCCTGCCGCCCGGGACCAGAAGAGGGCCTGAAGCAATCCTGCGCTTTTGCGGCCAGCTCCCAAGAAAGCGAGTGGAAAAATGGAGCTCAGGGGCACTGCAATTCACAAACCTGCAGAGTTATAAATGATAACTCTCGTCCACAAATATATTGACGGCAGGCAACGAAGAGGATTTGAAAGCAAGGCAGAATTGCAGGAAACAGATTTCAGGAGGTAGATTCGAATCGCCTTTAAAGCACGGGAAAAACGGCAAAACCTCGACAATGATGCCCTTGGCCAAAAAGGGCGTATGCGTTTTTTCCTGAATATATTCAGGAAAAAACGCATACGCCCTTTTTGGCCAACCAAGCAACCTGGAAAGGCAAATCAGCGCTACAAAGAAGTCTCGCTTCCCATCGGTCAAAAGGGCCATGCTGAATAAAGTGTCAAACCCAGAAATGCAGGACAGGCCATGGAGAAACGGGAGCCTTGCTACGCTGATGGGCGGGATGTAAATTGCCAACAGCCCCTCTGGAGAAGTGTACGGTGTGTCCTGAAACATCGAAAAAACTCAGCTTAGAGAGCATAGGGCACTTCCACTCATGGGCGTATAAATTGGGAAAACTACAAATCAGCAAGACCCAGGCACCCCAAAGTTTAGGGCTGCTCTGTTGACAAGAACCTCCTCTTCGTTACACCTTAAATATCCCAGGAAAGAGAAAAATGGATAAAGAAGTTGTGGTCCTTATGTACAATGGAATATCACTCAGCCATGAAATCAACGTCATAAGGCTAGTAGCAGCATGATGAGTGGATTTAGGTACGACGATTCTAAGTGAAATAAGTCACACAGAAAAAGACACTTATCCTAAGATATCACTTATAGAGGGAATGTAAAAACCGCTACCCTTGAACTGAATTACAAAACAGAACAGAGTCACACGTTTAGAAAACACACTATGGCTGCTTAACGGGAAAGGTGAGGTGGGGTGATGCGTAAAAGAAGGGTTTCAAATTAGCTCAGAGACCGTTCCATAAACCCAATATGTAATAGACACGACCTACTCCTTGCTCAGTGAACTGGACTCAACACCCCCTATTCACCGCCCAAGAATATATCTGACTACTAAGAATCTTAAAACCTATGTATTGATATCTCTCTGTAAGTGAGTCAAGTGGGTGTAAAGCGGCATAAACACAGCAGTGAAAAGCAGCTAAACCCCTTTATAAAAATCAATCACTTTGAAAAACCCGTGAAACAAAGACAGTGAAAGAGAGAGAAATTCTTACTAAATTCGTTCAGGGGCTGTGATGCCACCTGGATTGACCATATCTAGACCCACAGCTGATTGAGACATAAGGGTGGACACTCTTGGGGCTGAGAGGTTTGGTGAGGTTGGGTGAGCAAACGCAGACCCTTTAAAGTAATACTGCGTGGTTCCCATCCCATGGGTCCCAAATCTCCAGGTTCAAGGGCATCTTCCTACTTCGAAAACATGCATGAGAAACCCAGAAGATGGTACACCGTGTGATCGGGAAAGGTTTCTAAAACGCACCTCATTTCTCATCTCCCTGTGCTCGGGTTCGCCATTCCAGCCGCTTTACTAGCAATCTCCCTCCTTGGAGAATCAGCACCTTTAACCTCCTGTTCCGTACAGGTTGCAATTTGTCCTGAGGATGAACGGGAAGAGGGGGAACCAATGAGACACTAGCTCTAGGTGTTGGGACAGGCACAGGTCACTCTATTTTCCCATCAGGAAGAAGAATTAACCACAGGCTCAGCCTGCCACCCGGGACCAGAAGAGGGCCTGAAGCAATCCTGCGCTTTTGCGGCCAGCTCCCAAGAAAGCGAGTGGAAAAATGGAGCTCAGGGGCACTGCAATTCACAAACCTGCAGAGTTATAAATGATAACTCTCGTCCACAAATATATTGACGGCAGGCAACGAAGAGGATTTGAAAGCAAGGCAGAATTGCAGGAAACAGATTTCAGGAGGTAGATTCGAATCGCCTTTAAAGCACGGGAAAAGCGGCAAAACCTCGACAATGATGCCCTTGGCCAAAAAGGGCGTATGCGTTTTTTCCTGAATATATTCAGGAAAAAACGCATACGCCCTTTTTGGCCAACCAAGCAACCTGGAAAGGCAAATCAGCGCTACAAAGAAGTCTCGCTTCCCATCGGTCAAAAGGGCCATGCTGAATAAAGTGTCAAACCCAGAAATGCAGGACAGGCCATGGAGAAACGGGAGCCTTGCTACGCTGATGGGCGGGATGTAAATTGCCAACAGCCCCTCTGGAGAAGTGTACGGTGTGTCCTGAAACATCGAAAAAACTCAGCTTAGAGAGCATAGGGCACTTCCACTCATGGGCGTATACATTGGGAAAACTACAAATCAGCAAGACCCAGGCACCCCAAAGTTTAGGGCTGCTCTGTTGACAAGAACCTCCTCTTCGTTACACCTTAAATATCCCAGGAAAGAGAAAAATGGATAAAGAAGTTGTGGTCCTTATGTACAATGGAATATCACTCAGCCATGAAATCAACGTCATAAGGCTACTAGCAGCATGATGAGTGGATTTAGGTACGACGATTCTAAGTGAAATAAGTCACACAGAAAAAGACACTTATCCTAAGATATCACTTATAGAGGGAATGTAAAAACCGCTACCCTTGAACTGAATTACAAAACAGAACAGAGTCACACGTTTAGAAAACACACTATGGCTGCTTAACGGGAAAGGTGAGGTGGGGTGATGCATAAAAGAAGGGTTTCAAATTAGCTCAGAGACCGTTCCATAAACCCAATATGTAATAGACACGACCTACTCCTTGCTCAGTGAACTGGACTCAACACCCCCTATTCACCGCCCAAGAATATATCTGACTACTAAGAATCTTAAAACCTATGTATTGATATCTCTCTGTAAGTGAGTCAAGTGGGTGTAAAGCGGCATAAACACAGCAGTGAAAAGCAGCTAAACCCCTTTATAAAAATCAATCACTTTGAAAACCCCGTGAAACAAAGACAGTGAAAGAGAGAGAAATTCTTACTAAATTCGTTCAGGGGCTGTGATGCCACCTGGATTGACCATATCTAGACCCACAGCTGATTGAGACATAAGGGTGGACACTCTTGGGGCTGAGAGGTTTGGTGAGGTTGGGTGAGCAAACGCAGACCCTTTAAAGTAATACTGCGTGGTTCCCATCCCATGGGTCCCAAATCTCCAGGTTCAAGGGCATCTTCCTACTTCGAAAACATGCATGAGAAACCCAGAAGATGGTACACCGTGTGATCGGGAAAGGTTTCTAAAACGCACCTCATTTCTCATCTCCCTGTGCTCGGGTTCGCCATTCCAGCCGCTTTACTAGCAATCTCCCTCCTTGGAGAATCAGCACCTTTAACCTCCTGTTCCGTACAGGTTGCAATTTGTCCTGAGGATGAACGGGAAGAGGGGGAACCAATGAGACACTAGCTCTAGGTGTTGGGACAGGCACAGGTCACTCTATTTTCCCATCAGGAAGAAGAATTAACCACAGGCTCAGCCTGCCGCCCGGGACCAGAAGAGGGCCTGAAGCAATCCTGCGCTTTTGCGGCCAGCTCCCAAGAAAGCGAGTGGAAAAATGGAGCTCAGGGGCACTGCAATTCACAAACCTGCAGAGTTATAAATGATAACTCTCGTCCACAAATATATTGACGGCAGGCAACGAAGAGGATTTGAAAGCAAGGCAGAATTGCAGGAAACAGATTTCAGGAGGTAGATTCGAATCGCCTTTAAAGCACGGGAAAAGCGGCAAAACCTCGACAATGATGCCCTTGGCCAAAAAGGGCGTATGCGTTTTTTCCTGAATATATTCAGGAAAAAACGCATACGCCCTTTTTGGCCAACCAAGCAACCTGGAAAGGCAAATCAGCGCTACAAAGAAGTCTCGCTTCCCATCGGTCAAAAGGGCCATGCTGAATAAAGTGTCAAACCCAGAAATGCAGGACAGGCCATGGAGAAACGGGAGCCTTGCTACGCTGATGGGCGGGATGTAAATTGCCAACAGCCCCTCTGGAGAAGTGTACGGTGTGTCCTGAAACATCGAAAAAACTCAGCTTAGAGAGCATAGGGCACTTCCACTCATGGGCGTATACATTGGGAAAACTACAAATCAGCAAGACCCAGGCACCCCAAAGTTTAGGGCTGCTCTGTTGACAAGAACCTCCTCTTCGTTACACCTTAAATATCCCAGGAAAGAGAAAAATGGATAAAGAAGTTGTGGTCCTTATGTACAATGGAATATCACTCAGCCATGAAATCAACGTCATAAGGCTAGTAGCAGCATGATGAGTGGATTTAGGTACGACGATTCTAAGTGAAATAAGTCACACAGAAAAAGACACTTATCCTAAGATATCACTTATAGAGGGAATGTAAAAACCGCTACCCTTGAACTGAATTACAAAACAGAACAGAGTCACACGTTTAGAAAACACACTATGGCTGCTTAACGGGAAAGGTGAGGTGGGGTGATGCATAAAAGAAGGGTTTCAAATTAGCTCAGAGACCGTTCCATAAACCCAATATGTAATAGACACGACCTACTCCTTGCTCAGTGAACTGGACTCAACACCCCCTATTCACCGCCCAAGAATATATCTGACTAGTAAGAATCTTACAACCTATGTATTGATATCTCTCTGTAAGTGAGTCAAGTGGGTGTAAAGCGGCATAAACACAGCAGTGAAAAGCAGCTAAACCCCTTTATAAAAATCAATCACTTTGAAAAACCCGTGAAACAAAGACAGTGAAAGAGAGAGAAATTCTTACTAAATTCGTTCAGGGGCTGTGATGCCACCTGGATTGACCATATCTAGACCCACAGCTGATTGAGACATAAGGGTGGACACTCTTGGGGCTGAGAGGTTTGGTGAGGTTGGGTGAGCAAACGCAGACCCTTTAAAGTAATACTGCGTGGTTCCCATCCCATGGGTCCCAAATCTCCAGGTTCAAGGGCATCTTCCTACTTCGAAAACATGCATGAGAAACCCAGAAGATGGTACACCGTGTGATCGGGAAAGGTTTCTAAAACGCACCTCATTTCTCATCTCCCTGTGCTCGGGTTCGCCATTCCAGCCGCTTTACTAGCAATCTCCCTCCTTGGAGAATCAGCACCTTTAACCTCCTGTTCCGTACAGGTTGCAATTTGTCCTGAGGATGAACGGGAAGAGGGGGAACCAATGAGACACTAGCTCTAGGTGTTGGGACAGGCACAGGTCACTCTATTTTCCCATCAGGAAGAAGAATTAACCACAGGCTCAGCCTGCCGCCCGGGACCAGAAGAGGGCCTGAAGCAATCCTGCGCTTTTGCGGCCAGCTCCCAAGAAAGCGAGTGGAAAAATGGAGCTCAGGGGCACTGCAATTCACAAACCTGCAGAGTTATAAATGATAACTCTCGTCCACAAATATATTGACGGCAGGCAACGAAGAGGATTTGAAAGCAAGGCAGAATTGCAGGAAACAGATTTCAGGAGGTAGATTCGAATCGCCTTTAAAGCACGGGAAAAGCGGCAAAACCTCGACAATGATGCCCTTGGCCAAAAAGGGCGTATGCGTTTTTTCCTGAATATATTCAGGAAAAAGGGCGTATGCGTTTTTTCCTGAATATATTCAGGAAAAAACGCATACGCCCTTTTTGGCCAACCAAGCAACCTGGAAAGGCAAATCAGCGCTACAAAGAAGTCTCGCTTCCCATCGGTCAAAAGGGCCATGCTGAATAAAGTGTCAAACCCAGAAATGCAGGACAGGCCATGGAGAAACGGGAGCCTTGCTACGCTGATGGGCGGGATGTAAATTGCCAACAGCCCCTCTGGAGAAGTGTACGGTGTGTCCTGAAACATCGAAAAAACTCAGCTTAGAGAGCATAGGGCACTTCCACTCATGGGCGTATAAATTGGGAAAACTACAAATCAGCAAGACCCAGGCACCCCAAAGTTTAGGGCTGCTCTGTTGACAAGAACCTCCTCTTCGTTACACCTTAAATATCCCAGGAAAGAGAAAAATGGATAAAGAAGTTGTGGTCCTTATGTACAATGGAATATCACTCAGCCATGAAACCAACGTCATAAGGCTAGTAGCAGCATGATGAGTGGATTTAGGTACGACGATTCTAAGTGAAATAAGTCACACAGAAAAAGACACTTATCCTAAGATATCACTTATAGAGGGAATGTAAAAACCGCTACCCCTGAACTGAATTACAAAACAGAACAGAGTCACACGTTTAGAAAACACACTATGGCTGCTTAACGGGAAAGGTGAGGTGGGGTGATGCGTAAAAGAAGGGTTTCAAATTAGCTCAGAGACCGTTCCATAAACCCAATATGTAATAGACACGACCTACTCCTTGCTCAGTGAACTGGACTCAACACCCCCTATTCACCGCCCAAGAATATATCTGACTACTAAGAATCTTAAAACCTATGTATTGATATCTCTCTGTAAGTGAGTCAAGTGGGTGTAAAGCGGCATAAACACAGCAGTGAAAAGCAGCTAAACCCCTTTATAAAAATCAATCACTTTGAAAAACCCGTGAAACAAAGACAGTGAAAGAGAGAGAAATTCTTACTAAATTCGTTCAGGGGCTGTGATGCCACCTGGATTGACCATATCTAGACCCACAGCTGATTGAGACATAAGGGTGGACACTCTTGGGGCTGAGAGGTTTGGTGAGGTTGGGTGAGCAAACGCAGACCCTTTAAAGTAATACTGCGTGGTTCCCATCCCATGGGTCCCAAATCTCCAGGTTCAAGGGCATCTTCCTACTTCGAAAACATGCATGAGAAACCCAGAAGATGGTACACCGTGTGATCGGGAAAGGTTTCTAAAACGCACCTCATTTCTCATCTCCCTGTGCTCGGGTTCGCCATTCCAGCCGCTTTACTAGCAATCTCCCTCCTTGGAGAATCAGCACCTTTAACCTCCTGTTCCGTACAGGTTGCAATTTGTCCTGAGGATGAACGGGAAGAGGGGGAACCAATGAGACACTAGCTCTAGGTGTTGGGACAGGCACAGGTCACTCTATTTTCCCATCAGGAAGAAGAATTAACCACAGGCTCAGCCTGCCGCCCGGGACCAGAAGAGGGCCTGAAGCAATCCTGCGCTTTTGCGGCCAGCTCCCAAGAAAGCGAGTGGAAAAATGGAGCTCAGGGGCACTGCAATTCACAAACCTGCAGAGTTATAAATGATAACTCTCGTCCACAAATATATTGACGGCAGGCAACGAAGAGGATTTGAAAGCAAGGCAGAATTGCAGGAAACAGATTTCAGGAGGTAGATTCGAATCGCCTTTAAAGCACGGGAAAAGCGGCAAAACCTCGACAATGATGCCCTTGGCCAAAAAGGGCGTATGCGTTTTTTCCTGAATATATTCAGGAAAAAACGCATACGCCCTTTTTGGCCAACCAAGCAACCTGGAAAGGCAAATCAGCGCTACAAAGAAGTCTCGCTTCCCATCGGTCAAAAGGGCCATGCTGAATAAAGTGTCAAACCCAGAAATGCAGGACAGGCCATGGAGAAACGGGAGCCTTGCTACGCTGATGGGCGGGATGTAAATTGCCAACAGCCCCTCTGGAGAAGTGTACGGTGTGTCCTGAAACATCGAAAAAACTCAGCTTAGAGAGCATAGGGCACTTCCACTCATGGGCGTATACATTGGGAAAACTACAAATCAGCAAGACCCAGGCACCCCAAAGTTTAGGGCTGCTCTGTTGACAAGAACCTCCTCTTCGTTACACCTTAAATATCCCAGGAAAGAGAAAAATGGATAAAGAAGTTGTGGTCCTTATGTACAATGGAATATCACTCAGCCATGAAATCAACGTCATAAGGCTAGTAGCAGCATGATGAGTGGATTTAGGTACGACGATTCTAAGTGAAATAAGTCACACAGAAAAAGACACTTATCCTAAGATATCACTTATAGAGGGAATGTAAAAACCGCTACCCTTGAACTGAATTACAAAACAGAACAGAGTCACACGTTTAGAAAACACACTATGGCTGCTTAACGGGAAAGGTGAGGTGGGGTGATGCATAAAAGAAGGGTTTCAAATTAGCTCAGAGACCGTTCCATAAACCCAATATGTAATAGACACGACCTACTCCTTGCTCAGTGAACTGGACTCAACACCCCCTATTCACCGCCCAAGAATATATCTGACTACTAAGAATCTTAAAACCTATGTATTGATATCTCTCTGTAAGTGAGTCAAGTGGGTGTAAAGCGGCATAAACACAGCAGTGAAAAGCAGCTAAACCCCTTTATAAAAATCAATCACTTTGAAAAACCCGTGAAACAAAGACAGTGAAAGAGAGAGAAATTCTTACTAAATTCGTTCAGGGGCTGTGATGCCACCTGGATTGACCATATCTAGACCCACAGCTGATTGAGACATAAGGGTGGACACTCTTGGGGCTGAGAGGTTTGGTGAGGTTGGGTGAGCAAACGCAGACCCTTTAAAGTAATACTGCGTGGTTCCCATCCCATGGGTCCCAAATCTCCAGGTTCAAGGGCATCTTCCTACTTCGAAAACATGCATGAGAAACCCAGAAGATGGTACACCGTGTGATCGGGAAAGGTTTCTAAAACGCACCTCATTTCTCATCTCCCTGTGCTCGGGTTCGCCATTCCAGCCGCTTTACTAGCAATCTCCCTCCTTGGAGAATCAGCACCTTTAACCTCCTGTTCCGTACAGGTTGCAATTTGTCCTGAGGATGAACGGGAAGAGGGGGAACCAATGAGACACTAGCTCTAGGTGTTGGGACAGGCACAGGTCACTCTATTTTCCCATCAGGAAGAAGAATTAACCACAGGCTCAGCCTGCCGCCCGGGACCAGAAGAGGGCCTGAAGCAATCCTGCGCTTTTGCGGCCAGCTCCCAAGAAAGCGAGTGGAAAAATGGAGCTCAGGGGCACTGCAATTCACAAACCTGCAGAGTTATAAATGATAACTCTCGTCCACAAATATATTGACGGCAGGCAACGAAGAGGATTTGAAAGCAAGGCAGAATTGCAGGAAACAGATTTCAGGAGGTAGATTCGAATCGCCTTTAAAGCACGGGAAAAGCGGCAAAACCTCGACAATGATGCCCTTGGCCAAAAAGGGCGTATGCGTTTTTTCCTGAATATATTCAGGAAAAAGGGCGTATGCGTTTTTTCCTGAATATATTCAGGAAAAAACGCATACGCCCTTTTTGGCCAACCAAGCAACCTGGAAAGGCAAATCAGCGCTACAAAGAAGTCTCGCTTCCCATCGGTCAAAAGGGCCATGCTGAATAAAGTGTCAAACCCAGAAATGCAGGACAGGCCATGGAGAAACGGGAGCCTTGCTACGCTGATGGGCGGGATGTAAATTGCCAACAGCCCCTCTGGAGAAGTGTACGGTGTGTCCTGAAACATCGAAAAAACTCAGCTTAGAGAGCATAGGGCACTTCCACTCATGGGCGTATAAATTGGGAAAACTACAAATCAGCAAGACCCAGGCACCCCAAAGTTTAGGGCTGCTCTGTTGACAAGAACCTCCTCTTCGTTACACCTTAAATATCCCAGGAAAGAGAAAAATGGATAAAGAAGTTGTGGTCCTTATGTACAATGGAATATCACTCAGCCATGAAACCAACGTCATAAGGCTAGTAGCAGCATGATGAGTGGATTTAGGTACGACGATTCTAAGTGAAATAAGTCACACAGAAAAAGACACTTATCCTAAGATATCACTTATAGAGGGAATGTAAAAACCGCTACCCCTGAACTGAATTACAAAACAGAACAGAGTCACACGTTTAGAAAACACACTATGGCTGCTTAACGGGAAAGGTGAGGTGGGGTGATGCGTAAAAGAAGGGTTTCAAATTAGCTCAGAGACCGTTCCATAAACCCAATATGTAATAGACACGACCTACTCCTTGCTCAGTGAACTGGACTCAACACCCCCTATTCACCGCCCAAGAATATATCTGACTACTAAGAATCTTAAAACCTATGTATTGATATCTCTCTGTAAGTGAGTCAAGTGGGTGTAAAGCGGCATAAACACAGCAGTGAAAAGCAGCTAAACCCCTTTATAAAAATCAATCACTTTGAAAAACCCGTGAAACAAAGACAGTGAAAGAGAGAGAAATTCTTACTAAATTCGTTCAGGGGCTGTGATGCCACCTGGATTGACCATATCTAGACCCACAGCTGATTGAGACATAAGGGTGGACACTCTTGGGGCTGAGAGGTTTGGTGAGGTTGGGTGAGCAAACGCAGACCCTTTAAAGTAATACTGCGTGGTTCCCATCCCATGGGTCCCAAATCTCCAGGTTCAAGGGCATCTTCCTACTTCGAAAACATGCATGAGAAACCCAGAAGATGGTACACCGTGTGATCGGGAAAGGTTTCTAAAACGCACCTCATTTCTCATCTCCCTGTGCTCGGGTTCGCCATTCCAGCCGCTTTACTAGCAATCTCCCTCCTTGGAGAATCAGCACCTTTAACCTCCTGTTCCGTACAGGTTGCAATTTGTCCTGAGGATGAACGGGAAGAGGGGGAACCAATGAGACACTAGCTCTAGGTGTTGGGACAGGCACAGGTCACTCTATTTTCCCATCAGGAAGAAGAATTAACCACAGGCTCAGCCTGCCGCCCGGGACCAGAAGAGGGCCTGAAGCAATCCTGCGCTTTTGCGGCCAGCTCCCAAGAAAGCGAGTGGAAAAATGGAGCTCAGGGGCACTGCAATTCACAAACCTGCAGAGTTATAAATGATAACTCTCGTCCACAAATATATTGACGGCAGGCAACGAAGAGGATTTGAAAGCAAGGCAGAATTGCAGGAAACAGATTTCAGGAGGTAGATTCGAATCGCCTTTAAAGCACGGGAAAAGCGGCAAAACCTCGACAATGATGCCCTTGGCCAAAAAGGGCGTATGCGTTTTTTCCTGAATATATTCAGGAAAAAACGCATACGCCCTTTTTGGCCAACCAAGCAACCTGGAAAGGCAAATCAGCGCTACAAAGAAGTCTCGCTTCCCATCGGTCAAAAGGGCCATGCTGAATAAAGTGTCAAACCCAGAAATGCAGGACAGGCCATGGAGAAACGGGAGCCTTGCTACGCTGATGGGCGGGATGTAAATTGCCAACAGCCCCTCTGGAGAAGTGTACGGTGTGTCCTGAAACATCGAAAAAACTCAGCTTAGAGAGCATAGGGCACTTCCACTCATGGGCGTATACATTGGGAAAACTACAAATCAGCAAGACCCAGGCACCCCAAAGTTTAGGGCTGCTCTGTTGACAAGAACCTCCTCTTCGTTACACCTTAAATATCCCAGGAAAGAGAAAAATGGATAAAGAAGTTGTGGTCCTTATGTACAATGGAATATCACTCAGCCATGAAATCAACGTCATAAGGCTAGTAGCAGCATGATGAGTGGATTTAGGTACGACGATTCTAAGTGAAATAAGTCACACAGAAAAAGACACTTATCCTAAGATATCACTTATAGAGGGAATGTAAAAACCGCTACCCTTGAACTGAATTACAAAACAGAACAGAGTCACACGTTTAGAAAACACACTATGGCTGCTTAACGGGAAAGGTGAGGTGGGGTGATGCATAAAAGAAGGGTTTCAAATTAGCTCAGAGACCGTTCCATAAACCCAATATGTAATAGACACGACCTACTCCTTGCTCAGTGAACTGGACTCAACACCCCCTATTCACCGCCCAAGAATATATCTGACTACTAAGAATCTTAAAACCTATGTATTGATATCTCTCTGTAAGTGAGTCAAGTGGGTGTAAAGCGGCATAAACACAGCAGTGAAAAGCAGCTAAACCCCTTTATAAAAATCAATCACTTTGAAAAACCCGTGAAACAAAGACAGTGAAAGAGAGAGAAATTCTTACTAAATTCGTTCAGGGGCTGTGATGCCACCTGGATTGACCATATCTAGACCCACAGCTGATTGAGACATAAGGGTGGACACTCTTGGGGCTGAGAGGTTTGGTGAGGTTGGGTGAGCAAACGCAGACCCTTTAAAGTAATACTGCGTGGTTCCCATCCCATGGGTCCCAAATCTCCAGGTTCAAGGGCATCTTCCTACTTCGAAAACATGCATGAGAAACCCAGAAGATGGTACACCGTGTGATCGGGAAAGGTTTCTAAAACGCACCTCATTTCTCATCTCCCTGTGCTCGGGTTCGCCATTCCAGCCGCTTTACTAGCAATCTCCCTCCTTGGAGAATCAGCACCTTTAACCTCCTGTTCCGTACAGGTTGCAATTTGTCCTGAGGATGAACGGGAAGAGGGGGAACCAATGAGACACTAGCTCTAGGTGTTGGGACAGGCACAGGTCACTCTATTTTCCCATCAGGAAGAAGAATTAACCACAGGCTCAGCCTGCCGCCCGGGACCAGAAGAGGGCCTGAAGCAATCCTGCGCTTTTGCGGCCAGCTCCCAAGAAAGCGAGTGGAAAAATGGAGCTCAGGGGCACTGCAATTCACAAACCTGCAGAGTTATAAATGATAACTCTCGTCCACAAATATATTGACGGCAGGCAACGAAGAGGATTTGAAAGCAAGGCAGAATTGCAGGAAACAGATTTCAGGAGGTAGATTCGAATCGCCTTTAAAGCACGGGAAAAGCGGCAAAACCTCGACAATGATGCCCTTGGCCAAAAAGGGCGTATGCGTTTTTTCCTGAATATATTCAGGAAAAAACGCATACGCCCTTTTTGGCCAACCAAGCAACCTGGAAAGGCAAATCAGCGCTACAAAGAAGTCTCGCTTCCCATCGGTCAAAAGGGCCATGCTGAATAAAGTGTCAAACCCAGAAATGCAGGACAGGCCATGGAGAAACGGGAGCCTTGCTACGCTGATGGGCGGGATGTAAATTGCCAACAGCCCCTCTGGAGAAGTGTACGGTGTGTCCTGAAACATCGAAAAAACTCAGCTTAGAGAGCATAGGGCACTTCCACTCATGGGCGTATACATTGGGAAAACTACAAATCAGCAAGACCCAGGCACCCCAAAGTTTAGGGCTGCTCTGTTGACAAGAACCTCCTCTTCGTTACACCTTAAATATCCCAGGAAAGAGAAAAATGGATAAAGAAGTTGTGGTCCTTATGTACAATGGAATATCACTCAGCCATGAAACCAACGTCATAAGGCTACTAGCAGCATGATGAGTGGATTTAGGTACGACGATTCTAAGTGAAATAAGTCACACAGAAAAAGACACTTATCCTAAGATATCACTTATAGAGGGAATGTAAAAACCGCTACCCCTGAACTGAATTACAAAACAGAACAGAGTCACACGTTTAGAAAACACACTATGGCTGCTTAACGGGAAAGGTGAGGTGGGGTGATGCGTAAAAGAAGGGTTTCAAATTAGCTCAGAGACCGTTCCATAAACCCAATATGTAATAGACACGACCTACTCCTTGCTCAGTGAACTGGACTCAACACCCCCTATTCACCGCCCAAGAATATATCTGACTACTAAGAATCTTAAAACCTATGTATTGATATCTCTCTGTAAGTGAGTCAAGTGGGTGTAAAGCGGCATAAACACAGCAGTGAAAAGCAGCTAAACCCCTTTATAAAAATCAATCACTTTGAAAAACCCGTGAAACAAAGACAGTGAAAGAGAGAGAAATTCTTACTAAATTCGTTCAGGGGCTGTGATGCCACCTGGATTGACCATATCTAGACCCACAGCTGATTGAGACATAAGGGTGGACACTCTTGGGGCTGAGAGGTTTGGTGAGGTTGGGTGAGCAAACGCAGACCCTTTAAAGTAATACTGCGTGGTTCCCATCCCATGGGTCCCAAATCTCCAGGTTCAAGGGCATCTTCCTACTTCGAAAACATGCATGAGAAACCCAGAAGATGGTACACCGTGTGATCGGGAAAGGTTTCTAAAACGCACCTCATTTCTCATCTCCCTGTGCTCGGGTTCGCCATTCCAGCCGCTTTACTAGCAATCTCCCTCCTTGGAGAATCAGCACCTTTAACCTCCTGTTCCGTACAGGTTGCAATTTGTCCTGAGGATGAACGGGAAGAGGGGGAACCAATGAGACACTAGCTCTAGGTGTTGGGACAGGCACAGGTCACTCTATTTTCCCATCAGGAAGAAGAATTAACCACAGGCTCAGCCTGCCGCCCGGGACCAGAAGAGGGCCTGAAGCAATCCTGCGCTTTTGCGGCCAGCTCCCAAGAAAGCGAGTGGAAAAATGGAGCTCAGGGGCACTGCAATTCACACACCTGCAGAGTTATAAATGATAACTCTCGTCCACAAATATATTGACGGCAGGCAACGAAGAGGATTTGAAAGCAAGGCAGAATTGCAGGAAACAGATTTCAGGAGGTAGATTCGAATCGCCTTTAAAGCACGGGAAAAGCGGCAAAACCTCGACAATGATGCCCTTGGCCAAAAAGGGCGTATGCGTTTTTTCCTGAATATATTCAGGAAAAAACGCATACGCCCTTTTTGGCCAACCAAGCAACCTGGAAAGGCAAATCAGCGCTACAAAGAAGTCTCGCTTCCCATCGGTCAAAAGGGCCATGCTGAATAAAGTGTCAAACCCAGAAATGCAGGACAGGCCATGGAGAAACGGGAGCCTTGCTACGCTGATGGGCGGGATGTAAATTGCCAACAGCCCCTCTGGAGAAGTGTACGGTGTGTCCTGAAACATCGAAAAAACTCAGCTTAGAGAGCATAGGGCACTTCCACTCATGGGCGTATACATTGGGAAAACTACAAATCAGCAAGACCCAGGCACCCCAAAGTTTAGGGCTGCTCTGTTGACAAGAACCTCCTCTTCGTTACACCTTAAATATCCCAGGAAAGAGAAAAATGGATAAAGAAGTTGTGGTCCTTATGTACAATGGAATATCACTCAGCCATGAAATCAACGTCATAAGGCTAGTAGCAGCATGATGAGTGGATTTAGGTACGACGATTCTAAGTGAAATAAGTCACACAGAAAAAGACACTTATCCTAAGATATCACTTATAGAGGGAATGTAAAAACCGCTACCCTTGAACTGAATTACAAAACAGAACAGAGTCACACGTTTAGAAAACACACTATGGCTGCTTAACGGGAAAGGTGAGGTGGGGTGATGCATAAAAGAAGGGTTTCAAATTAGCTCAGAGACCGTTCCATAAACCCAATATGTAATAGACACGACCTACTCCTTGCTCAGTGAACTGGACTCAACACCCCCTATTCACCGCCCAAGAATATATCTGACTACTAAGAATCTTAAAACCTATGTATTGATATCTCTCTGTAAGTGAGTCAAGTGGGTGTAAAGCGGCATAAACACAGCAGTGAAAAGCAGCTAAACCCCTTTATAAAAATCAATCACTTTGAAAAACCCGTGAAACAAAGACAGTGAAAGAGAGAGAAATTCTTACTAAATTCGTTCAGGGGCTGTGATGCCACCTGGATTGACCATATCTAGACCCACAGCTGATTGAGACATAAGGGTGGACACTCTTGGGGCTGAGAGGTTTGGTGAGGTTGGGTGAGCAAACGCAGACCCTTTAAAGTAATACTGCGTGGTTCCCATCCCATGGGTCCCAAATCTCCAGGTTCAAGGGCATCTTCCTACTTCGAAAACATGCATGAGAAACCCAGAAGATGGTACACCGTGTGATCGGGAAAGGTTTCTAAAACGCACCTCATTTCTCATCTCCCTGTGCTCGGGTTCGCCATTCCAGCCGCTTTACTAGCAATCTCCCTCCTTGGAGAATCAGCACCTTTAACCTCCTGTTCCGTACAGGTTGCAATTTGTCCTGAGGATGAACGGGAAGAGGGGGAACCAATGAGACACTAGCTCTAGGTGTTGGGACAGGCACAGGTCACTCTATTTTCCCATCAGGAAGAAGAATTAACCACAGGCTCAGCCTGCCGCCCGGGACCAGAAGAGGGCCTGAAGCAATCCTGCGCTTTTGCGGCCAGCTCCCAAGAAAGCGAGTGGAAAAATGGAGCTCAGGGGCACTGCAATTCACACACCTGCAGAGTTATAAATGATAACTCTCGTCCACAAATATATTGACGGCAGGCAACGAAGAGGATTTGAAAGCAAGGCAGAATTGCAGGAAACAGATTTCAGGAGGTAGATTCGAATCGCCTTTAAAGCACGGGAAAAGCGGCAAAACCTCGACAATGATGCCCTTGGCCAAAAAGGGCGTATGCGTTTTTTCCTGAATATATTCAGGAAAAAACGCATACGCCCTTTTTGGCCAACCAAGCAACCTGGAAAGGCAAATCAGCGCTACAAAGAAGTCTCGCTTCCCATCGGTCAAAAGGGCCATGCTGAATAAAGTGTCAAACCCAGAAATGCAGGACAGGCCATGGAGAAACGGGAGCCTTGCTACGCTGATGGGCGGGATGTAAATTGCCAACAGCCCCTCTGGAGAAGTGTACGGTGTGTCCTGAAACATCGAAAAAACTCAGCTTAGAGAGCATAGGGCACTTCCACTCATGGGCGTATACATTGGGAAAACTACAAATCAGCAAGACCCAGGCACCCCAAAGTTTAGGGCTGCTCTGTTGACAAGAACCTCCTCTTCGTTACACCTTAAATATCCCAGGAAAGAGAAAAATGGATAAAGAAGTTGTGGTCCTTATGTACAATGGAATATCACTCAGCCATGAAATCAACGTCATAAGGCTAGTAGCAGCATGATGAGTGGATTTAGGTACGACGATTCTAAGTGAAATAAGTCACACAGAAAAAGACACTTATCCTAAGATATCACTTATAGAGGGAATGTAAAAACCGCTACCCTTGAACTGAATTACAAAACAGAACAGAGTCACACGTTTAGAAAACACACTATGGCTGCTTAACGGGAAAGGTGAGGTGGGGTGATGCGTAAAAGAAGGGTTTCAAATTAGCTCAGAGACCGTTCCATAAACCCAATATGTAATAGACACGACCTACTCCTTGCTCAGTGAACTGGACTCAACACCCCCTATTCACCGCCCAAGAATATATCTGACTACTAAGAATCTTAAAACCTATGTATTGATATCTCTCTGTAAGTGAGTCAAGTGGGTGTAAAGCGGCATAAACACAGCAGTGAAAAGCAGCTAAACCCCTTTATAAAAATCAATCACTTTGAAAAACCCGTGAAACAAAGACAGTGAAAGAGAGAGAAATTCTTACTAAATTCGTTCAGGGGCTGTGATGCCACCTGGATTGACCATATCTAGACCCACAGCTGATTGAGACATAAGGGTGGACACTCTTGGGGCTGAGAGGTTTGGTGAGGTTGGGTGAGCAAACGCAGACCCTTTAAAGTAATACTGCGTGGTTCCCATCCCATGGGTCCCAAATCTCCAGGTTCAAGGGCATCTTCCTACTTCGAAAACATGCATGAGAAACCCAGAAGATGGTACACCGTGTGATCGGGAAAGGTTTCTAAAACGCACCTCATTTCTCATCTCCCTGTGCTCGGGTTCGCCATTCCAGCCGCTTTACTAGCAATCTCCCTCCTTGGAGAATCAGCACCTTTAACCTCCTGTTCCGTACAGGTTGCAATTTGTCCTGAGGATGAACGGGAAGAGGGGGAACCAATGAGACACTAGCTCTAGGTGTTGGGACAGGCACAGGTCACTCTATTTTCCCATCAGGAAGAAGAATTAACCACAGGCTCAGCCTGCCGCCCGGGACCAGAAGAGGGCCTGAAGCAATCCTGCGCTTTTGCGGCCAGCTCCCAAGAAAGCGAGTGGAAAAATGGAGCTCAGGGGCACTGCAATTCACAAACCTGCAGAGTTATAAATGATAACTCTCGTCCACAAATATATTGACGGCAGGCAACGAAGAGGATTTGAAAGCAAGGCAGAATTGCAGGAAACAGATTTCAGGAGGTAGATTCGAATCGCCTTTAAAGCACGGGAAAAGCGGCAAAACCTCGACAATGATGCCCTTGGCCAAAAAGGGCGTATGCGTTTTTTCCTGAATATATTCAGGAAAAAACGCATACGCCCTTTTTGGCCAACCAAGCAACCTGGAAAGGCAAATCAGCGCTACAAAGAAGTCTCGCTTCCCATCGGTCAAAAGGGCCATGCTGAATAAAGTGTCAAACCCAGAAATGCAGGACAGGCCATGGAGAAACGGGAGCCTTGCTACGCTGATGGGCGGGATGTAAATTGCCAACAGCCCCTCTGGAGAAGTGTACGGTGTGTCCTGAAACATCGAAAAAACTCAGCTTAGAGAGCATAGGGCACTTCCACTCATGGGCGTATACATTGGGAAAACTACAAATCAGCAAGACCCAGGCACCCCAAAGTTTAGGGCTGCTCTGTTGACAAGAACCTCCTCTTCGTTACACCTTAAATATCCCAGGAAAGAGAAAAATGGATAAAGAAGTTGTGGTCCTTATGTACAATGGAATATCACTCAGCCATGAAACCAACGTCATAAGGCTAGTAGCAGCATGATGAGTGGATTTAGGTACGACGATTCTAAGTGAAATAAGTCACACAGAAAAAGACACTTATCCTAAGATATCACTTATAGAGGGAATGTAAAAACCGCTACCCCTGAACTGAATTACAAAACAGAACAGAGTCACACGTTTAGAAAACACACTATGGCTGCTTAACGGGAAAGGTGAGGTGGGGTGATGCGTAAAAGAAGGGTTTCAAATTAGCTCAGAGACCGTTCCATAAACCCAATATGTAATAGACACGACCTACTCCTTGCTCAGTGAACTGGACTCAACACCCCCTATTCACCGCCCAAGAATATATCTGACTACTAAGAATCTTAAAACCTATGTATTGATATCTCTCTGTAAGTGAGTCAAGTGGGTGTAAAGCGGCATAAACACAGCAGTGAAAAGCAGCTAAACCCCTTTATAAAAATCAATCACTTTGAAAAACCCGTGAAACAAAGACAGTGAAAGAGAGAGAAATTCTTACTAAATTCGTTCAGGGGCTGTGATGCCACCTGGATTGACCATATCTAGACCCACAGCTGATTGAGACATAAGGGTGGACACTCTTGGGGCTGAGAGGTTTGGTGAGGTTGGGTGAGCAAACGCAGACCCTTTAAAGTAATACTGCGTGGTTCCCATCCCATGGGTCCCAAATCTCCAGGTTCAAGGGCATCTTCCTACTTCGAAAACATGCATGAGAAACCCAGAAGATGGTACACCGTGTGATCGGGAAAGGTTTCTAAAACGCACCTCATTTCTCATCTCCCTGTGCTCGGGTTCGCCATTCCAGCCGCTTTACTAGCAATCTCCCTCCTTGGAGAATCAGCACCTTTAACCTCCTGTTCCGTACAGGTTGCAATTTGTCCTGAGGATGAACGGGAAGAGGGGGAACCAATGAGACACTAGCTCTAGGTGTTGGGACAGGCACAGGTCACTCTATTTTCCCATCAGGAAGAAGAATTAACCACAGGCTCAGCCTGCCGCCCGGGACCAGAAGAGGGCCTGAAGCAATCCTGCGCTTTTGCGGCCAGCTCCCAAGAAAGCGAGTGGAAAAATGGAGCTCAGGGGCACTGCAATTCACAAACCTGCAGAGTTATAAATGATAACTCTCGTCCACAAATATATTGACGGCAGGCAACGAAGAGGATTTGAAAGCAAGGCAGAATTGCAGGAAACAGATTTCAGGAGGTAGATTCGAATCGCCTTTAAAGCACGGGAAAAGCGGCAAAACCTCGACAATGATGCCCTTGGCCAAAAAGGGCGTATGCGTTTTTTCCTGAATATATTCAGGAAAAAACGCATACGCCCTTTTTGGCCAACCAAGCAACCTGGAAAGGCAAATCAGCGCTACAAAGAAGTCTCGCTTCCCATCGGTCAAAAGGGCCATGCTGAATAAAGTGTCAAACCCAGAAATGCAGGACAGGCCATGGAGAAACGGGAGCCTTGCTACGCTGATGGGCGGGATGTAAATTGCCAACAGCCCCTCTGGAGAAGTGTACGGTGTGTCCTGAAACATCGAAAAAACTCAGCTTAGAGAGCATAGGGCACTTCCACTCATGGGCGTATACATTGGGAAAACTACAAATCAGCAAGACCCAGGCACCCCAAAGTTTAGGGCTGCTCTGTTGACAAGAACCTCCTCTTCGTTACACCTTAAATATCCCAGGAAAGAGAAAAATGGATAAAGAAGTTGTGGTCCTTATGTACAATGGAATATCACTCAGCCATGAAATCAACGTCATAAGGCTACTAGCAGCATGATGAGTGGATTTAGGTACGACGATTCTAAGTGAAATAAGTCACACAGAAAAAGACACTTATCCTAAGATATCACTTATAGAGGGAATGTAAAAACCGCTACCCTTGAACTGAATTACAAAACAGAACAGAGTCACACGTTTAGAAAACACACTATGGCTGCTTAACGGGAAAGGTGAGGTGGGGTGATGCGTAAAAGAAGGGTTTCAAATTAGCTCAGAGACCGTTCCATAAACCCAATATGTAATAGACACGACCTACTCCTTGCTCAGTGAACTGGACTCAACACCCCCTATTCACCGCCCAAGAATATATCTGACTACTAAGAATCTTAAAACCTATGTATTGATATCTCTCTGTAAGTGAGTCAAGTGGGTGTAAAGCGGCATAAACACAGCAGTGAAAAGCAGCTAAACCCCTTTATAAAAATCAATCACTTTGAAAAACCCGTGAAACAAAGACAGTGAAAGAGAGAGAAATTCTTACTAAATTCGTTCAGGGGCTGTGATGCCACCTGGATTGACCATATCTAGACCCACAGCTGATTGAGACATAAGGGTGGACACTCTTGGGGCTGAGAGGTTTGGTGAGGTTGGGTGAGCAAACGCAGACCCTTTAAAGTAATACTGCGTGGTTCCCATCCCATGGGTCCCAAATCTCCAGGTTCAAGGGCATCTTCCTACTTCGAAAACATGCATGAGAAACCCAGAAGATGGTACACCGTGTGATCGGGAAAGGTTTCTAAAACGCACCTCATTTCTCATCTCCCTGTGCTCGGGTTCGCCATTCCAGCCGCTTTACTAGCAATCTCCCTCCTTGGAGAATCAGCACCTTTAACCTCCTGTTCCGTACAGGTTGCAATTTGTCCTGAGGATGAACGGGAAGAGGGGGAACCAATGAGACACTAGCTCTAGGTGTTGGGACAGGCACAGGTCACTCTATTTTCCCATCAGGAAGAAGAATTAACCACAGGCTCAGCCTGCCGCCCGGGACCAGAAGAGGGCCTGAAGCAATCCTGCGCTTTTGCGGCCAGCTCCCAAGAAAGCGAGTGGAAAAATGGAGCTCAGGGGCACTGCAATTCACACACCTGCAGAGTTATAAATGATAACTCTCGTCCACAAATATATTGACGGCAGGCAACGAAGAGGATTTGAAAGCAAGGCAGAATTGCAGGAAACAGATTTCAGGAGGTAGATTCGAATCGCCTTTAAAGCACGGGAAAAGCGGCAAAACCTCGACAATGATGCCCTTGGCCAAAAAGGGCGTATGCGTTTTTTCCTGAATATATTCAGGAAAAAATGCATACGCCCTTTTTGGCCAACCAAGCAACCTGGAAAGGCAAATCAGCGCTACAAAGAAGTCTCGCTTCCCATCGGTCAAAAGGGCCATGCTGAATAAAGTGTCAAACCCAGAAATGCAGGACAGGCCATGGAGAAACGGGAGCCTTGCTACGCTGATGGGCGGGATGTAAATTGCCAACAGCCCCTCTGGAGAAGTGTACGGTGTGTCCTGAAACATCGAAAAAACTCAGCTTAGAGAGCATAGGGCACTTCCACTCATGGGCGTATACATTGGGAAAACTACAAATCAGCAAGACCCAGGCACCCCAAAGTTTAGGGCTGCTCTGTTGACAAGAACCTCCTCTTCGTTACACCTTAAATATCCCAGGAAAGAGAAAAATGGATAAAGAAGTTGTGGTCCTTATGTACAATGGAATATCACTCAGCCATGAAATCAACGTCATAAGGCTACTAGCAGCATGATGAGTGGATTTAGGTACGACGATTCTAAGTGAAATAAGTCACACAGAAAAAGACACTTATCCTAAGATATCACTTATAGAGGGAATGTAAAAACCGCTACCCTTGAACTGAATTACAAAACAGAACAGAGTCACACGTTTAGAAAACACACTATGGCTGCTTAACGGGAAAGGTGAGGTGGGGTGATGCATAAAAGAAGGGTTTCAAATTAGCTCAGAGACCGTTCCATAAACCCAATATGTAATAGACACGACCTACTCCTTGCTCAGTGAACTGGACTCAACACCCCCTATTCACCGCCCAAGAATATATCTGACTACTAAGAATCTTAAAACCTATGTATTGATATCTCTCTGTAAGTGAGTCAAGTGGGTGTAAAGCGGCATAAACACAGCAGTGAAAAGCAGCTAAACCCCTTTATAAAAATCAATCACTTTGAAAAACCCGTGAAACAAAGACAGTGAAAGAGAGAGAAATTCTTACTAAATTCGTTCAGGGGCTGTGATGCCACCTGGATTGACCATATCTAGACCCACAGCTGATTGAGACATAAGGGTGGACACTCTTGGGGCTGAGAGGTTTGGTGAGGTTGGGTGAGCAAACGCAGACCCTTTAAAGTAATACTGCGTGGTTCCCATCCCATGGGTCCCAAATCTCCAGGTTCAAGGGCATCTTCCTACTTCGAAAACATGCATGAGAAACCCAGAAGATGGTACACCGTGTGATCGGGAAAGGTTTCTAAAACGCACCTCATTTCTCATCTCCCTGTGCTCGGGTTCGCCATTCCAGCCGCTTTACTAGCAATCTCCCTCCTTGGAGAATCAGCACCTTTAACCTCCTGTTCCGTACAGGTTGCAATTTGTCCTGAGGATGAACGGGAAGAGGGGGAACCAATGAGACACTAGCTCTAGGTGTTGGGACAGGCACAGGTCACTCTATTTTCCCATCAGGAAGAAGAATTAACCACAGGCTCAGCCTGCCGCCCGGGACCAGAAGAGGGCCTGAAGCAATCCTGCGCTTTTGCGGCCAGCTCCCAAGAAAGCGAGTGGAAAAATGGAGCTCAGGGGCACTGCAATTCACAAACCTGCAGAGTTATAAATGATAACTCTCGTCCACAAATATATTGACGGCAGGCAACGAAGAGGATTTGAAAGCAAGGCAGAATTGCAGGAAACAGATTTCAGGAGGTAGATTCGAATCGCCTTTAAAGCACGGGAAAAGCGGCAAAACCTCGACAATGATGCCCTTGGCCAAAAAGGGCGTATGCGTTTTTTCCTGAATATATTCAGGAAAAAACGCATACGCCCTTTTTGGCCAACCAAGCAACCTGGAAAGGCAAATCAGCGCTACAAAGAAGTCTCGCTTCCCATCGGTCAAAAGGGCCATGCTGAATAAAGTGTCAAACCCAGAAATGCAGGACAGGCCATGGAGAAACGGGAGCCTTGCTACGCTGATGGGCGGGATGTAAATTGCCAACAGCCCCTCTGGAGAAGTGTACGGTGTGTCCTGAAACATCGAAAAAACTCAGCTTAGAGAGCATAGGGCACTTCCACTCATGGGCGTATACATTGGGAAAACTACAAATCAGCAAGACCCAGGCACCCCAAAGTTTAGGGCTGCTCTGTTGACAAGAACCTCCTCTTCGTTACACCTTAAATATCCCAGGAAAGAGAAAAATGGATAAAGAAGTTGTGGTCCTTATGTACAATGGAATATCACTCAGCCATGAAATCAACGTCATAAGGCTAGTAGCAGCATGATGAGTGGATTTAGGTACGACGATTCTAAGTGAAATAAGTCACACAGAAAAAGACACTTATCCTAAGATATCACTTATAGAGGGAATGTAAAAACCGCTACCCTTGAACTGAATTACAAAACAGAACAGAGTCACACGTTTAGAAAACACACTATGGCTGCTTAACGGGAAAGGTGAGGTGGGGTGATGCGTAAAAGAAGGGTTTCAAATTAGCTCAGAGACCGTTCCATAAACCCAATATGTAATAGACACGACCTACTCCTTGCTCAGTGAACTGGACTCAACACCCCCTATTCACCGCCCAAGAATATATCTGACTACTAAGAATCTTAAAACCTATGTATTGATATCTCTCTGTAAGTGAGTCAAGTGGGTGTAAAGCGGCATAAACACAGCAGTGAAAAGCAGCTAAACCCCTTTATAAAAATCAATCACTTTGAAAAACCCGTGAAACAAAGACAGTGAAAGAGAGAGAAATTCTTACTAAATTCGTTCAGGGGCTGTGATGCCACCTGGATTGACCATATCTAGACCCACAGCTGATTGAGACATAAGGGTGGACACTCTTGGGGCTGAGAGGTTTGGTGAGGTTGGGTGAGCAAACGCAGACCCTTTAAAGTAATACTGCGTGGTTCCCATCCCATGGGTCCCAAATCTCCAGGTTCAAGGGCATCTTCCTACTTCGAAAACATGCATGAGAAACCCAGAAGATGGTACACCGTGTGATCGGGAAAGGTTTCTAAAACGCACCTCATTTCTCATCTCCCTGTGCTCGGGTTCGCCATTCCAGCCGCTTTACTAGCAATCTCCCTCCTTGGAGAATCAGCACCTTTAACCTCCTGTTCCGTACAGGTTGCAATTTGTCCTGAGGATGAACGGGAAGAGGGGGAACCAATGAGACACTAGCTCTAGGTGTTGGGACAGGCACAGGTCACTCTATTTTCCCATCAGGAAGAAGAATTAACCACAGGCTCAGCCTGCCGCCCGGGACCAGAAGAGGGCCTGAAGCAATCCTGCGCTTTTGCGGCCAGCTCCCAAGAAAGCGAGTGGAAAAATGGAGCTCAAGGGCACTGCAATTCACAAACCTGCAGAGTTATAAATGATAACTCTCGTCCACAAATATATTGACGGCAGGCAACGAAGAGGATTTGAAAGCAAGGCAGAATTGCAGGAAACAGATTTCAGGAGGTAGATTCGAATCGCCTTTAAAGCACGGGAAAAGCGGCAAAACCTCGACAATGATGCCCTTGGCCAAAAAGGGCGTATGCGTTTTTTCCTGAATATATTCAGGAAAAAGGGCGTATGCGTTTTTTCCTGAATTTATTCAGGAAAAAACGCATACGCCCTTTTTGGCCAACCAAGCAACCTGGAAAGGCAAATCAGCGCTACAAAGAAGTCTCGCTTCCCATCGGTCAAAAGGGCCATGCTGAATAAAGTGTCAAACCCAGAAATGCAGGACAGGCCATGGAGAAACGGGAGCCTTGCTACGCTGATGGGCGGGATGTAAATTGCCAACAGCCCCTCTGGAGAAGTGTACGGTGTGTCCTGAAACATCGAAAAAACTCAGCTTAGAGAGCATAGGGCACTTCCACTCATGGGCGTATAAATTGGGAAAACTACAAATCAGCAAGACCCAGGCACCCCAAAGTTTAGGGCTGCTCTGTTGACAAGAACCTCCTCTTCGTTACACCTTAAATATCCCAGGAAAGAGAAAAATGGATAAAGAAGTTGTGGTCCTTATGTACAATGGAATATCACTCAGCCATGAAATCAACGTCATAAGGCTAGTAGCAGCATGATGAGTGGATTTAGGTACGACGATTCTAAGTGAAATAAGTCACACAGAAAAAGACACTTATCCTAAGATATCACTTATAGAGGGAATGTAAAAACCGCTACCCCTGAACTGAATTACAAAACAGAACAGAGTCACACGTTTAGAAAACACACTATGGCTGCTTAACGGGAAAGGTGAGGTGGGGTGATGCGAAAAGAAGGGTTTCAAATTAGCTCAGAGACCGTTCCATAAACCCAATATGTAATAGACACGACCTACTCCTTGCTCAGTGAACTGGACTCAACACCCCCTATTCACCGCCCAAGAATATATCTGACTACTAAGAATCTTAAAACCTATGTATTGATATCTCTCTGTAAGTGAGTCAAGTGGGTGTAAAGCGGCATAAACACAGCAGTGAAAAGCAGCTAAACCCCTTTATAAAAATCAATCACTTTGAAAAACCCGTGAAACAAAGACAGTGAAAGAGAGAGAAATTCTTACTAAATTCGTTCAGGGGCTGTGATGCCACCTGGATTGACCATATCTAGACCCACAGCTGATTGAGACATAAGGGTGGACACTCTTGGGGCTGAGAGGTTTGGTGAGGTTGGGTGAGCAAACGCAGACCCTTTAAAGTAATACTGCGTGGTTCCCATCCCATGGGTCCCAAATCTCCAGGTTCAAGGGCATCTTCCTACTTCGAAAACATGCATGAGAAACCCAGAAGATGGTACACCGTGTGATCGGGAAAGGTTTCTAAAACGCACCTCATTTCTCATCTCCCTGTGCTCGGGTTCGCCATTCCAGCCGCTTTACTAGCAATCTCCCTCCTTGGAGAATCAGCACCTTTAACCTCCTGTTCCGTACAGGTTGCAATTTGTCCTGAGGATGAACGGGAAGAGGGGGAACCAATGAGACACTAGCTCTAGGTGTTGGGACAGGCACAGGTCACTCTATTTTCCCATCAGGAAGAAGAATTAACCACAGGCTCAGCCTGCCGCCCGGGACCAGAAGAGGGCCTGAAGCAATCCTGCGCTTTTGCGGCCAGCTCCCAAGAAAGCGAGTGGAAAAATGGAGCTCAGGGGCACTGCAATTCACAAACCTGCAGAGTTATAAATGATAACTCTCGTCCACAAATATATTGACGGCAGGCAACGAAGAGGATTTGAAAGCAAGGCAGAATTGCAGGAAACAGATTTCAGGAGGTAGATTCGAATCGCCTTTAAAGCACGGGAAAAGCGGCAAAACCTCGACAATGATGCCCTTGGCCAAAAAGGGCGTATGCGTTTTTTCCTGAATATATTCAGGAAAAAACGCATACGCCCTTTTTGGCCAACCAAGCAACCTGGAAAGGCAAATCAGCGCTACAAAGAAGTCTCGCTTCCCATCGGTCAAAAGGGCCATGCTGAATAAAGTGTCAAACCCAGAAATGCAGGACAGGCCATGGAGAAACGGGAGCCTTGCTACGCTGATGGGCGGGATGTAAATTGCCAACAGCCCCTCTGGAGAAGTGTACGGTGTGTCCTGAAACATCGAAAAAACTCAGCTTAGAGAGCATAGGGCACTTCCACTCATGGGCGTATACATTGGGAAAACTACAAATCAGCAAGACCCAGGCACCCCAAAGTTTAGGGCTGCTCTGTTGACAAGAACCTCCTCTTCGTTACACCTTAAATATCCCAGGAAAGAGAAAAATGGATAAAGAAGTTGTGGTCCTTATGTACAATGGAATATCACTCAGCCATGAAATCAACGTCATAAGGCTAGTAGCAGCATGATGAGTGGATTTAGGTACGACGATTCTAAGTGAAATAAGTCACACAGAAAAAGACACTTATCCTAAGATATCACTTATAGAGGGAATGTAAAAACCGCTACCCTTGAACTGAATTACAAAACAGAACAGAGTCACACGTTTAGAAAACACACTATGGCTGCTTAACGGGAAAGGTGAGGTGGGGTGATGCATAAAAGAAGGGTTTCAAATTAGCTCAGAGACCGTTCCATAAACCCAATATGTAATAGACACGACCTACTCCTTGCTCAGTGAACTGGACTCAACACCCCCTATTCACCGCCCAAGAATATATCTGACTACTAAGAATCTTAAAACCTATGTATTGATATCTCTCTGTAAGTGAGTCAAGTGGGTGTAAAGCGGCATAAACACAGCAGTGAAAAGCAGCTAAACCCCTTTATAAAAATCAATCACTTTGAAAAACCCGTGAAACAAAGACAGTGAAAGAGAGAGAAATTCTTACTAAATTCGTTCAGGGGCTGTGATGCCACCTGGATTGACCATATCTAGACCCACAGCTGATTGAGACATAAGGGTGGACACTCTTGGGGCTGAGAGGTTTGGTGAGGTTGGGTGAGCAAACGCAGACCCTTTAAAGTAATACTGCGTGGTTCCCATCCCATGGGTCCCAAATCTCCAGGTTCAAGGGCATCTTCCTACTTCGAAAACATGCATGAGAAACCCAGAAGATGGTACACCGTGTGATCGGGAAAGGTTTCTAAAACGCACCTCATTTCTCATCTCCCTGTGCTCGGGTTCGCCATTCCAGCCGCTTTACTAGCAATCTCCCTCCTTGGAGAATCAGCACCTTTAACCTCCTGTTCCGTACAGGTTGCAATTTGTCCTGAGGATGAACGGGAAGAGGGGGAACCAATGAGACACTAGCTCTAGGTGTTGGGACAGGCACAGGTCACTCTATTTTCCCATCAGGAAGAAGAATTAACCACAGGCTCAGCCTGCCGCCCGGGACCAGAAGAGGGCCTGAAGCAATCCTGCGCTTTTGCGGCCAGCTCCCAAGAAAGCGAGTGGAAAAATGGAGCTCAGGGGCACTGCAATTCACAAACCTGCAGAGTTATAAATGATAACTCTCGTCCACAAATATATTGACGGCAGGCAACGAAGAGGATTTGAAAGCAAGGCAGAATTGCAGGAAACAGATTTCAGGAGGTAGATTCGAATCGCCTTTAAAGCACGGGAAAAGCGGCAAAACCTCGACAATGATGCCCTTGGCCAAAAAGGGCGTATGCGTTTTTTCCTGAATATATTCAGGAAAAAACGCATACGCCCTTTTTGGCCAACCAAGCAACCTGGAAAGGCAAATCAGCGCTACAAAGAAGTCTCGCTTCCCATCGGTCAAAAGGGCCATGCTGAATAAAGTGTCAAACCCAGAAATGCAGGACAGGCCATGGAGAAACGGGAGCCTTGCTACGCTGATGGGCGGGATGTAAATTGCCAACAGCCCCTCTGGAGAAGTGTACGGTGTGTCCTGAAACATCGAAAAAACTCAGCTTAGAGAGCATAGGGCACTTCCACTCATGGGCGTATAAATTGGGAAAACTACAAATCAGCAAGACCCAGGCACCCCAAAGTTTAGGGCTGCTCTGTTGACAAGAACCTCCTCTTCGTTACACCTTAAATATCCCAGGAAAGAGAAAAATGGATAAAGAAGTTGTGGTCCTTATGTACAATGGAATATCACTCAGCCATGAAATCAACGTCATAAGGCTAGTAGCAGCATGATGAGTGGATTTAGGTACGACGATTCTAAGTGAAATAAGTCACACAGAAAAAGACACTTATCCTAAGATATCACTTATAGAGGGAATGTAAAAACCGCTACCCTTGAACTGAATTACAAAACAGAACAGAGTCACACGTTTAGAAAACACACTATGGCTGCTTAACGGGAAAGGTGAGGTGGGGTGATGCGTAAAAGAAGGGTTTCAAATTAGCTCAGAGACCGTTCCATAAACCCAATATGTAATAGACACGACCTACTCCTTGCTCAGTGAACTGGACTCAACACCCCCTATTCACCGCCCAAGAATATATCTGACTACTAAGAATCTTAAAACCTATGTATTGATATCTCTCTGTAAGTGAGTCAAGTGGGTGTAAAGCGGCATAAACACAGCAGTGAAAAGCAGCTAAACCCCTTTATAAAAATCAATCACTTTGAAAAACCCGTGAAACAAAGACAGTGAAAGAGAGAGAAATTCTTACTAAATTCGTTCAGGGGCTGTGATGCCACCTGGATTGACCATATCTAGACCCACAGCTGATTGAGACATAAGGGTGGACACTCTTGGGGCTGAGAGGTTTGGTGAGGTTGGGTGAGCAAACGCAGACCCTTTAAAGTAATACTGCGTGGTTCCCATCCCATGGGTCCCAAATCTCCAGGTTCAAGGGCATCTTCCTACTTCGAAAACATGCATGAGAAACCCAGAAGATGGTACACCGTGTGATCGGGAAAGGTTTCTAAAACGCACCTCATTTCTCATCTCCCTGTGCTCGGGTTCGCCATTCCAGCCGCTTTACTAGCAATCTCCCTCCTTGGAGAATCAGCACCTTTAACCTCCTGTTCCGTACAGGTTGCAATTTGTCCTGAGGATGAACGGGAAGAGGGGGAACCAATGAGACACTAGCTCTAGGTGTTGGGACAGGCACAGGTCACTCTATTTTCCCATCAGGAAGAAGAATTAACCACAGGCTCAGCCTGCCGCCCGGGACCAGAAGAGGGCCTGAAGCAATCCTGCGCTTTTGCGGCCAGCTCCCAAGAAAGCGAGTGGAAAAATGGAGCTCAGGGGCACTGCAATTCACAAACCTGCAGAGTTATAAATGATAACTCTCGTCCACAAATATATTGACGGCAGGCAACGAAGAGGATTTGAAAGCAAGGCAGAATTGCAGGAAACAGATTTCAGGAGGTAGATTCGAATCGCCTTTAAAGCACGGGAAAAGCGGCAAAACCTCGACAATGATGCCCTTGGCCAAAAAGGGCGTATGCGTTTTTTCCTGAATATATTCAGGAAAAAACGCATACGCCCTTTTTGGCCAACCAAGCAACCTGGAAAGGCAAATCAGCGCTACAAAGAAGTCTCGCTTCCCATCGGTCAAAAGGGCCATGCTGAATAAAGTGTCAAACCCAGAAATGCAGGACAGGCCATGGAGAAACGGGAGCCTTGCTACGCTGATGGGCGGGATGTAAATTGCCAACAGCCCCTCTGGAGAAGTGTACGGTGTGTCCTGAAACATCGAAAAAACTCAGCTTAGAGAGCATAGGGCACTTCCACTCATGGGCGTATACATTGGGAAAACTACAAATCAGCAAGACCCAGGCACCCCAAAGTTTAGGGCTGCTCTGTTGACAAGAACCTCCTCTTCGTTACACCTTAAATATCCCAGGAAAGAGAAAAATGGATAAAGAAGTTGTGGTCCTTATGTACAATGGAATATCACTCAGCCATGAAACCAACGTCATAAGGCTAGTAGCAGCATGATGAGTGGATTTAGGTACGACGATTCTAAGTGAAATAAGTCACACAGAAAAAGACACTTATCCTAAGATATCACTTATAGAGGGAATGTAAAAACCGCTACCCCTGAACTGAATTACAAAACAGAACAGAGTCACACGTTTAGAAAACACACTATGGCTGCTTAACGGGAAAGGTGAGGTGGGGTGATGCGTAAAAGAAGGGTTTCAAATTAGCTCAGAGACCGTTCCATAAACCCAATATGTAATAGACACGACCTACTCCTTGCTCAGTGAACTGGACTCAACACCCCCTATTCACCGCCCAAGAATATATCTGACTACTAAGAATCTTAAAACCTATGTATTGATATCTCTCTGTAAGTGAGTCAAGTGGGTGTAAAGCGGCATAAACACAGCAGTGAAAAGCAGCTAAACCCCTTTATAAAAATCAATCACTTTGAAAAACCCGTGAAACAAAGACAGTGAAAGAGAGAGAAATTCTTACTAAATTCGTTCAGGGGCTGTGATGCCACCTGGATTGACCATATCTAGACCCACAGCTGATTGAGACATAAGGGTGGACACTCTTGGGGCTGAGAGGTTTGGTGAGGTTGGGTGAGCAAACGCAGACCCTTTAAAGTAATACTGCGTGGTTCCCATCCCATGGGTCCCAAATCTCCAGGTTCAAGGGCATCTTCCTACTTCGAAAACATGCATGAGAAACCCAGAAGATGGTACACCGTGTGATCGGGAAAGGTTTCTAAAACGCACCTCATTTCTCATCTCCCTGTGCTCGGGTTCGCCATTCCAGCCGCTTTACTAGCAATCTCCCTCCTTGGAGAATCAGCACCTTTAACCTCCTGTTCCGTACAGGTTGCAATTTGTCCTGAGGATGAACGGGAAGAGGGGGAACCAATGAGACACTAGCTCTAGGTGTTGGGACAGGCACAGGTCACTCTATTTTCCCATCAGGAAGAAGAATTAACCACAGGCTCAGCCTGCCGCCCGGGACCAGAAGAGGGCCTGAAGCAATCCTGCGCTTTTGCGGCCAGCTCCCAAGAAAGCGAGTGGAAAAATGGAGCTCAGGGGCACTGCAATTCACAAACCTGCAGAGTTATAAATGATAACTCTCGTCCACAAATATATTGACGGCAGGCAACGAAGAGGATTTGAAAGCAAGGCAGAATTGCAGGAAACAGATTTCAGGAGGTAGATTCGAATCGCCTTTAAAGCACGGGAAAAGCGGCAAAACCTCGACAATGATGCCCTTGGCCAAAAAGGGCGTATGCGTTTTTTCCTGAATATATTCAGGAAAAAACGCATACGCCCTTTTTGGCCAACCAAGCAACCTGGAAAGGCAAATCAGCGCTACAAAGAAGTCTCGCTTCCCATCGGTCAAAAGGGCCATGCTGAATAAAGTGTCAAACCCAGAAATGCAGGACAGGCCATGGAGAAACGGGAGCCTTGCTACGCTGATGGGCGGGATGTAAATTGCCAACAGCCCCTCTGGAGAAGTGTACGGTGTGTCCTGAAACATCGAAAAAACTCAGCTTAGAGAGCATAGGGCACTTCCACTCATGGGCGTATACATTGGGAAAACTACAAATCAGCAAGACCCAGGCACCCCAAAGTTTAGGGCTGCTCTGTTGACAAGAACCTCCTCTTCGTTACACCTTAAATATCCCAGGAAAGAGAAAAATGGATAAAGAAGTTGTGGTCCTTATGTACAATGGAATATCACTCAGCCATGAAATCAACGTCATAAGGCTACTAGCAGCATGATGAGTGGATTTAGGTACGACGATTCTAAGTGAAATAAGTCACACAGAAAAAGACACTTATCCTAAGATATCACTTATAGAGGGAATGTAAAAACCGCTACCCTTGAACTGAATTACAAAACAGAACAGAGTCACACGTTTAGAAAACACACTATGGCTGCTTAACGGGAAAGGTGAGGTGGGGTGATGCGTAAAAGAAGGGTTTCAAATTAGCTCAGAGACCGTTCCATAAACCCAATATGTAATAGACACGACCTACTCCTTGCTCAGTGAACTGGACTCAACACCCCCTATTCACCGCCCAAGAATATATCTGACTACTAAGAATCTTAAAACCTATGTATTGATATCTCTCTGTAAGTGAGTCAAGTGGGTGTAAAGCGGCATAAACACAGCAGTGAAAAGCAGCTAAACCCCTTTATAAAAATCAATCACTTTGAAAAACCCGTGAAACAAAGACAGTGAAAGAGAGAGAAATTCTTACTAAATTCGTTCAGGGGCTGTGATGCCACCTGGATTGACCATATCTAGACCCACAGCTGATTGAGACATAAGGGTGGACACTCTTGGGGCTGAGAGGTTTGGTGAGGTTGGGTGAGCAAACGCAGACCCTTTAAAGTAATACTGCGTGGTTCCCATCCCATGGGTCCCAAATCTCCAGGTTCAAGGGCATCTTCCTACTTCGAAAACATGCATGAGAAACCCAGAAGATGGTACACCGTGTGATCGGGAAAGGTTTCTAAAACGCACCTCATTTCTCATCTCCCTGTGCTCGGGTTCGCCATTCCAGCCGCTTTACTAGCAATCTCCCTCCTTGGAGAATCAGCACCTTTAACCTCCTGTTCCGTACAGGTTGCAATTTGTCCTGAGGATGAACGGGAAGAGGGGGAACCAATGAGACACTAGCTCTAGGTGTTGGGACAGGCACAGGTCACTCTATTTTCCCATCAGGAAGAAGAATTAACCACAGGCTCAGCCTGCCGCCCGGGACCAGAAGAGGGCCTGAAGCAATCCTGCGCTTTTGCGGCCAGCTCCCAAGAAAGCGAGTGGAAAAATGGAGCTCAGGGGCACTGCAATTCACAAACCTGCAGAGTTATAAATGATAACTCTCGTCCACAAATATATTGACGGCAGGCAACGAAGAGGATTTGAAAGCAAGGCAGAATTGCAGGAAACAGATTTCAGGAGGTAGATTCGAATCGCCTTTAAAGCACGGGAAAAGCGGCAAAACCTCGACAATGATGCCCTTGGCCAAAAAGGGCGTATGCGTTTTTTCCTGAATATATTCAGGAAAAAACGCATACGCCCTTTTTGGCCAACCAAGCAACCTGGAAAGGCAAATCAGCGCTACAAAGAAGTCTCGCTTCCCATCGGTCAAAAGGGCCATGCTGAATAAAGTGTCAAACCCAGAAATGCAGGACAGGCCATGGAGAAACGGGAGCCTTGCTACGCTGATGGGCGGGATGTAAATTGCCAACAGCCCCTCTGGAGAAGTGTACGGTGTGTCCTGAAACATCGAAAAAACTCAGCTTAGAGAGCATAGGGCACTTCCACTCATGGGCGTATACATTGGGAAAACTACAAATCAGCAAGACCCAGGCACCCCAAAGTTTAGGGCTGCTCTGTTGACAAGAACCTCCTCTTCGTTACACCTTAAATATCCCAGGAAAGAGAAAAATGGATAAAGAAGTTGTGGTCCTTATGTACAATGGAATATCACTCAGCCATGAAACCAACGTCATAAGGCTAGTAGCAGCATGATGAGTGGATTTAGGTACGACGATTCTAAGTGAAATAAGTCACACAGAAAAAGACACTTATCCTAAGATATCACTTATAGAGGGAATGTAAAAACCGCTACCCCTGAACTGAATTACAAAACAGAACAGAGTCACACGTTTAGAAAACACACTATGGCTGCTTAACGGGAAAGGTGAGGTGGGGTGATGCGTAAAAGAAGGGTTTCAAATTAGCTCAGAGACCGTTCCATAAACCCAATATGTAATAGACACGACCTACTCCTTGCTCAGTGAACTGGACTCAACACCCCCTATTCACCGCCCAAGAATATATCTGACTACTAAGAATCTTAAAACCTATGTATTGATATCTCTCTGTAAGTGAGTCAAGTGGGTGTAAAGCGGCATAAACACAGCAGTGAAAAGCAGCTAAACCCCTTTATAAAAATCAATCACTTTGAAAAACCCGTGAAACAAAGACAGTGAAAGAGAGAGAAATTCTTACTAAATTCGTTCAGGGGCTGTGATGCCACCTGGATTGACCATATCTAGACCCACAGCTGATTGAGACATAAGGGTGGACACTCTTGGGGCTGAGAGGTTTGGTGAGGTTGGGTGAGCAAACGCAGACCCTTTAAAGTAATACTGCGTGGTTCCCATCCCATGGGTCCCAAATCTCCAGGTTCAAGGGCATCTTCCTACTTCGAAAACATGCATGAGAAACCCAGAAGATGGTACACCGTGTGATCGGGAAAGGTTTCTAAAACGCACCTCATTTCTCATCTCCCTGTGCTCGGGTTCGCCATTCCAGCCGCTTTACTAGCAATCTCCCTCCTTGGAGAATCAGCACCTTTAACCTCCTGTTCCGTACAGGTTGCAATTTGTCCTGAGGATGAACGGGAAGAGGGGGAACCAATGAGACACTAGCTCTAGGTGTTGGGACAGGCACAGGTCACTCTATTTTCCCATCAGGAAGAAGAATTAACCACAGGCTCAGCCTGCCGCCCGGGACCAGAAGAGGGCCTGAAGCAATCCTGCGCTTTTGCGGCCAGCTCCCAAGAAAGCGAGTGGAAAAATGGAGCTCAGGGGCACTGCAATTCACAAACCTGCAGAGTTATAAATGATAACTCTCGTCCACAAATATATTGACGGCAGGCAACGAAGAGGATTTGAAAGCAAGGCAGAATTGCAGGAAACAGATTTCAGGAGGTAGATTCGAATCGCCTTTAAAGCACGGGAAAAGCGGCAAAACCTCGACAATGATGCCCTTGGCCAAAAAGGGCGTATGCGTTTTTTCCTGAATATATTCAGGAAAAAACGCATACGCCCTTTTTGGCCAACCAAGCAACCTGGAAAGGCAAATCAGCGCTACAAAGAAGTCTCGCTTCCCATCGGTCAAAAGGGCCATGCTGAATAAAGTGTCAAACCCAGAAATGCAGGACAGGCCATGGAGAAACGGGAGCCTTGCTACGCTGATGGGCGGGATGTAAATTGCCAACAGCCCCTCTGGAGAAGTGTACGGTGTGTCCTGAAACATCGAAAAAACTCAGCTTAGAGAGCATAGGGCACTTCCACTCATGGGCGTATACATTGGGAAAACTACAAATCAGCAAGACCCAGGCACCCCAAAGTTTAGGGCTGCTCTGTTGACAAGAACCTCCTCTTCGTTACACCTTAAATATCCCAGGAAAGAGAAAAATGGATAAAGAAGTTGTGGTCCTTATGTACAATGGAATATCACTCAGCCATGAAATCAACGTCATAAGGCTACTAGCAGCATGATGAGTGGATTTAGGTACGACGATTCTAAGTGAAATAAGTCACACAGAAAAAGACACTTATCCTAAGATATCACTTATAGAGGGAATGTAAAAACCGCTACCCTTGAACTGAATTACAAAACAGAACAGAGTCACACGTTTAGAAAACACACTATGGCTGCTTAACGGGAAAGGTGAGGTGGGGTGATGCGTAAAAGAAGGGTTTCAAATTAGCTCAGAGACCGTTCCATAAACCCAATATGTAATAGACACGACCTACTCCTTGCTCAGTGAACTGGACTCAACACCCCCTATTCACCGCCCAAGAATATATCTGACTACTAAGAATCTTAAAACCTATGTATTGATATCTCTCTGTAAGTGAGTCAAGTGGGTGTAAAGCGGCATAAACACAGCAGTGAAAAGCAGCTAAACCCCTTTATAAAAATCAATCACTTTGAAAAACCCGTGAAACAAAGACAGTGAAAGAGAGAGAAATTCTTACTAAATTCGTTCAGGGGCTGTGATGCCACCTGGATTGACCATATCTAGACCCACAGCTGATTGAGACATAAGGGTGGACACTCTTGGGGCTGAGAGGTTTGGTGAGGTTGGGTGAGCAAACGCAGACCCTTTAAAGTAATACTGCGTGGTTCCCATCCCATGGGTCCCAAATCTCCAGGTTCAAGGGCATCTTCCTACTTCGAAAACATGCATGAGAAACCCAGAAGATGGTACACCGTGTGATCGGGAAAGGTTTCTAAAACGCACCTCATTTCTCATCTCCCTGTGCTCGGGTTCGCCATTCCAGCCGCTTTACTAGCAATCTCCCTCCTTGGAGAATCAGCACCTTTAACCTCCTGTTCCGTACAGGTTGCAATTTGTCCTGAGGATGAACGGGAAGAGGGGGAACCAATGAGACACTAGCTCTAGGTGTTGGGACAGGCACAGGTCACTCTATTTTCCCATCAGGAAGAAGAATTAACCACAGGCTCAGCCTGCCGCCCGGGACCAGAAGAGGGCCTGAAGCAATCCTGCGCTTTTGCGGCCAGCTCCCAAGAAAGCGAGTGGAAAAATGGAGCTCAGGGGCACTGCAATTCACACACCTGCAGAGTTATAAATGATAACTCTCGTCCACAAATATATTGACGGCAGGCAACGAAGAGGATTTGAAAGCAAGGCAGAATTGCAGGAAACAGATTTCAGGAGGTAGATTCGAATCGCCTTTAAAGCACGGGAAAAGCGGCAAAACCTCGACAATGATGCCCTTGGCCAAAAAGGGCGTATGCGTTTTTTCCTGAATATATTCAGGAAAAAACGCATACGCCCTTTTTGGCCAACCAAGCAACCTGGAAAGGCAAATCAGCGCTACAAAGAAGTCTCGCTTCCCATCGGTCAAAAGGGCCATGCTGAATAAAGTGTCAAACCCAGAAATGCAGGACAGGCCATGGAGAAACGGGAGCCTTGCTACGCTGATGGGCGGGATGTAAATTGCCAACAGCCCCTCTGGAGAAGTGTACGGTGTGTCCTGAAACATCGAAAAAACTCAGCTTAGAGAGCATAGGGCACTTCCACTCATGGGCGTATACATTGGGAAAACTACAAATCAGCAAGACCCAGGCACCCCAAAGTTTAGGGCTGCTCTGTTGACAAGAACCTCCTCTTCGTTACACCTTAAATATCCCAGGAAAGAGAAAAATGGATAAAGAAGTTGTGGTCCTTATGTACAATGGAATATCACTCAGCCATGAAATCAACGTCATAAGGCTAGTAGCAGCATGATGAGTGGATTTAGGTACGACGATTCTAAGTGAAATAAGTCACACAGAAAAAGACACTTATCCTAAGATATCACTTATAGAGGGAATGTAAAAACCGCTACCCTTGAACTGAATTACAAAACAGAACAGAGTCACACGTTTAGAAAACACACTATGGCTGCTTAACGGGAAAGGTGAGGTGGGGTGATGCATAAAAGAAGGGTTTCAAATTAGCTCAGAGACCGTTCCATAAACCCAATATGTAATAGACACGACCTACTCCTTGCTCAGTGAACTGGACTCAACACCCCCTATTCACCGCCCAAGAATATATCTGACTACTAAGAATCTTAAAACCTATGTATTGATATCTCTCTGTAAGTGAGTCAAGTGGGTGTAAAGCGGCATAAACACAGCAGTGAAAAGCAGCTAAACCCCTTTATAAAAATCAATCACTTTGAAAAACCCGTGAAACAAAGACAGTGAAAGAGAGAGAAATTCTTACTAAATTCGTTCAGGGGCTGTGATGCCACCTGGATTGACCATATCTAGACCCACAGCTGATTGAGACATAAGGGTGGACACTCTTGGGGCTGAGAGGTTTGGTGAGGTTGGGTGAGCAAACGCAGACCCTTTAAAGTAATACTGCGTGGTTCCCATCCCATGGGTCCCAAATCTCCAGGTTCAAGGGCATCTTCCTACTTCGAAAACATGCATGAGAAACCCAGAAGATGGTACACCGTGTGATCGGGAAAGGTTTCTAAAACGCACCTCATTTCTCATCTCCCTGTGCTCGGGTTCGCCATTCCAGCCGCTTTACTAGCAATCTCCCTCCTTGGAGAATCAGCACCTTTAACCTCCTGTTCCGTACAGGTTGCAATTTGTCCTGAGGATGAACGGGAAGAGGGGGAACCAATGAGACACTAGCTCTAGGTGTTGGGACAGGCACAGGTCACTCTATTTTCCCATCAGGAAGAAGAATTAACCACAGGCTCAGCCTGCCGCCCGGGACCAGAAGAGGGCCTGAAGCAATCCTGCGCTTTTGCGGCCAGCTCCCAAGAAAGCGAGTGGAAAAATGGAGCTCAGGGGCACTGCAATTCACAAACCTGCAGAGTTATAAATGATAACTCTCGTCCACAAATATATTGACGGCAGGCAACGAAGAGGATTTGAAAGCAAGGCAGAATTGCAGGAAACAGATTTCAGGAGGTAGATTCGAATCGCCTTTAAAGCACGGGAAAAGCGGCAAAACCTCGACAATGATGCCCTTGGCCAAAAAGGGCGTATGCGTTTTTTCCTGAATATATTCAGGAAAAAACGCATACGCCCTTTTTGGCCAACCAAGCAACCTGGAAAGGCAAATCAGCGCTACAAAGAAGTCTCGCTTCCCATCGGTCAAAAGGGCCATGCTGAATAAAGTGTCAAACCCAGAAATGCAGGACAGGCCATGGAGAAACGGGAGCCTTGCTACGCTGATGGGCGGGATGTAAATTGCCAACAGCCCCTCTGGAGAAGTGTACGGTGTGTCCTGAAACATCGAAAAAACTCAGCTTAGAGAGCATAGGGCACTTCCACTCATGGGCGTATACATTGGGAAAACTACAAATCAGCAAGACCCAGGCACCCCAAAGTTTAGGGCTGCTCTGTTGACAAGAACCTCCTCTTCGTTACACCTTAAATATCCCAGGAAAGAGAAAAATGGATAAAGAAGTTGTGGTCCTTATGTACAATGGAATATCACTCAGCCATGAAATCAACGTCATAAGGCTAGTAGCAGCATGATGAGTGGATTTAGGTACGACGATTCTAAGTGAAATAAGTCACACAGAAAAAGACACTTATCCTAAGATATCACTTATAGAGGGAATGTAAAAACCGCTACCCTTGAACTGAATTACAAAACAGAACAGAGTCACACGTTTAGAAAACACACTATGGCTGCTTAACGGGAAAGGTGAGGTGGGGTGATGCGTAAAAGAAGGGTTTCAAATTAGCTCAGAGACCGTTCCATAAACCCAATATGTAATAGACACGACCTACTCCTTGCTCAGTGAACTGGACTCAACACCCCCTATTCACCGCCCAAGAATATATCTGACTACTAAGAATCTTAAAACCTATGTATTGATATCTCTCTGTAAGTGAGTCAAGTGGGTGTAAAGCGGCATAAACACAGCAGTGAAAAGCAGCTAAACCCCTTTATAAAAATCAATCACTTTGAAAAACCCGTGAAACAAAGACAGTGAAAGAGAGAGAAATTCTTACTAAATTCGTTCAGGGGCTGTGATGCCACCTGGATTGACCATATCTAGACCCACAGCTGATTGAGACATAAGGGTGGACACTCTTGGGGCTGAGAGGTTTGGTGAGGTTGGGTGAGCAAACGCAGACCCTTTAAAGTAATACTGCGTGGTTCCCATCCCATGGGTCCCAAATCTCCAGGTTCAAGGGCATCTTCCTACTTCGAAAACATGCATGAGAAACCCAGAAGATGGTACACCGTGTGATCGGGAAAGGTTTCTAAAACGCACCTCATTTCTCATCTCCCTGTGCTCGGGTTCGCCATTCCAGCCGCTTTACTAGCAATCTCCCTCCTTGGAGAATCAGCACCTTTAACCTCCTGTTCCGTACAGGTTGCAATTTGTCCTGAGGATGAACGGGAAGAGGGGGAACCAATGAGACACTAGCTCTAGGTGTTGGGACAGGCACAGGTCACTCTATTTTCCCATCAGGAAGAAGAATTAACCACAGGCTCAGCCTGCCGCCCGGGACCAGAAGAGGGCCTGAAGCAATCCTGCGCTTTTGCGGCCAGCTCCCAAGAAAGCGAGTGGAAAAATGGAGCTCAAGGGCACTGCAATTCACAAACCTGCAGAGTTATAAATGATAACTCTCGTCCACAAATATATTGACGGCAGGCAACGAAGAGGATTTGAAAGCAAGGCAGAATTGCAGGAAACAGATTTCAGGAGGTAGATTCGAATCGCCTTTAAAGCACGGGAAAAGCGGCAAAACCTCGACAATGATGCCCTTGGCCAAAAAGGGCGTATGCGTTTTTTCCTGAATATATTCAGGAAAAAGGGCGTATGCGTTTTTTCCTGAATATATTCAGGAAAAAACGCATACGCCCTTTTTGGCCAACCAAGCAACCTGGAAAGGCAAATCAGCGCTACAAAGAAGTCTCGCTTCCCATCGGTCAAAAGGGCCATGCTGAATAAAGTGTCAAACCCAGAAATGCAGGACAGGCCATGGAGAAACGGGAGCCTTGCTACGCTGATGGGCGGGATGTAAATTGCCAACAGCCCCTCTGGAGAAGTGTACGGTGTGTCCTGAAACCTCGAAAAAACTCAGCTTAGAGAGCATAGGGCACTTCCACTCATGGGCGTATACATTGGGAAAACTACAAATCAGCAAGACCCAGGCACCCCAAAGTTTAGGGCTGCTCTGTTGACAAGAACCTCCTCTTCGTTACACCTTAAATATCCCAGGAAAGAGAAAAATGGATAAAGAAGTTGTGGTCCTTATGTACAATGGAATATCACTCAGCCATGAAATCAACGTCATAAGGCTAGTAGCAGCATGATGAGTGGATTTAGGTACGACGATTCTAAGTGAAATAAGTCACACAGAAAAAGACACTTATCCTAAGATATCACTTATAGAGGGAATGTAAAAACCGCTACCCTTGAACTGAATTACAAAACAGAACAGAGTCACACGTTTAGAAAACACACTATGGCTGCTTAACGGGAAAGGTGAGGTGGGGTGATGCATAAAAGAAGGGTTTCAAATTAGCTCAGAGACCGTTCCATAAACCCAATATGTAATAGACACGACCTACTCCTTGCTCAGTGAACTGGACTCAACACCCCCTATTCACCGCCCAAGAATATATCTGACTACTAAGAATCTTAAAACCTATGTATTGATATCTCTCTGTAAGTGAGTCAAGTGGGTGTAAAGCGGCATAAACACAGCAGTGAAAAGCAGCTAAACCCCTTTATAAAAATCAATCACTTTGAAAAACCCGTGAAACAAAGACAGTGAAAGAGAGAGAAATTCTTACTAAATTCGTTCAGGGGCTGTGATGCCACCTGGATTGACCATATCTAGACCCACAGCTGATTGAGACATAAGGGTGGACACTCTTGGGGCTGAGAGGTTTGGTGAGGTTGGGTGAGCAAACGCAGACCCTTTAAAGTAATACTGCGTGGTTCCCATCCCATGGGTCCCAAATCTCCAGGTTCAAGGGCATCTTCCTACTTCGAAAACATGCATGAGAAACCCAGAAGATGGTACACCGTGTGATCGGGAAAGGTTTCTAAAACGCACCTCATTTCTCATCTCCCTGTGCTCGGGTTCGCCATTCCAGCCGCTTTACTAGCAATCTCCCTCCTTGGAGAATCAGCACCTTTAACCTCCTGTTCCGTACAGGTTGCAATTTGTCCTGAGGATGAACGGGAAGAGGGGGAACCAATGAGACACTAGCTCTAGGTGTTGGGACAGGCACAGGTCACTCTATTTTCCCATCAGGAAGAAGAATTAACCACAGGCTCAGCCTGCCGCCCGGGACCAGAAGAGGGCCTGAAGCAATCCTGCGCTTTTGCGGCCAGCTCCCAAGAAAGCGAGTGGAAAAATGGAGCTCAGGGGCACTGCAATTCACAAACCTGCAGAGTTATAAATGATAACTCTCGTCCACAAATATATTGACGGCAGGCAACGAAGAGGATTTGAAAGCAAGGCAGAATTGCAGGAAACAGATTTCAGGAGGTAGATTCGAATCGCCTTTGAAGCACGGGAAAAGCGGCAAAACCTCGACAATGATGCCCTTGGCCAAAAAGGGCGTATGCGTTTTTTCCTGAATATATTCAGGAAAAAACGCATACGCCCTTTTTGGCCAACCAAGCAACCTGGAAAGGCAAATCAGCGCTACAAAGAAGTCTCGCTTCCCATCGGTCAAAAGGGCCATGCTGAATAAAGTGTCAAACCCAGAAATGCAGGACAGGCCATGGAGAAACGGGAGCCTTGCTACGCTGATGGGCGGGATGTAAATTGCCAACAGCCCCTCTGGAGAAGTGTACGGTGTGTCCTGAAACCTCGAAAAAACTCAGCTTAGAGAGCATAGGGCACTTCCACTCATGGGCGTATACATTGGGAAAACTACAAATCAGCAAGACCCAGGCACCCCAAAGTTTAGGGCTGCTCTGTTGACAAGAACCTCCTCTTCGTTACACCTTAAATATCCCAGGAAAGAGAAAAATGGATAAAGAAGTTGTGGTCCTTATGTACAATGGAATATCACTCAGCCATGAAATCAACGTCATAAGGCTAGTAGCAGCATGATGAGTGGATTTAGGTACGACGATTCTAAGTGAAATAAGTCACACAGAAAAAGACACTTATCCTAAGATATCACTTATAGAGGGAATGTAAAAACCGCTACCCTTGAACTGAATTACAAAACAGAACAGAGTCACACGTTTAGAAAACACACTATGGCTGCTTAACGGGAAAGGTGAGGTGGGGTGATGCATAAAAGAAGGGTTTCAAATTAGCTCAGAGACCGTTCCATAAACCCAATATGTAATAGACACGACCTACTCCTTGCTCAGTGAACTGGACTCAACACCCCCTATTCACCGCCCAAGAATATATCTGACTACTAAGAATCTTAAAACCTATGTATTGATATCTCTCTGTAAGTGAGTCAAGTGGGTGTAAAGCGGCATAAACACAGCAGTGAAAAGCAGCTAAACCCCTTTATAAAAATCAATCACTTTGAAAAACCCGTGAAACAAAGACAGTGAAAGAGAGAGAAATTCTTACTAAATTCGTTCAGGGGCTGTGATGCCACCTGGATTGACCATATCTAGACCCACAGCTGATTGAGACATAAGGGTGGACACTCTTGGGGCTGAGAGGTTTGGTGAGGTTGGGTGAGCAAACGCAGACCCTTTAAAGTAATACTGCGTGGTTCCCATCCCATGGGTCCCAAATCTCCAGGTTCAAGGGCATCTTCCTACTTCGAAAACATGCATGAGAAACCCAGAAGATGGTACACCGTGTGATCGGGAAAGGTTTCTAAAACGCACCTCATTTCTCATCTCCCTGTGCTCGGGTTCGCCATTCCAGCCGCTTTACTAGCAATCTCCCTCCTTGGAGAATCAGCACCTTTAACCTCCTGTTCCGTACAGGTTGCAATTTGTCCTGAGGATGAACGGGAAGAGGGGGAACCAATGAGACACTAGCTCTAGGTGTTGGGACAGGCACAGGTCACTCTATTTTCCCATCAGGAAGAAGAATTAACCACAGGCTCAGCCTGCCGCCCGGGACCAGAAGAGGGCCTGAAGCAATCCTGCGCTTTTGCGGCCAGCTCCCAAGAAAGCGAGTGGAAAAATGGAGCTCAGGGGCACTGCAATTCACACACCTGCAGAGTTATAAATGATAACTCTCGTCCACAAATATATTGACGGCAGGCAACGAAGAGGATTTGAAAGCAAGGCAGAATTGCAGGAAACAGATTTCAGGAGGTAGATTCGAATCGCCTTTAAAGCACGGGAAAAGCGGCAAAACCTCGACAATGATGCCCTTGGCCAAAAAGGGCGTATGCGTTTTTTCCTGAATATATTCAGGAAAAAACGCATACGCCCTTTTTGGCCAACCAAGCAACCTGGAAAGGCAAATCAGCGCTACAAAGAAGTCTCGCTTCCCATCGGTCAAAAGGGCCATGCTGAATAAAGTGTCAAACCCAGAAATGCAGGACAGGCCATGGAGAAACGGGAGCCTTGCTACGCTGATGGGCGGGATGTAAATTGCCAACAGCCCCTCTGGAGAAGTGTACGGTGTGTCCTGAAACATCGAAAAAACTCAGCTTAGAGAGCATAGGGCACTTCCACTCATGGGCGTATACATTGGGAAAACTACAAATCAGCAAGACCCAGGCACCCCAAAGTTTAGGGCTGCTCTGTTGACAAGAACCTCCTCTTCGTTACACCTTAAATATCCCAGGAAAGAGAAAAATGGATAAAGAAGTTGTGGTCCTTATGTACAATGGAATATCACTCAGCCATGAAATCAACGTCATAAGGCTAGTAGCAGCATGATGAGTGGATTTAGGTACGACGATTCTAAGTGAAATAAGTCACACAGAAAAAGACACTTATCCTAAGATATCACTTATAGAGGGAATGTAAAAACCGCTACCCTTGAACTGAATTACAAAACAGAACAGAGTCACACGTTTAGAAAACACACTATGGCTGCTTAACGGGAAAGGTGAGGTGGGGTGATGCGTAAAAGAAGGGTTTCAAATTAGCTCAGAGACCGTTCCATAAACCCAATATGTAATAGACACGACCTACTCCTTGCTCAGTGAACTGGACTCAACACCCCCTATTCACCGCCCAAGAATATATCTGACTACTAAGAATCTTAAAACCTATGTATTGATATCTCTCTGTAAGTGAGTCAAGTGGGTGTAAAGCGGCATAAACACAGCAGTGAAAAGCAGCTAAACCCCTTTATAAAAATCAATCACTTTGAAAAACCCGTGAAACAAAGACAGTGAAAGAGAGAGAAATTCTTACTAAATTCGTTCAGGGGCTGTGATGCCACCTGGATTGACCATATCTAGACCCACAGCTGATTGAGACATAAGGGTGGACACTCTTGGGGCTGAGAGGTTTGGTGAGGTTGGGTGAGCAAACGCAGACCCTTTAAAGTAATACTGCGTGGTTCCCATCCCATGGGTCCCAAATCTCCAGGTTCAAGGGCATCTTCCTACTTCGAAAACATGCATGAGAAACCCAGAAGATGGTACACCGTGTGATCGGGAAAGATTTCTAAAACGCACCTCATTTCTCATCTCCCTGTGCTCGGGTTCGCCATTCCAGCCGCTTTACTAGCAATCTCCCTCCTTGGAGAATCAGCACCTTTAACCTCCTGTTCCGTACAGGTTGCAATTTGTCCTGAGGATGAACGGGAAGAGGGGGAACCAATGAGACACTAGCTCTAGGTGTTGGGACAGGCACAGGTCACTCTATTTTCCCATCAGGAAGAAGAATTAACCACAGGCTCAGCCTGCCGCCCGGGACCAGAAGAGGGCCTGAAGCAATCCTGCGCTTTTGCGGCCAGCTCCCAAGAAAGCGAGTGGAAAAATGGAGCTCAGGGGCACTGCAATTCACAAACCTGCAGAGTTATAAATGATAACTCTCGTCCACAAATATATTGACGGCAGGCAACGAAGAGGATTTGAAAGCAAGGCAGAATTGCAGGAAACAGATTTCAGGAGGTAGATTCGAATCGCCTTTAAAGCACGGGAAAAGCGGCAAAACCTCGACAATGATGCCCTTGGCCAAAAAGGGCGTATGCGTTTTTTCCTGAATATATTCAGGAAAAAGGGCGTATGCGTTTTTTCCTGAATATATTCAGGAAAAAACGCATACGCCCTTTTTGGCCAACCAAGCAACCTGGAAAGGCAAATCAGCGCTACAAAGAAGTCTCGCTTCCCATCGGTCAAAAGGGCCATGCTGAATAAAGTGTCAAACCCAGAAATGCAGGACAGGCCATGGAGAAACGGGAGCCTTGCTACGCTGATGGGCGGGATGTAAATTGCCAACAGCCCCTCTGGAGAAGTGTACGGTGTGTCCTGAAACATCGAAAAAACTCAGCTTAGAGAGCATAGGGCACTTCCACTCATGGGCGTATACATTGGGAAAACTACAAATCAGCAAGACCCAGGCACCCCAAAGTTTAGGGCTGCTCTGTTGACAAGAACCTCCTCTTCGTTACACCTTAAATATCCCAGGAAAGAGAAAAATGGATAAAGAAGTTGTGGTCCTTATGTACAATGGAATATCACTCAGCCATGAAATCAACGTCATAAGGCTAGTAGCAGCATGATGAGTGGATTTAGGTACGACGATTCTAAGTGAAATAAGTCACACAGAAAAAGACACTTATCCTAAGATATCACTTATAGAGGGAATGTAAAAACCGCTACCCCTGAACTGAATTACAAAACAGAACAGAGTCACACGTTTAGAAAACACACTATGGCTGCTTAACGGGAAAGGTGAGGTGGGGTGATGCGTAAAAGAAGGGTTTCAAATTAGCTCAGAGACCGTTCCATAAACCCAATATGTAATAGACACGACCTACTCCTTGCTCAGTGAACTGGACTCAACACCCCCTATTCACCGCCCAAGAATATATCTGACTACTAAGAATCTTAAAACCTATGTATTGATATCTCTCTGTAAGTGAGTCAAGTGGGTGTAAAGCGGCATAAACACAGCAGTGAAAAGCAGCTAAACCCCTTTATAAAAATCAATCACTTTGAAAAACCCGTGAAACAAAGACAGTGAAAGAGAGAGAAATTCTTACTAAATTCGTTCAGGGGCTGTGATGCCACCTGGATTGACCATATCTAGACCCACAGCTGATTGAGACATAAGGGTGGACACTCTTGGGGCTGAGAGGTTTGGTGAGGTTGGGTGAGCAAACGCAGACCCTTTAAAGTAATACTGCGTGGTTCCCATCCCATGGGTCCCAAATCTCCAGGTTCAAGGGCATCTTCCTACTTCGAAAACATGCATGAGAAACCCAGAAGATGGTACACCGTGTGATCGGGAAAGGTTTCTAAAACGCACCTCATTTCTCATCTCCCTGTGCTCGGGTTCGCCATTCCAGCCGCTTTACTAGCAATCTCCCTCCTTGGAGAATCAGCACCTTTAACCTCCTGTTCCGTACAGGTTGCAATTTGTCCTGAGGATGAACGGGAAGAGGGGGAACCAATGAGACACTAGCTCTAGGTGTTGGGACAGGCACAGGTCACTCTATTTTCCCATCAGGAAGAAGAATTAACCACAGGCTCAGCCTGCCGCCCGGGACCAGAAGAGGGCCTGAAGCAATCCTGCGCTTTTGCGGCCAGCTCCCAAGAAAGCGAGTGGAAAAATGGAGCTCAGGGGCACTGCAATTCACAAACCTGCAGAGTTATAAATGATAACTCTCGTCCACAAATATATTGACGGCAGGCAACGAAGAGGATTTGAAAGCAAGGCAGAATTGCAGGAAACAGATTTCAGGAGGTAGATTCGAATCGCCTTTAAAGCACGGGAAAAGCGGCAAAACCTCGACAATGATGCCCTTGGCCAAAAAGGGCGTATGCGTTTTTTCCTGAATATATTCAGGAAAAAACGCATACGCCCTTTTTGGCCAACCAAGCAACCTGGAAAGGCAAATCAGCGCTACAAAGAAGTCTCGCTTCCCATCGGTCAAAAGGGCCATGCTGAATAAAGTGTCAAACCCAGAAATGCAGGACAGGCCATGGAGAAACGGGAGCCTTGCTACGCTGATGGGCGGGATGTAAATTGCCAACAGCCCCTCTGGAGAAGTGTACGGTGTGTCCTGAAACATCGAAAACACTCAGCTTAGAGAGCATAGGGCACTTCCACTCATGGGCGTATACATTGGGAAAACTACAAATCAGCAAGACCCAGGCACCCCAAAGTTTAGGGCTGCTCTGTTGACAAGAACCTCCTCTTCGTTACACCTTAAATATCCCAGGAAAGAGAAAAATGGATAAAGAAGTTGTGGTCCTTATGTACAATGGAATATCACTCAGCCATGAAATCAACGTCATAAGGCTAGTAGCAGCATGATGAGTGGATTTAGGTACGACGATTCTAAGTGAAATAAGTCACACAGAAAAAGACACTTATCCTAAGATATCACTTATAGAGGGAATGTAAAAACCGCTACCCTTGAACTGAATTACAAAACAGAACAGAGTCACACGTTTAGAAAACACACTATGGCTGCTTAACGGGAAAGGTGAGGTGGGGTGATGCATAAAAGAAGGGTTTCAAATTAGCTCAGAGACCGTTCCATAAACCCAATATGTAATAGACACGACCTACTCCTTGCTCAGTGAACTGGACTCAACACCCCCTATTCACCGCCCAAGAATATATCTGACTACTAAGAATCTTAAAACCTATGTATTGATATCTCTCTGTAAGTGAGTCAAGTGGGTGTAAAGCGGCATAAACACAGCAGTGAAAAGCAGCTAAACCCCTTTATAAAAATCAATCACTTTGAAAAACCCGTGAAACAAAGACAGTGAAAGAGAGAGAAATTCTTACTAAATTCGTTCAGGGGCTGTGATGCCACCTGGATTGACCATATCTAGACCCACAGCTGATTGAGACATAAGGGTGGACACTCTTGGGGCTGAGAGGTTTGGTGAAGTTGGGTGAGCAAACGCAGACCCTTTAAAGTAATACTGCGTGGTTCCCATCCCATGGGTCCCAAATCTCCAGGTTCAAGGGCATCTTCCTACTTCGAAAACATGCATGAGAAACCCAGAAGATGGTACACCGTGTGATCGGGAAAGGTTTCTAAAACGCACCTCATTTCTCATCTCCCTGTGCTCGGGTTCGCCATTCCAGCCGCTTTACTAGCAATCTCCCTCCTTGGAGAATCAGCACCTTTAACCTCCTGTTCCGTACAGGTTGCAATTTGTCCTGAGGATGAACGGGAAGAGGGGGAACCAATGAGACACTAGCTCTAGGTGTTGGGACAGGCACAGGTCACTCTATTTTCCCATCAGGAAGAAGAATTAACCACAGGCTCAGCCTGCCGCCCGGGACCAGAAGAGGGCCTGAAGCAATCCTGCGCTTTTGCGGCCAGCTCCCAAGAAAGCGAGTGGAAAAATGGAGCTCAGGGGCACTGCAATTCACAAACCTGCAGAGTTATAAATGATAACTCTCGTCCACAAATATATTGACGGCAGGCAACGAAGAGGATTTGAAAGCAAGGCAGAATTGCAGGAAACAGATTTCAGGAGGTAGATTCGAATCGCCTTTAAAGCACGGGAAAAGCGGCAAAACCTCGACAATGATGCCCTTGGCCAAAAAGGGCGTATGCGTTTTTTCCTGAATATATTCAGGAAAAAGGGCGTATGCGTTTTTTCCTGAATATATTCAGGAAAAAACGCATACGCCCTTTTTGGCCAACCAAGCAACCTGGAAAGGCAAATCAGCGCTACAAAGAAGTCTCGCTTCCCATCGGTCAAAAGGGCCATGCTGAATAAAGTGTCAAACCCAGAAATGCAGGACAGGCCATGGAGAAACGGGAGCCTTGCTACGCTGATGGGCGGGATGTAAATTGCCAACAGCCCCTCTGGAGAAGTGTACGGTGTGTCCTGAAACATCGAAAAAACTCAGCTTAGAGAGCATAGGGCACTTCCACTCATGGGCGTATAAATTGGGAAAACTACAAATCAGCAAGACCCAGGCACCCCAAAGTTTAGGGCTGCTCTGTTGACAAGAACCTCCTCTTCGTTACACCTTAAATATCCCAGGAAAGAGAAAAATGGATAAAGAAGTTGTGGTCCTTATGTACAATGGAATATCACTCAGCCATGAAACCAACGTCATAAGGCTAGTAGCAGCATGATGAGTGGATTTAGGTACGACGATTCTAAGTGAAATAAGTCACACAGAAAAAGACACTTATCCTAAGATATCACTTATAGAGGGAATGTAAAAACCGCTACCCCTGAACTGAATTACAAAACAGAACAGAGTCACACGTTTAGAAAACACACTATGGCTGCTTAACGGGAAAGGTGAGGTGGGGTGATGCGTAAAAGAAGGGTTTCAAATTAGCTCAGAGACCGTTCCATAAACCCAATATGTAATAGACACGACCTACTCCTTGCTCAGTGAACTGGACTCAACACCCCCTATTCACCGCCCAAGAATATATCTGACTACTAAGAATCTTAAAACCTATGTATTGATATCTCTCTGTAAGTGAGTCAAGTGGGTGTAAAGCGGCATAAACACAGCAGTGAAAAGCAGCTAAACCCCTTTATAAAAATCAATCACTTTGAAAAACCCGTGAAACAAAGACAGTGAAAGAGAGAGAAATTCTTACTAAATTCGTTCAGGGGCTGTGATGCCACCTGGATTGACCATATCTAGACCCACAGCTGATTGAGACATAAGGGTGGACACTCTTGGGGCTGAGAGGTTTGGTGAGGTTGGGTGAGCAAACGCAGACCCTTTAAAGTAATACTGCGTGGTTCCCATCCCATGGGTCCCAAATCTCCAGGTTCAAGGGCATCTTCCTACTTCGAAAACATGCATGAGAAACCCAGAAGATGGTACACCGTGTGATCGGGAAAGGTTTCTAAAACGCACCTCATTTCTCATCTCCCTGTGCTCGGGTTCGCCATTCCAGCCGCTTTACTAGCAATCTCCCTCCTTGGAGAATCAGCACCTTTAACCTCCTGTTCCGTACAGGTTGCAATTTGTCCTGAGGATGAACGGGAAGAGGGGGAACCAATGAGACACTAGCTCTAGGTGTTGGGACAGGCACAGGTCACTCTATTTTCCCATCAGGAAGAAGAATTAACCACAGGCTCAGCCTGCCGCCCGGGACCAGAAGAGGGCCTGAAGCAATCCTGCGCTTTTGCGGCCAGCTCCCAAGAAAGCGAGTGGAAAAATGGAGCTCAGGGGCACTGCAATTCACAAACCTGCAGAGTTATAAATGATAACTCTCGTCCACAAATATATTGACGGCAGGCAACGAAGAGGATTTGAAAGCAAGGCAGAATTGCAGGAAACAGATTTCAGGAGGTAGATTCGAATCGCCTTTAAAGCACGGGAAAAGCGGCAAAACCTCGACAATGATGCCCTTGGCCAAAAAGGGCGTATGCGTTTTTTCCTGAATATATTCAGGAAAAAACGCATACGCCCTTTTTGGCCAACCAAGCAACCTGGAAAGGCAAATCAGCGCTACAAAGAAGTCTCGCTTCCCATCGGTCAAAAGGGCCATGCTGAATAAAGTGTCAAACCCAGAAATGCAGGACAGGCCATGGAGAAACGGGAGCCTTGCTACGCTGATGGGCGGGATGTAAATTGCCAACAGCCCCTCTGGAGAAGTGTACGGTGTGTCCTGAAACATCGAAAAAACTCAGCTTAGAGAGCATAGGGCACTTCCACTCATGGGCGTATACATTGGGAAAACTACAAATCAGCAAGACCCAGGCACCCCAAAGTTTAGGGCTGCTCTGTTGACAAGAACCTCCTCTTCGTTACACCTTAAATATCCCAGGAAAGAGAAAAATGGATAAAGAAGTTGTGGTCCTTATGTACAATGGAATATCACTCAGCCATGAAATCAACGTCATAAGGCTAGTAGCAGCATGATGAGTGGATTTAGGTACGACGATTCTAAGTGAAATAAGTCACACAGAAAAAGACACTTATCCTAAGATATCACTTATAGAGGGAATGTAAAAACCGCTACCCCTGAACTGAATTACAAAACAGAACAGAGTCACACGTTTAGAAAACACACTATGGCTGCTTAACGGGAAAGGTGAGGTGGGGTGATGCATAAAAGAAGGGTTTCAAATTAGCTCAGAGACCGTTCCATAAACCCAATATGTAATAGACACGACCTACTCCTTGCTCAGTGAACTGGACTCAACACCCCCTATTCACCGCCCAAGAATATATCTGACTACTAAGAATCTTAAAACCTATGTATTGATATCTCTCTGTAAGTGAGTCAAGTGGGTGTAAAGCGGCATAAACACAGCAGTGAAAAGCAGCTAAACCCCTTTATAAAAATCAATCACTTTGAAAAACCCGTGAAACAAAGACAGTGAAAGAGAGAGAAATTCTTACTAAATTCGTTCAGGGGCTGTGATGCCACCTGGATTGACCATATCTAGACCCACAGCTGATTGAGACATAAGGGTGGACACTCTTGGGGCTGAGAGGTTTGGTGAGGTTGGGTGAGCAAACGCAGACCCTTTAAAGTAATACTGCGTGGTTCCCATCCCATGGGTCCCAAATCTCCAGGTTCAAGGGCATCTTCCTACTTCGAAAACATGCATGAGAAACCCAGAAGATGGTACACCGTGTGATCGGGAAAGGTTTCTAAAACGCACCTCATTTCTCATCTCCCTGTGCTCGGGTTCGCCATTCCAGCCGCTTTACTAGCAATCTCCCTCCTTGGAGAATCAGCACCTTTAACCTCCTGTTCCGTACAGGTTGCAATTTGTCCTGAGGATGAACGGGAAGAGGGGGAACCAATGAGACACTAGCTCTAGGTGTTGGGACAGGCACAGGTCACTCTATTTTCCCATCAGGAAGAAGAATTAACCACAGGCTCAGCCTGCCGCCCGGGACCAGAAGAGGGCCTGAAGCAATCCTGCGCTTTTGCGGCCAGCTCCCAAGAAAGCGAGTGGAAAAATGGAGCTCAGGGGCACTGCAATTCACAAACCTGCAGAGTTATAAATGATAACTCTCGTCCACAAATATATTGACGGCAGGCAACGAAGAGGATTTGAAAGCAAGGCAGAATTGCAGGAAACAGATTTCAGGAGGTAGATTCGAATCGCCTTTAAAGCACGGGAAAAGCGGCAAAACCTCGACAATGATGCCCTTGGCCAAAAAGGGCGTATGCGTTTTTTCCTGAATATATTCAGGAAAAAACGCATACGCCCTTTTTGGCCAACCAAGCAACCTGGAAAGGCAAATCAGCGCTACAAAGAAGTCTCGCTTCCCATCGGTCAAAAGGGCCATGCTGAATAAAGTGTCAAACCCAGAAATGCAGGACAGGCCATGGAGAAACGGGAGCCTTGCTACGCTGATGGGCGGGATGTAAATTGCCAACAGCCCCTCTGGAGAAGTGTACGGTGTGTCCTGAAACATCGAAAAAACTCAGCTTAGAGAGCATAGGGCACTTCCACTCAAGGGCGTATAAATTGGGAAAACTACAAATCAGCAAGACCCAGGCACCCCAAAGTTTAGGGCTGCTCTGTTGACAAGAACCTCCTCTTCGTTACACCTTAAATATCCCAGGAAAGAGAAAAATGGATAAAGAAGTTGTGGTCCTTATGTACAATGGAATATCACTCAGCCATGAAATCAACGTCATAAGGCTAGTAGCAGCATGATGAGTGGATTTAGGTACGACGATTCTAAGTGAAATAAGTCACACAGAAAAAGACACTTATCCTAAGATATCACTTATAGAGGGAATGTAAAAACCGCTACCCTTGAACTGAATTACAAAACAGAACAGAGTCACACGTTTAGAAAACACACTATGGCTGCTTAACGGGAAAGGTGAGGTGGGGTGATGCATAAAAGAAGGGTTTCAAATTAGCTCAGAGACCGTTCCATAAACCCAATATGTAATAGACACGACCTACTCCTTGCTCAGTGAACTGGACTCAACACCCCCTATTCACCGCCCAAGAATATATCTGACTACTAAGAATCTTACAACCTATGTATTGATATCTCTCTGTAAGTGAGTCAAGTGGGTGTAAAGCGGCATAAACACAGCAGTGAAAAGCAGCTAAACCCCTTTATAAAAATCAATCACTTTGAAAAACCCGTGAAACAAAGACAGTGAAAGAGAGAGAAATTCTTACTAAATTCGTTCAGGGGCTGTGATGCCACCTGGATTGACCATATCTAGACCCACAGCTGATTGAGACATAAGGGTGGACACTCTTGGGGCTGAGAGGTTTGGTGAGGTTGGGTGAGCAAACGCAGACCCTTTAAAGTAATACTGCGTGGTTCCCATCCCATGGGTCCCAAATCTCCAGGTTCAAGGGCATCTTCCTACTTGGAAAACATGCATGAGAAACCCAGAAGATGGTACACCGTGTGATCGGGAAAGGTTTCTAAAACGCACCTCATTTCTCATCTCCCTGTGCTCGGGTTCGCCATTCCAGCCGCTTTACTAGCAATCTCCCTCCTTGGAGAATCAGCACCTTTAACCTCCTGTTCCGTACAGGTTGCAATTTGTCCTGAGGATGAACGGGAAGAGGGGGAACCAATGAGACACTAGCTCTAGGTGTTGGGACAGGCACAGGTCACTCTATTTTCCCATCAGGAAGAAGAATTAACCACAGGCTCAGCCTGCCGCCCGGGACCAGAAGAGGGCCTGAAGCAATCCTGCGCTTTTGCGGCCAGCTCCCAAGAAAGCGAGTGGAAAAATGGAGCTCAGGGGCACTGCAATTCACAAACCTGCAGAGTTATAAATGATAACTCTCGTCCACAAATATATTGACGGCAGGCAACGAAGAGGATTTGAAAGCAAGGCAGAATTGCAGGAAACAGATTTCAGGAGGTAGATTCGAATCGCCTTTAAAGCACGGGAAAAGCGGCAAAACCTCGACAATGATGCCCTTGGCCAAAAAGGGCGTATGCGTTTTTTCCTGAATATATTCAGGAAAAAACGCATACGCCCTTTTTGGCCAACCAAGCAACCTGGAAAGGCAAATCAGCGCTACAAAGAAGTCTCGCTTCCCATCGGTCAAAAGGGCCATGCTGAATAAAGTGTCAAACCCAGAAATGCAGGACAGGCCATGGAGAAACGGGAGCCTTGCTACGCTGATGGGCGGGATGTAAATTGCCAACAGCCCCTCTGGAGAAGTGTACGGTGTGTCCTGAAACATCGAAAAAACTCAGCTTAGAGAGCATAGGGCACTTCCACTCATGGGCGTATACATTGGGAAAACTACAAATCAGCAAGACCCAGGCACCCCAAAGTTTAGGGCTGCTCTGTTGACAAGAACCTCCTCTTCGTTACACCTTAAATATCCCAGGAAAGAGAAAAATGGATAAAGAAGTTGTGGTCCTTATGTACAATGGAATATCACTCAGCCATGAAATCAACGTCATAAGGCTAGTAGCAGCATGATGAGTGGATTTAGGTACGACGATTCTAAGTGAAATAAGTCACACAGAAAAAGACACTTATCCTAAGATATCACTTATAGAGGGAATGTAAAAACCGCTACCCTTGAACTGAATTACAAAACAGAACAGAGTCACACGTTTAGAAAACACACTATGGCTGCTTAACGGGAAAGGTGAGGTGGGGTGATGCGTAAAAGAAGGGTTTCAAATTAGCTCAGAGACCGTTCCATAAACCCAATATGTAATAGACACGACCTACTCCTTGCTCAGTGAACTGGACTCAACACCCCCTATTCACCGCCCAAGAATATATCTGACTACTAAGAATCTTAAAACCTATGTATTGATATCTCTCTGTAAGTGAGTCAAGTGGGTGTAAAGCGGCATAAACACAGCAGTGAAAAGCAGCTAAACCCCTTTATAAAAATCAATCACTTTGAAAAACCCGTGAAACAAAGACAGTGAAAGAGAGAGAAATTCTTACTAAATTCGTTCAGGGGCTGTGATGCCACCTGGATTGACCATATCTAGACCCACAGCTGATTGAGACATAAGGGTGGACACTCTTGGGGCTGAGAGGTTTGGTGAGGTTGGGTGAGCAAACGCAGACCCTTTAAAGTAATACTGCGTGGTTCCCATCCCATGGGTCCCAAATCTCCAGGTTCAAGGGCATCTTCCTACTTCGAAAACATGCATGAGAAACCCAGAAGATGGTACACCGTGTGATCGGGAAAGGTTTCTAAAACGCACCTCATTTCTCATCTCCCTGTGCTCGGGTTCGCCATTCCAGCCGCTTTACTAGCAATCTCCCTCCTTGGAGAATCAGCACCTTTAACCTCCTGTTCCGTACAGGTTGCAATTTGTCCTGAGGATGAACGGGAAGAGGGGGAACCAATGAGACACTAGCTCTAGGTGTTGGGACAGGCACAGGTCACTCTATTTTCCCATCAGGAAGAAGAATTAACCACAGGCTCAGCCTGCCGCCCGGGACCAGAAGAGGGCCTGAAGCAATCCTGCGCTTTTGCGGCCAGCTCCCAAGAAAGCGAGTGGAAAAATGGAGCTCAGGGGCACTGCAATTCACACACCTGCAGAGTTATAAATGATAACTCTCGTCCACAAATATATTGACGGCAGGCAACGAAGAGGATTTGAAAGCAAGGCAGAATTGCAGGAAACAGATTTCAGGAGGTAGATTCGAATCGCCTTTAAAGCACGGGAAAAGCGGCAAAACCTCGACAATGATGCCCTTGGCCAAAAAGGGCGTATGCGTTTTTTCCTGAATATATTCAGGAAAAAACGCATACGCCCTTTTTGGCCAACCAAGCAACCTGGAAAGGCAAATCAGCGCTACAAAGAAGTCTCGCTTCCCATCGGTCAAAAGGGCCATGCTGAATAAAGTGTCAAACCCAGAAATGCAGGACAGGCCATGGAGAAACGGGAGCCTTGCTACGCTGATGGGCGGGATGTAAATTGCCAACAGCCCCTCTGGAGAAGTGTACGGTGTGTCCTGAAACATCGAAAAAACTCAGCTTAGAGAGCATAGGGCACTTCCACTCATGGGCGTATACATTGGGAAAACTACAAATCAGCAAGACCCAGGCACCCCAAAGTTTAGGGCTGCTCTGTTGACAAGAACCTCCTCTTCGTTACACCTTAAATATCCCAGGAAAGAGAAAAATGGATAAAGAAGTTGTGGTCCTTATGTACAATGGAATATCACTCAGCCATGAAATCAACGTCATAAGGCTAGTAGCAGCATGATGAGTGGATTTAGGTACGACGATTCTAAGTGAAATAAGTCACACAGAAAAAGACACTTATCCTAAGATATCACTTATAGAGGGAATGTAAAAACCGCTACCCTTGAACTGAATTACAAAACAGAACAGAGTCACACGTTTAGAAAACACACTATGGCTGCTTAACGGGAAAGGTGAGGTGGGGTGATGCATAAAAGAAGGGTTTCAAATTAGCTCAGAGACCGTTCCATAAACCCAATATGTAATAGACACGACCTACTCCTTGCTCAGTGAACTGGACTCAACACCCCCTATTCACCGCCCAAGAATATATCTGACTACTAAGAATCTTAAAACCTATGTATTGATATCTCTCTGTAAGTGAGTCAAGTGGGTGTAAAGCGGCATAAACACAGCAGTGAAAAGCAGCTAAACCCCTTTATAAAAATCAATCACTTTGAAAAACCCGTGAAACAAAGACAGTGAAAGAGAGAGAAATTCTTACTAAATTCGTTCAGGGGCTGTGATGCCACCTGGATTGACCATATCTAGACCCACAGCTGATTGAGACATAAGGGTGGACACTCTTGGGGCTGAGAGGTTTGGTGAGGTTGGGTGAGCAAACGCAGACCCTTTAAAGTAATACTGCGTGGTTCCCATCCCATGGGTCCCAAATCTCCAGGTTCAAGGGCATCTTCCTACTTCGAAAACATGCATGAGAAACCCAGAAGATGGTACACCGTGTGATCGGGAAAGGTTTCTAAAACGCACCTCATTTCTCATCTCCCTGTGCTCGGGTTCGCCATTCCAGCCGCTTTACTAGCAATCTCCCTCCTTGGAGAATCAGCACCTTTAACCTCCTGTTCCGTACAGGTTGCAATTTGTCCTGAGGATGAACGGGAAGAGGGGGAACCAATGAGACACTAGCTCTAGGTGTTGGGACAGGCACAGGTCACTCTATTTTCCCATCAGGAAGAAGAATTAACCACAGGCTCAGCCTGCCGCCCGGGACCAGAAGAGGGCCTGAAGCAATCCTGCGCTTTTGCGGCCAGCTCCCAAGAAAGCGAGTGGAAAAATGGAGCTCAGGGGCACTGCAATTCACAAACCTGCAGAGTTATAAATGATAACTCTCGTCCACAAATATATTGACGGCAGGCAACGAAGAGGATTTGAAAGCAAGGCAGAATTGCAGGAAACAGATTTCAGGAGGTAGATTCGAATCGCCTTTAAAGCACGGGAAAAGCGGCAAAACCTCGACAATGATGCCCTTGGCCAAAAAGGGCGTATGCGTTTTTTCCTGAATATATTCAGGAAAAAACGCATACGCCCTTTTTGGCCAACCAAGCAACCTGGAAAGGCAAATCAGCGCTACAAAGAAGTCTCGCTTCCCATCGGTCAAAAGGGCCATGCTGAATAAAGTGTCAAACCCAGAAATGCAGGACAGGCCATGGAGAAACGGGAGCCTTGCTACGCTGATGGGCGGGATGTAAATTGCCAACAGCCCCTCTGGAGAAGTGTACGGTGTGTCCTGAAACATCGAAAAAACTCAGCTTAGAGAGCATAGGGCACTTCCACTCATGGGCGTATACATTGGGAAAACTACAAATCAGCAAGACCCAGGCACCCCAAAGTTTAGGGCTGCTCTGTTGACAAGAACCTCCTCTTCGTTACACCTTAAATATCCCAGGAAAGAGAAAAATGGATAAAGAAGTTGTGGTCCTTATGTACAATGGAATATCACTCAGCCATGAAATCAATGTCATAAGGCTAGTAGCAGCATGATGAGTGGATTTAGGTACGACGATTCTAAGTGAAATAAGTCACACAGAAAAAGACACTTATCCTAAGATATCACTTATAGAGGGAATGTAAAAACCGCTACCCTTGAACTGAATTACAAAACAGAACAGAGTCACACGTTTAGAAAACACACTATGGCTGCTTAACGGGAAAGGTGAGGTGGGGTGATGCGTAAAAGAAGGGTTTCAAATTAGCTCAGAGACCGTTCCATAAACCCAATATGTAATAGACACGACCTACTCCTTGCTCAGTGAACTGGACTCAACACCCCCTATTCACCGCCCAAGAATATATCTGACTACTAAGAATCTTAAAACCTATGTATTGATATCTCTCTGTAAGTGAGTCAAGTGGGTGTAAAGCGGCATAAACACAGCAGTGAAAAGCAGCTAAACCCCTTTATAAAAATCAATCACTTTGAAAAACCCGTGAAACAAAGACAGTGAAAGAGAGAGAAATTCTTACTAAATTCGTTCAGGGGCTGTGATGCCACCTGGATTGACCATATCTAGACCCACAGCTGATTGAGACATAAGGGTGGACACTCTTGGGGCTGAGAGGTTTGGTGAGGTTGGGTGAGCAAACGCAGACCCTTTAAAGTAATACTGCGTGGTTCCCATCCCATGGGTCCCAAATCTCCAGGTTCAAGGGCATCTTCCTACTTCGAAAACATGCATGAGAAACCCAGAAGATGGTACACCGTGTGATCGGGAAAGGTTTCTAAAACGCACCTCATTTCTCATCTCCCTGTGCTCGGGTTCGCCATTCCAGCCGCTTTACTAGCAATCTCCCTCCTTGGAGAATCAGCACCTTTAACCTCCTGTTCCGTACAGGTTGCAATTTGTCCTGAGGATGAACGGGAAGAGGGGGAACCAATGAGACACTAGCTCTAGGTGTTGGGACAGGCACAGGTCACTCTATTTTCCCATCAGGAAGAAGAATTAACCACAGGCTCAGCCTGCCGCCCGGGACCAGAAGAGGGCCTGAAGCAATCCTGCGCTTTTGCGGCCAGCTCCCAAGAAAGCGAGTGGAAAAATGGAGCTCAGGGGCACTGCAATTCACAAACCTGCAGAGTTATAAATGATAACTCTCGTCCACAAATATATTGACGGCAGGCAACGAAGAGGATTTGAAAGCAAGGCAGAATTGCAGGAAACAGATTTCAGGAGGTAGATTCGAATCGCCTTTAAAGCACGGGAAAAGCGGCAAAACCTCGACAATGATGCCCTTGGCCAAAAAGGGCGTATGCGTTTTTTCCTGAATATATTCAGGAAAAAGGGCGTATGCGTTTTTTCCTGAATATATTCAGGAAAAAACGCATACGCCCTTTTTGGCCAACCAAGCAACCTGGAAAGGCAAATCAGCGCTACAAAGAAGTCTCGCTTCCCATCGGTCAAAAGGGCCATGCTGAATAAAGTGTCAAACCCAGAAATGCAGGACAGGCCATGGAGAAACGGGAGCCTTGCTACGCTGATGGGCGGGATGTAAATTGCCAACAGCCCCTCTGGAGAAGTGTACGGTGTGTCCTGAAACATCGAAAAAACTCAGCTTAGAGAGCATAGGGCACTTCCACTCATGGGCGTATAAATTGGGAAAACTACAAATCAGCAAGACCCAGGCACCCCAAAGTTTAGGGCTGCTCTGTTGACAAGAACCTCCTCTTCGTTACACCTTAAATATCCCAGGAAAGAGAAAAATGGATAAAGAAGTTGTGGTCCTTATGTACAATGGAATATCACTCAGCCATGAAATCAACGTCATAAGGCTAGTAGCAGCATGATGAGTGGATTTAGGTACGACGATTCTAAGTGAAATAAGTCACACAGAAAAAGACACTTATCCTAAGATATCACTTATAGAGGGAATGTAAAAACCGCTACCCCTGAACTGAATTACAAAACAGAACAGAGTCACACGTTTAGAAAACACACTATGGCTGCTTAACGGGAAAGGTGAGGTGGGGTGATGCGTAAAAGAAGGGTTTCAAATTAGCTCAGAGACCGTTCCATAAACCCAATATGTAATAGACACGACCTACTCCTTGCTCAGTGAACTGGACTCAACACCCCCTATTCACCGCCCAAGAATATATCTGACTACTAAGAATCTTAAAACCTATGTATTGATATCTCTCTGTAAGTGAGTCAAGTGGGTGTAAAGCGGCATAAACACAGCAGTGAAAAGCAGCTAAACCCCTTTATAAAAATCAATCACTTTGAAAAACCCGTGAAACAAAGACAGTGAAAGAGAGAGAAATTCTTACTAAATTCGTTCAGGGGCTGTGATGCCACCTGGATTGACCATATCTAGACCCACAGCTGATTGAGACATAAGGGTGGACACTCTTGGGGCTGAGAGGTTTGGTGAGGTTGGGTGAGCAAACGCAGACCCTTTAAAGTAATACTGCGTGGTTCCCATCCCATGGGTCCCAAATCTCCAGGTTCAAGGGCATCTTCCTACTTCGAAAACATGCATGAGAAACCCAGAAGATGGTACACCGTGTGATCGGGAAAGGTTTCTAAAACGCACCTCATTTCTCATCTCCCTGTGCTCGGGTTCGCCATTCCAGCCGCTTTACTAGCAATCTCCCTCCTTGGAGAATCAGCACCTTTAACCTCCTGTTCCGTACAGGTTGCAATTTGTCCTGAGGATGAACGGGAAGAGGGGGAACCAATGAGACACTAGCTCTAGGTGTTGGGACAGGCACAGGTCACTCTATTTTCCCATCAGGAAGAAGAATTAACCACAGGCTCAGCCTGCCGCCCGGGACCAGAAGAGGGCCTGAAGCAATCCTGCGCTTTTGCGGCCAGCTCCCAAGAAAGCGAGTGGAAAAATGGAGCTCAGGGGCACTGCAATTCACAAACCTGCAGAGTTATAAATGATAACTCTCGTCCACAAATATATTGACGGCAGGCAACGAAGAGGATTTGAAAGCAAGGCAGAATTGCAGGAAACAGATTTCAGGAGGTAGATTCGAATCGCCTTTAAAGCACGGGAAAAGCGGCAAAACCTCGACAATGATGCCCTTGGCCAAAAAGGGCATATGCGTTTTTTCCTGAATATATTCAGGAAAAAGGGCGTATGCGTTTTTTCCTGAATATATTCAGGAAAAAACGCATACGCCCTTTTTGGCCAACCAAGCAACCTGGAAAGGCAAATCAGCGCTACAAAGAAGTCTCGCTTCCCATCGGTCAAAAGGGCCATGCTGAATAAAGTGTCAAACCCAGAAATGCAGGACAGGCCATGGAGAAACGGGAGCCTTGCTACGCTGATGGGCGGGATGTAAATTGCCAACAGCCCCTCTGGAGAAGTGTACGGTGTGTCCTGAAACATCGAAAAAACTCAGCTTAGAGAGCATAGGGCACTTCCACTCATGGGCGTATAAATTGGGAAAACTACAAATCAGCAAGACCCAGGCACCCCAAAGTTTAGGGCTGCTCTGTTGACAAGAACCTCCTCTTCGTTACACCTTAAATATCCCAGGAAAGAGAAAAATGGATAAAGAAGTTGTGGTCCTTATGTACAATGGAATATCACTCAGCCATGAAATCAACGTCATAAGGCTAGTAGCAGCATGATGAGTGGATTTAGGTACGACGATTCTAAGTGAAATAAGTCACACAGAAAAAGACACTTATCCTAAGATATCACTTATAGAGGGAATGTAAAAACCGCTACCCCTGAACTGAATTACAAAACAGAACAGAGTCACACGTTTAGAAAACACACTATGGCTGCTTAACGGGAAAGGTGAGGTGGGGTGATGCGTAAAAGAAGGGTTTCAAATTAGCTCAGAGACCGTTCCATAAACCCAATATGTAATAGACACGACCTACTCCTTGCTCAGTGAACTGGACTCAACACCCCCTATTCACCGCCCAAGAATATATCTGACTAGTAAGAATCTTACAACCTATGTATTGATATCTCTCTGTAAGTGAGTCAAGTGGGTGTAAAGCGGCATAAACACAGCAGTGAAAAGCAGCTAAACCCCTTTATAAAAATCAATCACTTTGAAAAACCCGTGAAACAAAGACAGTGAAAGAGAGAGAAATTCTTACTAAATTCGTTCAGGGGCTGTGATGCCACCTGGATTGACCATATCTAGACCCACAGCTGATTGAGACATAAGGGTGGACACTCTTGGGGCTGAGAGGTTTGGTGAGGTTGGGTGAGCAAACGCAGACCCTTTAAAGTAATACTGCGTGGTTCCCATCCCATGGGTCCCAAATCTCCAGGTTCAAGGGCATCTTCCTACTTCGAAAACATGCATGAGAAACCCAGAAGATGGTACACCGTGTGATCGGGAAAGGTTTCTAAAACGCACCTCATTTCTCATCTCCCTGTGCTCGGGTTCGCCATTCCAGCCGCTTTACTAGCAATCTCCCTCCTTGGAGAATCAGCACCTTTAACCTCCTGTTCCGTACAGGTTGCAATTTGTCCTGAGGATGAACGGGAAGAGGGGGAACCAATGAGACACTAGCTCTAGGTGTTGGGACAGGCACAGGTCACTCTATTTTCCCATCAGGAAGAAGAATTAACCACAGGCTCAGCCTGCCGCCCGGGACCAGAAGAGGGCCTGAAGCAATCCTGCGCTTTTGCGGCCAGCTCCCAAGAAAGCGAGTGGAAAAATGGAGCTCAGGGGCACTGCAATTCACACACCTGCAGAGTTATAAATGATAACTCTCGTCCACAAATATATTGACGGCAGGCAACGAAGAGGATTTGAAAGCAAGGCAGAATTGCAGGAAACAGATTTCAGGAGGTAGATTCGAATCGCCTTTAAAGCACGGGAAAAGCGGCAAAACCTCGACAATGATGCCCTTGGCCAAAAAGGGCGTATGCGTTTTTTCCTGAATATATTCAGGAAAAAACGCATACGCCCTTTTTGGCCAACCAAGCAACCTGGAAAGGCAAATCAGCGCTACAAAGAAGTCTCGCTTCCCATCGGTCAAAAGGGCCATGCTGAATAAAGTGTCAAACCCAGAAATGCAGGACAGGCCATGGAGAAACGGGAGCCTTGCTACGCTGATGGGCGGGATGTAAATTGCCAACAGCCCCTCTGGAGAAGTGTACGGTGTGTCCTGAAACCTCGAAAAAACTCAGCTTAGAGAGCATAGGGCACTTCCACTCATGGGCGTATACATTGGGAAAACTACAAATCAGCAAGACCCAGGCACCCCAAAGTTTAGGGCTGCTCTGTTGACAAGAACCTCCTCTTCGTTACACCTTAAATATCCCAGGAAAGAGAAAAATGGATAAAGAAGTTGTGGTCCTTATGTACAATGGAATATCACTCAGCCATGAAATCAACGTCATAAGGCTAGTAGCAGCATGATGAGTGGATTTAGGTACGACGATTCTAAGTGAAATAAGTCACACAGAAAAAGACACTTATCCTAAGATATCACTTATAGAGGGAATGTAAAAACCGCTACCCTTGAACTGAATTACAAAACAGAACAGAGTCACACGTTTAGAAAACACACTATGGCTGCTTAACGGGAAAGGTGAGGTGGGGTGATGCATAAAAGAAGGGTTTCAAATTAGCTCAGAGACCGTTCCATAAACCCAATATGTAATAGACACGACCTACTCCTTGCTCAGTGAACTGGACTCAACACCCCCTATTCACCGCCCAAGAATATATCTGACTACTAAGAATCTTAAAACCTATGTATTGATATCTCTCTGTAAGTGAGTCAAGTGGGTGTAAAGCGGCATAAACACAGCAGTGAAAAGCAGCTAAACCCCTTTATAAAAATCAATCACTTTGAAAAACCCGTGAAACAAAGACAGTGAAAGAGAGAGAAATTCTTACTAAATTCGTTCAGGGGCTGTGATGCCACCTGGATTGACCATATCTAGACCCACAGCTGATTGAGACATAAGGGTGGACACTCTTGGGGCTGAGAGGTTTGGTGAGGTTGGGTGAGCAAACGCAGACCCTTTAAAGTAATACTGCGTGGTTCCCATCCCATGGGTCCCAAATCTCCAGGTTCAAGGGCATCTTCCTACTTCGAAAACATGCATGAGAAACCCAGAAGATGGTACACCGTGTGATCGGGAAAGGTTTCTAAAACGCACCTCATTTCTCATCTCCCTGTGCTCGGGTTCGCCATTCCAGCCGCTTTACTAGCAATCTCCCTCCTTGGAGAATCAGCACCTTTAACCTCCTGTTCCGTACAGGTTGCAATTTGTCCTGAGGATGAACGGGAAGAGGGGGAACCAATGAGACACTAGCTCTAGGTGTTGGGACAGGCACAGGTCACTCTATTTTCCCATCAGGAAGAAGAATTAACCACAGGCTCAGCCTGCCGCCCGGGACCAGAAGAGGGCCTGAAGCAATCCTGCGCTTTTGCGGCCAGCTCCCAAGAAAGCGAGTGGAAAAATGGAGCTCAGGGGCACTGCAATTCACAAACCTGCAGAGTTATAAATGATAACTCTCGTCCACAAATATATTGACGGCAGGCAACGAAGAGGATTTGAAAGCAAGGCAGAATTGCAGGAAACAGATTTCAGGAGGTAGATTCGAATCGCCTTTAAAGCACGGGAAAAGCGGCAAAACCTCGACAATGATGCCCTTGGCCAAAAAGGGCGTATGCGTTTTTTCCTGAATATATTCAGGAAAAAACGCATACGCCCTTTTTGGCCAACCAAGCAACCTGGAAAGGCAAATCAGCGCTACAAAGAAGTCTCGCTTCCCATCGGTCAAAAGGGCCATGCTGAATAAAGTGTCAAACCCAGAAATGCAGGACAGGCCATGGAGAAACGGGAGCCTTGCTACGCTGATGGGCGGGATGTAAATTGCCAACAGCCCCTCTGGAGAAGTGTACGGTGTGTCCTGAAACATCGAAAAAACTCAGCTTAGAGAGCATAGGGCACTTCCACTCATGGGCGTATAAATTGGGAAAACTACAAATCAGCAAGACCCAGGCACCCCAAAGTTTAGGGCTGCTCTGTTGACAAGAACCTCCTCTTCGTTACACCTTAAATATCCCAGGAAAGAGAAAAATGGATAAAGAAGTTGTGGTCCTTATGTACAATGGAATATCACTCAGCCATGAAATCAACGTCATAAGGCTAGTAGCAGCATGATGAGTGGATTTAGGTACGACGATTCTAAGTGAAATAAGTCACACAGAAAAAGACACTTATCCTAAGATATCACTTATAGAGGGAATGTAAAAACCGCTACCCCTGAACTGAATTACAAAACAGAACAGAGTCACACGTTTAGAAAACACACTATGGCTGCTTAACGGGAAAGGTGAGGTGGGGTGATGCGTAAAAGAAGGGTTTCAAATTAGCTCAGAGACCGTTCCATAAACCCAATATGTAATAGACACGACCTACTCCTTGCTCAGTGAACTGGACTCAACACCCCCTATTCACCGCCCAAGAATATATCTGACTACTAAGAATCTTAAAACCTATGTATTGATATCTCTCTGTAAGTGAGTCAAGTGGGTGTAAAGCGGCATAAACACAGCAGTGAAAAGCAGCTAAACCCCTTTATAAAAATCAATCACTTTGAAAAACCCGTGAAACAAAGACAGTGAAAGAGAGAGAAATTCTTACTAAATTCGTTCAGGGGCTGTGATGCCACCTGGATTGACCATCTAGACCCACAGCTGATTGAGACATAAGGGTGGACACTCTTGGGGCTGAGAGGTTTGGTGAGGTTGGGTGAGCAAACGCAGACCCTTTAAAGTAATACTGCGTGGTTCCCATCCCATGGGTCCCAAATCTCCAGGTTCAAGGGCATCTTCCTACTTCGAAAACATGCATGAGAAACCCAGAAGATGGTACACCGTGTGATCGGGAAAGGTTTCTAAAACGCACCTCATTTCTCATCTCCCTGTGCTCGGGTTCGCCATTCCAGCCGCTTTACTAGCAATCTCCCTCCTTGGAGAATCAGCACCTTTAACCTCCTGTTCCGTACAGGTTGCAATTTGTCCTGAGGATGAACGGGAAGAGGGGGAACCAATGAGACACTAGCTCTAGGTGTTGGGACAGGCACAGGTCACTCTATTTTCCCATCAGGAAGAAGAATTAACCACAGGCTCAGCCTGCCGCCCGGGACCAGAAGAGGGCCTGAAGCAATCCTGCGCTTTTGCGGCCAGCTCCCAAGAAAGCGAGTGGAAAAATGGAGCTCAGGGGCACTGCAATTCACAAACCTGCAGAGTTATAAATGATAACTCTCGTCCACAAATATATTGACGGCAGGCAACGAAGAGGATTTGAAAGCAAGGCAGAATTGCAGGAAACAGATTTCAGGAGGTAGATTCGAATCGCCTTTAAAGCACGGGAAAAGCGGCAAAACCTCGACAATGATGCCCTTGGCCAAAAAGGGCGTATGCGTTTTTTCCTGAATATATTCAGGAAAAAACGCATACGCCCTTTTTGGCCAACCAAGCAACCTGGAAAGGCAAATCAGCGCTACAAAGAAGTCTCGCTTCCCATCGGTCAAAAGGGCCATGCTGAATAAAGTGTCAAACCCAGAAATGCAGGACAGGCCATGGAGAAACGGGAGCCTTGCTACGCTGATGGGCGGGATGTAAATTGCCAACAGCCCCTCTGGAGAAGTGTACGGTGTGTCCTGAAACATCGAAAAAACTCAGCTTAGAGAGCATAGGGCACTTCCACTCATGGGCGTATAAATTGGGAAAACTACAAATCAGCAAGACCCAGGCACCCCAAAGTTTAGGGCTGCTCTGTTGACAAGAACCTCCTCTTCGTTACACCTTAAATATCCCAGGAAAGAGAAAAATGGATAAAGAAGTTGTGGTCCTTATGTACAATGGAATATCACTCAGCCATGAAATCAACGTCATAAGGCTAGTAGCAGCATGATGAGTGGATTTAGGTACGACGATTCTAAGTGAAATAAGTCACACAGAAAAAGACACTTATCCTAAGATATCACTTATAGAGGGAATGTAAAAACCGCTACCCTTGAACTGAATTACAAAACAGAACAGAGTCACACGTTTAGAAAACACACTATGGCTGCTTAACGGGAAAGGTGAGGTGGGGTGATGCATAAAAGAAGGGTTTCAAATTAGCTCAGAGACCGTTCCATAAACCCAATATGTAATAGACACGACCTACTCCTTGCTCAGTGAACTGGACTCAACACCCCCTATTCACCGCCCAAGAATATATCTGACTACTAAGAATCTTAAAACCTATGTATTGATATCTCTCTGTAAGTGAGTCAAGTGGGTGTAAAGCGGCATAAACACAGCAGTGAAAAGCAGCTAAACCCCTTTATAAAAATCAATCACTTTGAAAAACCCGTGAAACAAAGACAGTGAAAGAGAGAGAAATTCTTACTAAATTCGTTCAGGGGCTGTGATGCCACCTGGATTGACCATATCTAGACCCACAGCTGATTGAGACATAAGGGTGGACACTCTTGGGGCTGAGAGGTTTGGTGAGGTTGGGTGAGCAAACGCAGACCCTTTAAAGTAATACTGCGTGGTTCCCATCCCATGGGTCCCAAATCTCCAGGTTCAAGGGCATCTTCCTACTTCGAAAACATGCATGAGAAACCCAGAAGATGGTACACCGTGTGATCGGGAAAGGTTTCTAAAACGCACCTCATTTCTCATCTCCCTGTGCTCGGGTTCGCCATTCCAGCCGCTTTACTAGCAATCTCCCTCCTTGGAGAATCAGCACCTTTAACCTCCTGTTCCGTACAGGTTGCAATTTGTCCTGAGGATGAACGGGAAGAGGGGGAACCAATGAGACACTAGCTCTAGGTGTTGGGACAGGCACAGGTCACTCTATTTTCCCATCAGGAAGAAGAATTAACCACAGGCTCAGCCTGCCGCCCGGGACCAGAAGAGGGCCTGAAGCAATCCTGCGCTTTTGCGGCCAGCTCCCAAGAAAGCGAGTGGAAAAATGGAGCTCAGGGGCACTGCAATTCACAAACCTGCAGAGTTATAAATGATAACTCTCGTCCACAAATATATTGACGGCAGGCAACGAAGAGGATTTGAAAGCAAGGCAGAATTGCAGGAAACAGATTTCAGGAGGTAGATTCGAATCGCCTTTAAAGCACGGGAAAAGCGGCAAAACCTCGACAATGATGCCCTTGGCCAAAAAGGGCGTATGCGTTTTTTCCTGAATATATTCAGGAAAAAACGCATACGCCCTTTTTGGCCAACCAAGCAACCTGGAAAGGCAAATCAGCGCTACAAAGAAGTCTCGCTTCCCATCGGTCAAAAGGGCCATGCTGAATAAAGTGTCAAACCCAGAAATGCAGGACAGGCCATGGAGAAACGGGAGCCTTGCTACGCTGATGGGCGGGATGTAAATTGCCAACAGCCCCTCTGGAGAAGTGTACGGTGTGTCCTGAAACCTCGAAAAAACTCAGCTTAGAGAGCATAGGGCACTTCCACTCATGGGCGTATACATTGGGAAAACTACAAATCAGCAAGACCCAGGCACCCCAAAGTTTAGGGCTGCTCTGTTGACAAGAACCTCCTCTTCGTTACACCTTAAATATCCCAGGAAAGAGAAAAATGGATAAAGAAGTTGTGGTCCTTATGTACAATGGAATATCACTCAGCCATGAAATCAACGTCATAAGGCTAGTAGCAGCATGATGAGTGGATTTAGGTACGACGATTCTAAGTGAAATAAGTCACACAGAAAAAGACACTTATCCTAAGATATCACTTATAGAGGGAATGTAAAAACCGCTACCCTTGAACTGAATTACAAAACAGAACAGAGTCACACGTTTAGAAAACACACTATGGCTGCTTAACGGGAAAGGTGAGGTGGGGTGATGCGTAAAAGAAGGGTTTCAAATTAGCTCAGAGACCGTTCCATAAACCCAATATGTAATAGACACGACCTACTCCTTGCTCAGTGAACTGGACTCAACACCCCCTATTCACCGCCCAAGAATATATCTGACTACTAAGAATCTTAAAACCTATGTATTGATATCTCTCTGTAAGTGAGTCAAGTGGGGGTAAAGCGGCATAAACACAGCAGTGAAAAGCAGCTAAACCCCTTTATAAAAATCAATCACTTTGAAAAACCCGTGAAACAAAGACAGTGAAAGAGAGAGAAATTCTTACTAAATTCGTTCAGGGGCTGTGATGCCACCTGGATTGACCATATCTAGACCCACAGCTGATTGAGACATAAGGGTGGACACTCTTGGGGCTGAGAGGTTTGGTGAGGTTGGGTGAGCAAACGCAGACCCTTTAAAGTAATACTGCGTGGTTCCCATCCCATGGGTCCCAAATCTCCAGGTTCAAGGGCATCTTCCTACTTCGAAAACATGCATGAGAAACCCAGAAGATGGTACACCGTGTGATCGGGAAAGGTTTCTAAAACGCACCTCATTTCTCATCTCCCTGTGCTCGGGTTCGCCATTCCAGCCGCTTTACTAGCAATCTCCCTCCTTGGAGAATCAGCACCTTTAACCTCCTGTTCCGTACAGGTTGCAATTTGTCCTGAGGATGAACGGGAAGAGGGGGAACCAATGAGACACTAGCTCTAGGTGTTGGGACAGGCACAGGTCACTCTATTTTCCCATCAGGAAGAAGAATTAACCACAGGCTCAGCCTGCCGCCCGGGACCAGAAGAGGGCCTGAAGCAATCCTGCGCTTTTGCGGCCAGCTCCCAAGAAAGCGAGTGGAAAAATGGAGCTCAGGGGCACTGCAATTCACACACCTGCAGAGTTATAAATGATAACTCTCGTCCACAAATATATTGACGGCAGGCAACGAAGAGGATTTGAAAGCAAGGCAGAATTGCAGGAAACAGATTTCAGGAGGTAGATTCGAATCGCCTTTAAAGCACGGGAAAAGCGGCAAAACCTCGACAATGATGCCCTTGGCCAAAAAGGGCGTATGCGTTTTTTCCTGAATATATTCAGGAAAAAACGCATACGCCCTTTTTGGCCAACCAAGCAACCTGGAAAGGCAAATCAGCGCTACAAAGAAGTCTCGCTTCCCATCGGTCAAAAGGGCCATGCTGAATAAAGTGTCAAACCCAGAAATGCAGGACAGGCCATGGAGAAACGGGAGCCTTGCTACGCTGATGGGCGGGATGTAAATTGCCAACAGCCCCTCTGGAGAAGTGTACGGTGTGTCCTGAAACCTCGAAAAAACTCAGCTTAGAGAGCATAGGGCACTTCCACTCATGGGCGTATACATTGGGAAAACTACAAATCAGCAAGACCCAGGCACCCCAAAGTTTAGGGCTGCTCTGTTGACAAGAACCTCCTCTTCGTTACACCTTAAATATCCCAGGAAAGAGAAAAATGGATAAAGAAGTTGTGGTCCTTATGTACAATGGAATATCACTCAGCCATGAAATCAACGTCATAAGGCTAGTAGCAGCATGATGAGTGGATTTAGGTACGACGATTCTAAGTGAAATAAGTCACACAGAAAAAGACACTTATCCTAAGATATCACTTATAGAGGGAATGTAAAAACCGCTACCCTTGAACTGAATTACAAAACAGAACAGAGTCACACGTTTAGAAAACACACTATGGCTGCTTAACGGGAAAGGTGAGGTGGGGTGATGCATAAAAGAAGGGTTTCAAATTAGCTCAGAGACCGTTCCATAAACCCAATATGTAATAGACACGACCTACTCCTTGCTCAGTGAACTGGACTCAACACCCCCTATTCACCGCCCAAGAATATATCTGACTACTAAGAATCTTAAAACCTATGTATTGATATCTCTCTGTAAGTGAGTCAAGTGGGTGTAAAGCGGCATAAACACAGCAGTGAAAAGCAGCTAAACCCCTTTATAAAAATCAATCACTTTGAAAAACCCGTGAAACAAAGACAGTGAAAGAGAGAGAAATTCTTACTAAATTCGTTCAGGGGCTGTGATGCCACCTGGATTGACCATATCTAGACCCACAGCTGATTGAGACATAAGGGTGGACACTCTTGGGGCTGAGAGGTTTGGTGAGGTTGGGTGAGCAAACGCAGACCCTTTAAAGTAATACTGCGTGGTTCCCATCCCATGGGTCCCAAATCTCCAGGTTCAAGGGCATCTTCCTACTTCGAAAACATGCATGAGAAACCCAGAAGATGGTACACCGTGTGATCGGGAAAGGTTTCTAAAACGCACCTCATTTCTCATCTCCCTGTGCTCGGGTTCGCCATTCCAGCCGCTTTACTAGCAATCTCCCTCCTTGGAGAATCAGCACCTTTAACCTCCTGTTCCGTACAGGTTGCAATTTGTCCTGAGGATGAACGGGAAGAGGGGGAACCAATGAGACACTAGCTCTAGGTGTTGGGACAGGCACAGGTCACTCTATTTTCCCATCAGGAAGAAGAATTAACCACAGGCTCAGCCTGCCGCCCGGGACCAGAAGAGGGCCTGAAGCAATCCTGCGCTTTTGCGGCCAGCTCCCAAGAAAGCGAGTGGAAAAATGGAGCTCAGGGGCACTGCAATTCACAAACCTGCAGAGTTATAAATGATAACTCTCGTCCACAAATATATTGACGGCAGGCAACGAAGAGGATTTGAAAGCAAGGCAGAATTGCAGGAAACAGATTTCAGGAGGTAGATTCGAATCGCCTTTGAAGCACGGGAAAAGCGGCAAAACCTCGACAATGATGCCCTTGGCCAAAAAGGGCGTATGCGTTTTTTCCTGAATATATTCAGGAAAAAACGCATACGCCCTTTTTGGCCAACCAAGCAACCTGGAAAGGCAAATCAGCGCTACAAAGAAGTCTCGCTTCCCATCGGTCAAAAGGGCCATGCTGAATAAAGTGTCAAACCCAGAAATGCAGGACAGGCCATGGAGAAACGGGAGCCTTGCTACGCTGATGGGCGGGATGTAAATTGCCAACAGCCCCTCTGGAGAAGTGTACGGTGTGTCCTGAAACCTCGAAAAAACTCAGCTTAGAGAGCATAGGGCACTTCCACTCATGGGCGTATACATTGGGAAAACTACAAATCAGCAAGACCCAGGCACCCCAAAGTTTAGGGCTGCTCTGTTGACAAGAACCTCCTCTTCGTTACACCTTAAATATCCCAGGAAAGAGAAAAATGGATAAAGAAGTTGTGGTCCTTATGTACAATGGAATATCACTCAGCCATGAAATCAACGTCATAAGGCTAGTAGCAGCATGATGAGTGGATTTAGGTACGACGATTCTAAGTGAAATAAGTCACACAGAAAAAGACACTTATCCTAAGATATCACTTATAGAGGGAATGTAAAAACCGCTACCCTTGAACTGAATTACAAAACAGAACAGAGTCACACGTTTAGAAAACACACTATGGCTGCTTAACGGGAAAGGTGAGGTGGGGTGATGCGTAAAAGAAGGGTTTCAAATTAGCTCAGAGACCGTTCCATAAACCCAATATGTAATAGACACGACCTACTCCTTGCTCAGTGAACTGGACTCAACACCCCCTATTCACCGCCCAAGAATATATCTGACTACTAAGAATCTTAAAACCTATGTATTGATATCTCTCTGTAAGTGAGTCAAGTGGGTGTAAAGCGGCATAAACACAGCAGTGAAAAGCAGCTAAACCCCTTTATAAAAATCAATCACTTTGAAAAACCCGTGAAACAAAGACAGTGAAAGAGAGAGAAATTCTTACTAAATTCGTTCAGGGGCTGTGATGCCACCTGGATTGACCATATCTAGACCCACAGCTGATTGAGACATAAGGGTGGACACTCTTGGGGCTGAGAGGTTTGGTGAGGTTGGGTGAGCAAACGCAGACCCTTTAAAGTAATACTGCGTGGTTCCCATCCCATGGGTCCCAAATCTCCAGGTTCAAGGGCATCTTCCTACTTCGAAAACATGCATGAGAAACCCAGAAGATGGTACACCGTGTGATCGGGAAAGGTTTCTAAAACGCACCTCATTTCTCATCTCCCTGTGCTCGGGTTCGCCATTCCAGCCGCTTTACTAGCAATCTCCCTCCTTGGAGAATCAGCACCTTTAACCTCCTGTTCCGTACAGGTTGCAATTTGTCCTGAGGATGAACGGGAAGAGGGGGAACCAATGAGACACTAGCTCTAGGTGTTGGGACAGGCACAGGTCACTCTATTTTCCCATCAGGAAGAAGAATTAACCACAGGCTCAGCCTGCCGCCCGGGACCAGAAGAGGGCCTGAAGCAATCCTGCGCTTTTGCGGCCAGCTCCCAAGAAAGCGAGTGGAAAAATGGAGCTCAGGGGCACTGCAATTCACAAACCTGCAGAGTTATAAATGATAACTCTCGTCCACAAATATATTGACGGCAGGCAACGAAGAGGATTTGAAAGCAAGGCAGAATTGCAGGAAACAGATTTCAGGAGGTAGATTCGAATCGCCTTTAAAGCACGGGAAAAGCGGCAAAACCTCGACAATGATGCCCTTGGCCAAAAAGGGCGTATGCGTTTTTTCCTGAATATATTCAGGAAAAAGGGCGTATGCGTTTTTTCCTGAATATATTCAGGAAAAAACGCATACGCCCTTTTTGGCCAACCAAGCAACCTGGAAAGGCAAATCAGCGCTACAAAGAAGTCTCGCTTCCCATCGGTCAAAAGGGCCATGCTGAATAAAGTGTCAAACCCAGAAATGCAGGACAGGCCATGGAGAAACGGGAGCCTTGCTACGCTGATGGGCGGGATGTAAATTGCCAACAGCCCCTCTGGAGAAGTGTACGGTGTGTCCTGAAACCTCGAAAAAACTCAGCTTAGAGAGCATAGGGCACTTCCACTCATGGGCGTATACATTGGGAAAACTACAAATCAGCAAGACCCAGGCACCCCAAAGTTTAGGGCTGCTCTGTTGACAAGAACCTCCTCTTCGTTACACCTTAAATATCCCAGGAAAGAGAAAAATGGATAAAGAAGTTGTGGTCCTTATGTACAATGGAATATCACTCAGCCATGAAATCAACGTCATAAGGCTAGTAGCAGCATGATGAGTGGATTTAGGTACGACGATTCTAAGTGAAATAAGTCACACAGAAAAAGACACTTATCCTAAGATATCACTTATAGAGGGAATGTAAAAACCGCTACCCTTGAACTGAATTACAAAACAGAACAGAGTCACACGTTTAGAAAACACACTATGGCTGCTTAACGGGAAAGGTGAGGTGGGGTGATGCATAAAAGAAGGGTTTCAAATTAGCTCAGAGACCGTTCCATAAACCCAATATGTAATAGACACGACCTACTCCTTGCTCAGTGAACTGGACTCAACACCCCCTATTCACCGCCCAAGAATATATCTGACTACTAAGAATCTTACAACCTATGTATTGATATCTCTCTGTAAGTGAGTCAAGTGGGTGTAAAGCGGCATAAACACAGCAGTGAAAAGCAGCTAAACCCCTTTATAAAAATCAATCACTTTGAAAAACCCGTGAAACAAAGACAGTGAAAGAGAGAGAAATTCTTACTAAATTCGTTCAGGGGCTGTGATGCCACCTGGATTGACCATATCTAGACCCACAGCTGATTGAGACATAAGGGTGGACACTCTTGGGGCTGAGAGGTTTGGTGAGGTTGGGTGAGCAAACGCAGACCCTTTAAAGTAATACTGCGTGGTTCCCATCCCATGGGTCCCAAATCTCCAGGTTCAAGGGCATCTTCCTACTTCGAAAACATGCATGAGAAACCCAGAAGATGGTACACCGTGTGATCGGGAAAGGTTTCTAAAACGCACCTCATTTCTCATCTCCCTGTGCTCGGGTTCGCCATTCCAGCCGCTTTACTAGCAATCTCCCTCCTTGGAGAATCAGCACCTTTAACCTCCTGTTCCGTACAGGTTGCAATTTGTCCTGAGGATGAACGGGAAGAGGGGGAACCAATGAGACACTAGCTCTAGGTGTTGGGACAGGCACAGGTCACTCTATTTTCCCATCAGGAAGAAGAATTAACCACAGGCTCAGCCTGCCGCCCGGGACCAGAAGAGGGCCTGAAGCAATCCTGCGCTTTTGCGGCCAGCTCCCAAGAAAGCGAGTGGAAAAATGGAGCTCAGGGGCACTGCAATTCACAAACCTGCAGAGTTATAAATGATAACTCTCGTCCACAAATATATTGACGGCAGGCAACGAAGAGGATTTGAAAGCAAGGCAGAATTGCAGGAAACAGATTTCAGGAGGTAGATTCGAATCGCCTTTGAAGCACGGGAAAAGCGGCAAAACCTCGACAATGATGCCCTTGGCCAAAAAGGGCGTATGCGTTTTTTCCTGAATATATTCAGGAAAAAGGGCGTATGCGTTTTTTCCTGAATATATTCAGGAAAAAACGCATACGCCCTTTTTGGCCAACCAAGCAACCTGGAAAGGCAAATCAGCGCTACAAAGAAGTCTCGCTTCCCATCGGTCAAAAGGGCCATGCTGAATAAAGTGTCAAACCCAGAAATGCAGGACAGGCCATGGAGAAACGGGAGCCTTGCTACGCTGATGGGCGGGATGTAAATTGCCAACAGCCCCTCTGGAGAAGTGTACGGTGTGTCCTGAAACCTCGAAAAAACTCAGCTTAGAGAGCATAGGGCACTTCCACTCATGGGCGTATACATTGGGAAAACTACAAATCAGCAAGACCCAGGCACCCCAAAGTTTAGGGCTGCTCTGTTGACAAGAACCTCCTCTTCGTTACACCTTAAATATCCCAGGAAAGAGAAAAATGGATAAAGAAGTTGTGGTCCTTATGTACAATGGAATATCACTCAGCCATGAAATCAACGTCATAAGGCTAGTAGCAGCATGATGAGTGGATTTAGGTACGACGATTCTAAGTGAAATAAGTCACACAGAAAAAGACACTTATCCTAAGATATCACTTATAGAGGGAATGTAAAAACCGCTACCCTTGAACTGAATTACAAAACAGAACAGAGTCACACGTTTAGAAAACACACTATGGCTGCTTAACGGGAAAGGTGAGGTGGGGTGATGCGTAAAAGAAGGGTTTCAAATTAGCTCAGAGACCGTTCCATAAACCCAATATGTAATAGACACGACCTACTCCTTGCTCAGTGAACTGGACTCAACACCCCCTATTCACCGCCCAAGAATATATCTGACTACTAAGAATCTTAAAACCTATGTATTGATATCTCTCTGTAAGTGAGTCAAGTGGGTGTAAAGCGGCATAAACACAGCAGTGAAAAGCAGCTAAACCCCTTTATAAAAATCAATCACTTTGAAAAACCCGTGAAACAAAGACAGTGAAAGAGAGAGAAATTCTTACTAAATTCGTTCAGGGGCTGTGATGCCACCTGGATTGACCATATCTAGACCCACAGCTGATTGAGACATAAGGGTGGACACTCTTGGGGCTGAGAGGTTTGGTGAGGTTGGGTGAGCAAACGCAGACCCTTTAAAGTAATACTGCGTGGTTCCCATCCCATGGGTCCCAAATCTCCAGGTTCAAGGGCATCTTCCTACTTCGAAAACATGCATGAGAAACCCAGAAGATGGTACACCGTGTGATCGGGAAAGGTTTCTAAAACGCACCTCATTTCTCATCTCCCTGTGCTCGGGTTCGCCATTCCAGCCGCTTTACTAGCAATCTCCCTCCTTGGAGAATCAGCACCTTTAACCTCCTGTTCCGTACAGGTTGCAATTTGTCCTGAGGATGAACGGGAAGAGGGGGAACCAATGAGACACTAGCTCTAGGTGTTGGGACAGGCACAGGTCACTCTATTTTCCCATCAGGAAGAAGAATTAACCACAGGCTCAGCCTGCCGCCCGGGACCAGAAGAGGGCCTGAAGCAATCCTGCGCTTTTGCGGCCAGCTCCCAAGAAAGCGAGTGGAAAAATGGAGCTCAGGGGCACTGCAATTCACAAACCTGCAGAGTTATAAATGATAACTCTCGTCCACAAATATATTGACGGCAGGCAACGAAGAGGATTTGAAAGCAAGGCAGAATTGCAGGAAACAGATTTCAGGAGGTAGATTCGAATCGCCTTTAAAGCACGGGAAAAGCGGCAAAACCTCGACAATGATGCCCTTGGCCAAAAAGGGCGTATGCGTTTTTTCCTGAATATATTCAGGAAAAAGGGCGTATGCGTTTTTTCCTGAATATATTCAGGAAAAAACGCATACGCCCTATTTGGCCAACCAAGCAACCTGGAAAGGCAAATCAGCGCTACAAAGAAGTCTCGCTTCCCATCGGTCAAAAGGGCCATGCTGAATAAAGTGTCAAACCCAGAAATGCAGGACAGGCCATGGAGAAACGGGAGCCTTGCTACGCTGATGGGCGGGATGTAAATTGCCAACAGCCCCTCTGGAGAAGTGTACGGTGTGTCCTGAAACATCGAAAAAACTCAGCTTAGAGAGCATAGGGCACTTCCACTCATGGGCGTATAAATTGGGAAAACTACAAATCAGCAAGACCCAGGCACCCCAAAGTTTAGGGCTGCTCTGTTGACAAGAACCTCCTCTTCGTTACACCTTAAATATCCCAGGAAAGAGAAAAATGGATAAAGAAGTTGTGGTCCTTATGTACAATGGAATATCACTCAGCCATGAAATCAACGTCATAAGGCTAGTAGCAGCATGATGAGTGGATTTAGGTACGACGATTCTAAGTGAAATAAGTCACACAGAAAAAGACACTTATCCTAAGATATCACTTATAGAGGGAATGTAAAAACCGCTACCCTTGAACTGAATTACAAAACAGAACAGAGTCACACGTTTAGAAAACACACTATGGCTGCTTAACGGGAAAGGTGAGGTGGGGTGATGCGTAAAAGAAGGGTTTCAAATTAGCTCAGAGACCGTTCCATAAACCCAATATGTAATAGACACGACCTACTCCTTGCTCAGTGAACTGGACTCAACACCCCCTATTCACCGCCCAAGAATATATCTGACTACTAAGAATCTTACAACCTATGTATTGATATCTCTCTGTAAGTGAGTCAAGTGGGTGTAAAGCGGCATAAACACAGCAGTGAAAAGCAGCTAAACCCCTTTATAAAAATCAATCACTTTGAAAAACCCGTGAAACAAAGACAGTGAAAGAGAGAGAAATTCTTACTAAATTCGTTCAGGGGCTGTGATGCCACCTGGATTGACCATATCTAGACCCACAGCTGATTGAGACATAAGGGTGGACACTCTTGGGGCTGAGAGGTTTGGTGAGGTTGGGTGAGCAAACGCAGACCCTTTAAAGTAATACTGCGTGGTTCCCATCCCATGGGTCCCAAATCTCCAGGTTCAAGGGCATCTTCCTACTTCGAAAACATGCATGAGAAACCCAGAAGATGGTACACCGTGTGATCGGGAAAGGTTTCTAAAACGCACCTCATTTCTCATCTCCCTGTGCTCGGGTTCGCCATTCCAGCCGCTTTACTAGCAATCTCCCTCCTTGGAGAATCAGCACCTTTAACCTCCTGTTCCGTACAGGTTGCAATTTGTCCTGAGGATGAACGGGAAGAGGGGGAACCAATGAGACACTAGCTCTAGGTGTTGGGACAGGCACAGGTCACTCTATTTTCCCATCAGGAAGAAGAATTAACCACAGGCTCAGCCTGCCGCCCGGGACCAGAAGAGGGCCTGAAGCAATCCTGCGCTTTTGCGGCCAGCTCCCAAGAAAGCGAGTGGAAAAATGGAGCTCAGGGGCACTGCAATTCACAAACCTGCAGAGTTATAAATGATAACTCTCGTCCACAAATATATTGACGGCAGGCAACGAAGAGGATTTGAAAGCAAGGCAGAATTGCAGGAAACAGATTTCAGGAGGTAGATTCGAATCGCCTTTAAAGCACGGGAAAAGCGGCAAAACCTCGACAATGATGCCCTTGGCCAAAAAGGGCGTATGCGTTTTTTCCTGAATATATTCAGGAAAAAGGGCGTATGCGTTTTTTCCTGAATATATTCAGGAAAAAACGCATACGCCCTTTTTGGCCAACCAAGCAACCTGGAAAGGCAAATCAGCGCTACAAAGAAGTCTCGCTTCCCATCGGTCAAAAGGGCCATGCTGAATAAAGTGTCAAACCCAGAAATGCAGGACAGGCCATGGAGAAACGGGAGCCTTGCTACGCTGATGGGCGGGATGTAAATTGCCAACAGCCACTCTGGAGAAGTGTACGGTGTGTCCTGAAACCTCGAAAAAACTCAGCTTAGAGAGCATAGGGCACTTCCACTCATGGGCGTATACATTGGGAAAACTACAAATCAGCAAGACCCAGGCACCCCAAAGTTTAGGGCTGCTCTGTTGACAAGAACCTCCTCTTCGTTACACCTTAAATATCCCAGGAAAGAGAAAAATGGATAAAGAAGTTGTGGTCCTTATGTACAATGGAATATCACTCAGCCATGAAATCAACGTCATAAGGCTAGTAGCAGCATGATGAGTGGATTTAGGTACGACGATTCTAAGTGAAATAAGTCACACAGAAAAAGACACTTATCCTAAGATATCACTTATAGAGGGAATGTAAAAACCGCTACCCTTGAACTGAATTACAAAACAGAACAGAGTCACACGTTTAGAAAACACACTATGGCTGCTTAACGGGAAAGGTGAGGTGGGGTGATGCGTAAAAGAAGGGTTTCAAATTAGCTCAGAGACCGTTCCATAAACCCAATATGTAATAGACACGACCTACTCCTTGCTCAGTGAACTGGACTCAACACCCCCTATTCACCGCCCAAGAATATATCTGACTACTAAGAATCTTAAAACCTATGTATTGATATCTCTCTGTAAGTGAGTCAAGTGGGTGTAAAGCGGCATAAACACAGCAGTGAAAAGCAGCTAAACCCCTTTATAAAAATCAATCACTTTGAAAAACCCGTGAAACAAAGACAGTGAAAGAGAGAGAAATTCTTACTAAATTCGTTCAGGGGCTGTGATGCCACCTGGATTGACCATATCTAGACCCACAGCTGATTGAGACATAAGGGTGGACACTCTTGGGGCTGAGAGGTTTGGTGAGGTTGGGTGAGCAAACGCAGACCCTTTAAAGTAATACTGCGTGGTTCCCATCCCATGGGTCCCAAATCTCCAGGTTCAAGGGCATCTTCCTACTTCGAAAACATGCATGAGAAACCCAGAAGATGGTACACCGTGTGATCGGGAAAGGTTTCTAAAACGCACCTCATTTCTCATCTCCCTGTGCTCGGGTTCGCCATTCCAGCCGCTTTACTAGCAATCTCCCTCCTTGGAGAATCAGCACCTTTAACCTCCTGTTCCGTACAGGTTGCAATTTGTCCTGAGGATGAACGGGAAGAGGGGGAACCAATGAGACACTAGCTCTAGGTGTTGGGACAGGCACAGGTCACTCTATTTTCCCATCAGGAAGAAGAATTAACCACAGGCTCAGCCTGCCGCCCGGGACCAGAAGAGGGCCTGAAGCAATCCTGCGCTTTTGCGGCCAGCTCCCAAGAAAGCGAGTGGAAAAATGGAGCTCAGGGGCACTGCAATTCACAAACCTGCAGAGTTATAAATGATAACTCTCGTCCACAAATATATTGACGGCAGGCAACGAAGAGGATTTGAAAGCAAGGCAGAATTGCAGGAAACAGATTTCAGGAGGTAGATTCGAATCGCCTTTAAAGCACGGGAAAAGCGGCAAAACCTCGACAATGATGCCCTTGGCCAAAAAGGGCATATGCGTTTTTTCCTGAATATATTCAGGAAAAAACGCATACGCCCTTTTTGGCCAACCAAGCAACCTGGAAAGGCAAATCAGCGCTACAAAGAAGTCTCGCTTCCCATCGGTCAAAAGGGCCATGCTGAATAAAGTGTCAAACCCAGAAATGCAGGACAGGCCATGGAGAAACGGGAGCCTTGCTACGCTGATGGGCGGGATGTAAATTGCCAACAGCCCCTCTGGAGAAGTGTACGGTGTGTCCTGAAACCTCGAAAAAACTCAGCTTAGAGAGCATAGGGCACTTCCACTCATGGGCGTATACATTGGGAAAACTACAAATCAGCAAGACCCAGGCACCCCAAAGTTTAGGGCTGCTCTGTTGACAAGAACCTCCTCTTCGTTACACCTTAAATATCCCAGGAAAGAGAAAAATGGATAAAGAAGTTGTGGTCCTTATGTACAATGGAATATCACTCAGCCATGAAATCAACGTCATAAGGCTAGTAGCAGCATGATGAGTGGATTTAGGTACGACGATTCTAAGTGAAATAAGTCACACAGAAAAAGACACTTATCCTAAGATATCACTTATAGAGGGAATGTAAAAACCGCTACCCTTGAACTGAATTACAAAACAGAACAGAGTCACACGTTTAGAAAACACACTATGGCTGCTTAACGGGAAAGGTGAGGTGGGGTGATGCGTAAAAGAAGGGTTTCAAATTAGCTCAGAGACCGTTCCATAAACCCAATATGTAATAGACACGACCTACTCCTTGCTCAGTGAACTGGACTCAACACCCCCTATTCACCGCCCAAGAATATATCTGACTACTAAGAATCTTAAAACCTATGTATTGATATCTCTCTGTAAGTGAGTCAAGTGGGTGTAAAGCGGCATAAACACAGCAGTGAAAAGCAGCTAAACCCCTTTATAAAAATCAATCACTTTGAAAAACCCGTGAAACAAAGACAGTGAAAGAGAGAGAAATTCTTACTAAATTCGTTCAGGGGCTGTGATGCCACCTGGATTGACCATATCTAGACCCACAGCTGATTGAGACATAAGGGTGGACACTCTTGGGGCTGAGAGGTTTGGTGAGGTTGGGTGAGCAAACGCAGACCCTTTAAAGTAATACTGCGTGGTTCCCATCCCATGGGTCCCAAATCTCCAGGTTCAAGGGCATCTTCCTACTTCGAAAACATGCATGAGAAACCCAGAAGATGGTACACCGTGTGATCGGGAAAGGTTTCTAAAACGCACCTCATTTCTCATCTCCCTGTGCTCGGGTTCGCCATTCCAGCCGCTTTACTAGCAATCTCCCTCCTTGGAGAATCAGCACCTTTAACCTCCTGTTCCGTACAGGTTGCAATTTGTCCTGAGGATGAACGGGAAGAGGGGGAACCAATGAGACACTAGCTCTAGGTGTTGGGACAGGCACAGGTCACTCTATTTTCCCATCAGGAAGAAGAATTAACCACAGGCTCAGCCTGCCGCCCGGGACCAGAAGAGGGCCTGAAGCAATCCTGCGCTTTTGCGGCCAGCTCCCAAGAAAGCGAGTGGAAAAATGGAGCTCAGGGGCACTGCAATTCACAAACCTGCAGAGTTATAAATGATAACTCTCGTCCACAAATATATTGACGGCAGGCAACGAAGAGGATTTGAAAGCAAGGCAGAATTGCAGGAAACAGATTTCAGGAGGTAGATTCGAATCGCCTTTAAAGCACGGGAAAAGCGGCAAAACCTCGACAATGATGCCCTTGGCCAAAAAGGGCGTATGCGTTTTTTCCTGAATATATTCAGGAAAAAGGGCGTATGCGTTTTTTCCTGAATATATTCAGGAAAAAACGCATACGCCCTTTTTGGCCAACCAAGCAACCTGGAAAGGCAAATCAGCGCTACAAAGAAGTCTCGCTTCCCATCGGTCAAAAGGGCCATGCTGAATAAAGTGTCAAACCCAGAAATGCAGGACAGGCCATGGAGAAACGGGAGCCTTGCTACGCTGATGGGCGGGATGTAAATTGCCAACAGCCCCTCTGGAGAAGTGTACGGTGTGTCCTGAAACATCAAAAAAACTCAGCTTAGAGAGCATAGGGCACTTCCACTCATGGGCGTATAAATTGGGAAAACTACAAATCAGCAAGACCCAGGCACCCCAAAGTTTAGGGCTGCTCTGTTGACAAGAACCTCCTCTTCGTTACACCTTAAATATCCCAGGAAAGAGAAAAATGGATAAAGAAGTTGTGGTCCTTATGTACAATGGAATATCACTCAGCCATGAAATCAACGTCATAAGGCTAGTAGCAGCATGATGAGTGGATTTAGGTACGACGATTCTAAGTGAAATAAGTCACACAGAAAAAGACACTTATCCTAAGATATCACTTATAGAGGGAATGTAAAAACCGCTACCCTTGAACTGAATTACAAAACAGAACAGAGTCACACGTTTAGAAAACACACTATGGCTGCTTAACGGGAAAGGTGAGGTGGGGTGATGCATAAAAGAAGGGTTTCAAATTAGCTCAGAGACCGTTCCATAAACCCAATATGTAATAGACACGACCTACTCCTTGCTCAGTGAACTGGACTCAACACCCCCTATTCACCGCCCAAGAATATATCTGACTACTAAGAATCTTACAACCTATGTATTGATATCTCTCTGTAAGTGAGTCAAGTGGGTGTAAAGCGGCATAAACACAGCAGTGAAAAGCAGCTAAACCCCTTTATAAAAATCAATCACTTTGAAAAACCCGTGAAACAAAGACAGTGAAAGAGAGAGAAATTCTTACTAAATTCGTTCAGGGGCTGTGATGCCACCTGGATTGACCATATCTAGACCCACAGCTGATTGAGACATAAGGGTGGACACTCTTGGGGCTGAGAGGTTTGGTGAGGTTGGGTGAGCAAACGCAGACCCTTTAAAGTAATACTGCGTGGTTCCCATCCCATGGGTCCCAAATCTCCAGGTTCAAGGGCATCTTCCTACTTCGAAAACATGCATGAGAAACCCAGAAGATGGTACACCGTGTGATCGGGAAAGGTTTCTAAAACGCACCTCATTTCTCATCTCCCTGTGCTCGGGTTCGCCATTCCAGCCGCTTTACTAGCAATCTCCCTCCTTGGAGAATCAGCACCTTTAACCTCCTGTTCCGTACAGGTTGCAATTTGTCCTGAGGATGAACGGGAAGAGGGGGAACCAATGAGACACTAGCTCTAGGTGTTGGGACAGGCACAGGTCACTCTATTTTCCCATCAGGAAGAAGAATTAACCACAGGCTCAGCCTGCCGCCCGGGACCAGAAGAGGGCCTGAAGCAATCCTGCGCTTTTGCGGCCAGCTCCCAAGAAAGCGAGTGGAAAAATGGAGCTCAGGGGCACTGCAATTCACAAACCTGCAGAGTTATAAATGATAACTCTCGTCCACAAATATATTGACGGCAGGCAACGAAGAGGATTTGAAAGCAAGGCAGAATTGCAGGAAACAGATTTCAGGAGGTAGATTCGAATCGCCTTTAAAGCACGGGAAAAGCGGCAAAACCTCGACAATGATGCCCTTGGCCAAAAAGGGCGTATGCGTTTTTTCCTGAATATATTCAGGAAAAAGGGCGTATGCGTTTTTTCCTGAATATATTCAGGAAAAAACGCATACGCCCTTTTTGGCCAACCAAGCAACCTGGAAAGGCAAATCAGCGCTACAAAGAAGTCTCGCTTCCCATCGGTCAAAAGGGCCATGCTGAATAAAGTGTCAAACCCAGAAATGCAGGACAGGCCATGGAGAAACGGGAGCCTTGCTACGCTGATGGGCGGGATGTAAATTGCCAACAGCCACTCTGGAGAAGTGTACGGTGTGTCCTGAAACCTCGAAAAAACTCAGCTTAGAGAGCATAGGGCACTTCCACTCATGGGCGTATACATTGGGAAAACTACAAATCAGCAAGACCCAGGCACCCCAAAGTTTAGGGCTGCTCTGTTGACAAGAACCTCCTCTTCGTTACACCTTAAATATCCCAGGAAAGAGAAAAATGGATAAAGAAGTTGTGGTCCTTATGTACAATGGAATATCACTCAGCCATGAAATCAACGTCATAAGGCTAGTAGCAGCATGATGAGTGGATTTAGGTACGACGATTCTAAGTGAAATAAGTCACACAGAAAAAGACACTTATCCTAAGATATCACTTATAGAGGGAATGTAAAAACCGCTACCCTTGAACTGAATTACAAAACAGAACAGAGTCACACGTTTAGAAAACACACTATGGCTGCTTAACGGGAAAGGTGAGGTGGGGTGATGCGTAAAAGAAGGGTTTCAAATTAGCTCAGAGACCGTTCCATAAACCCAATATGTAATAGACACGACCTACTCCTTGCTCAGTGAACTGGACTCAACACCCCCTATTCACCGCCCAAGAATATATCTGACTACTAAGAATCTTAAAACCTATGTATTGATATCTCTCTGTAAGTGAGTCAAGTGGGTGTAAAGTGGCATAAACACAGCAGTGAAAAGCAGCTAAACCCCTTTATAAAAATCAATCACTTTGAAAAACCCGTGAAACAAAGACAGTGAAAGAGAGAGAAATTCTTACTAAATTCGTTCAGGGGCTGTGATGCCACCTGGATTGACCATATCTAGACCCACAGCTGATTGAGACATAAGGGTGGACACTCTTGGGGCTGAGAGGTTTGGTGAGGTTGGGTGAGCAAACGCAGACCCTTTAAAGTAATACTGCGTGGTTCCCATCCCATGGGTCCCAAATCTCCAGGTTCAAGGGCATCTTCCTACTTCGAAAACATGCATGAGAAACCCAGAAGATGGTACACCGTGTGATCGGGAAAGGTTTCTAAAACGCACCTCATTTCTCATCTCCCTGTGCTCGGGTTCGCCATTCCAGCCGCTTTACTAGCAATCTCCCTCCTTGGAGAATCAGCACCTTTAACCTCCTGTTCCGTACAGGTTGCAATTTGTCCTGAGGATGAACGGGAAGAGGGAAAACCAATGAGACACTAGCTCTAGGTGTTGGGACAGGCACAGGTCACTCTATTTTCCCATCAGGAAGAAGAATTAACCACAGGCTCAGCCTGCCGCCCGGGACCAGAAGAGGGCCTGAAGCAATCCTGCGCTTTTGCGGCCAGCTCCCAAGAAAGCGAGTGGAAAAATGGAGCTCAGGGGCACTGCAATTCACAAACCTGCAGAGTTAAAAATGATAACTCTCGTCCACAAATATATTGACGGCAGGCAACGAAGAGGATTTGAAAGCAAGGCAGAATTGCAGGAAACAGATTTCAGGAGGTAGATTCGAATCGCCTTTAAAGCACGGGAAAAGCGGCAAAACCTCGACAATGATGCCCTTGGCCAAAAAGGGCGTATGCGTTTTTTCCTGAATATATTCAGGAAAAAACGCATACGCCCTTTTTGGCCAACCAAGCAACCTGGAAAGGCAAATCAGCGCTACAAAGAAGTCTCGCTTCCCATCGGTCAAAAGGGCCATGCTGAATAAAGTGTCAAACCCAGAAATGCAGGACAGGCCATGGAGAAACGGGAGCCTTGCTACGCTGATGGGCGGGATGTAAATTGCCAACAGCCCCTCTGGAGAAGTGTACGGTGTGTCCTGAAACATCGAAAAAACTCAGCTTAGAGAGCATAGGGCACTTCCACTCATGGGCGTATAAATTGGGAAAACTACAAATCAGCAAGACCCAGGCACCCCAAAGTTTAGGGCTGCTCTGTTGACAAGAACCTCCACTTCGTTACACCTTAAATATCCCAGGAAAGAGAAAAATGGATAAAGAAGTTGTGGTCCTTATGTACAATGGAATATCACTCAGCCATGAAATCAACGTCATAAGGCTAGTAGCAGCATGATGAGTGGATTTAGGTACGACGATTCTAAGTGAAATAAGTCACACAGAAAAAGACACTTATCCTAAGATATCACTTATAGAGGGAATGTAAAAACCGCTACCCTTGAACTGAATTACAAAACAGAACAGAGTCACACGTTTAGAAAACACACTATGGCTGCTTAACGGGAAAGGTGAGGTGGGGTGATGCATAAAAGAAGGGTTTCAAATTAGCTCAGAGACCGTTCCATAAACCCAATATGTAATAGACACGACCTACTCCTTGCTCAGTGAACTGGACTCAACACCCCCTATTCACCGCCCAAGAATATATCTGACTAGTAAGAATCTTACAACCTATGTATTGATATCTCTCTGTAAGTGAGTCAAGTGGGTGTAAAGCGGCATAAACACAGCAGTGAAAAGCAGCTAAACCCCTTTATAAAAATCAATCACTTTGAAAAACCCGTGAAACAAAGACAGTGAAAGAGAGAGAAATTCTTACTAAATTCGTTCAGGGGCTGTGATGCCACCTGGATTGACCATATCTAGACCCACAGCTGATTGAGACATAAGGGTGGACACTCTTGGGGCTGAGAGGTTTGGTGAGGTTGGGTGAGCAAACGCAGACCCTTTAAAGTAATACTGCGTGGTTCCCATCCCATGGGTCCCAAATCTCCAGGTTCAAGGGCATCTTCCTACTTCGAAAACATGCATGAGAAACCCAGAAGATGGTACACCGTGTGATCGGGAAAGGTTTCTAAAACGCACCTCATTTCTCATCTCCCTGTGCTCGGGTTCGCCATTCCAGCCGCTTTACTAGCAATCTCCCTCCTTGGAGAATCAGCACCTTTAACCTCCTGTTCCGTACAGGTTGCAATTTGTCCTGAGGATGAACGGGAAGAGGGGGAACCAATGAGACACTAGCTCTAGGTGTTGGGACAGGCACAGGTCACTCTATTTTCCCATCAGGAAGAAGAATTAACCACAGGCTCAGCCTGCCGCCCGGGACCAGAAGAGGGCCTGAAGCAATCCTGCGTTTTTGCGGCCAGCTCCCAAGAAAGCGAGTGGAAAAATGGAGCTCAGGGGCACTGCAATTCACAAACCTGCAGAGTTATAAATGATAACTCTCGTCCACAAATATATTGACGGCAGACAACGAAGAGGATTTGAAAGCAAGGCAGAATTGCAGGAAACAGATTTCAGGAGGTAGATTCGAATCGCCTTTAAAGCACGGGAAAAGCGGCAAAACCTCGACAATGATGCCCTTGGCCAAAAAGGGCGTATGCGTTTTTTCCTGAATATATTCAGGAAAAAGGGCGTATGCGTTTTTTCCTGAATATATTCAGGAAAAAACGCATACGCCCTTTTTGGCCAACCAAGCAACCTGGAAAGGCAAATCAGCGCTACAAAGAAGTCTCGCTTCCCATCGGTCAAAAGGGCCATGCTGAATAAAGTGTCAAACCCAGAAATGCAGGACAGGCCATGGAGAAACGGGAGCCTTGCTACGCTGATGGGCGGGATGTAAATTGCCAACAGCCACTCTGGAGAAGTGTACGGTGTGTCCTGAAACCTCGAAAAAACTCAGCTTAGAGAGCATAGGGCACTTCCACTCATGGGCGTATACATTGGGAAAACTACAAATCAGCAAGACCCAGGCACCCCAAAGTTTAGGGCTGCTCTGTTGACAAGAACCTCCTCTTCGTTACACCTTAAATATCCCAGGAAAGAGAAAAATGGATAAAGAAGTTGTGGTCCTTATGTACAATGGAATATCACTCAGCCATGAAATCAACGTCATAAGGCTAGTAGCAGCATGATGAGTGGATTTAGGTACGACGATTCTAAGTGAAATAAGTCACACAGAAAAAGACACTTATCCTAAGATATCACTTATAGAGGGAATGTAAAAACCGCTACCCTTGAACTGAATTACAAAACAGAACAGAGTCACACGTTTAGAAAACACACTATGGCTGCTTAACGGGAAAGGTGAGGTGGGGTGATGCGTAAAAGAAGGGTTTCAAATTAGCTCAGAGACCGTTCCATAAACCCAATATGTAATAGACACGACCTACTCCTTGCTCAGTGAACTGGACTCAACACCCCCTATTCACCGCCCAAGAATATATCTGACTACTAAGAATCTTAAAACCTATGTATTGATATCTCTCTGTAAGTGAGTCAAGTGGGTGTAAAGTGGCATAAACACAGCAGTGAAAAGCAGCTAAACCCCTTTATAAAAATCAATCACTTTGAAAAACCCGTGAAACAAAGACAGTGAAAGAGAGAGAAATTCTTACTAAATTCGTTCAGGGGCTGTGATGCCACCTGGATTGACCATATCTAGACCCACAGCTGATTGAGACATAAGGGTGGACACTCTTGGGGCTGAGAGGTTTGGTGAGGTTGGGTGAGCAAACGCAGACCCTTTAAAGTAATACTGCGTGGTTCCCATCCCATGGGTCCCAAATCTCCAGGTTCAAGGGCATCTTCCTACTTCGAAAACATGCATGAGAAACCCAGAAGATGGTACACCGTGTGATCGGGAAAGGTTTCTAAAACGCACCTCATTTCTCATCTCCCTGTGCTCGGGTTCGCCATTCCAGCCGCTTTACTAGCAATCTCCCTCCTTGGAGAATCAGCACCTTTAACCTCCTGTTCCGTACAGGTTGCAATTTGTCCTGAGGATGAACGGGAAGAGGGAAAACCAATGAGACACTAGCTCTAGGTGTTGGGACAGGCACAGGTCACTCTATTTTCCCATCAGGAAGAAGAATTAACCACAGGCTCAGCCTGCCTCCCGGGACCAGAATAGGGTCTGAAGCAATCCTGCGCTTTTGCGGCCAGCTCCCAAGAAAGCGAGTGGAAAAATGGAGCTCAGGGGCACTGCAATTCACAAACCTGCAGAGTTAAAAATGATAACTCTCGTCCACAAATATATTGACGGCAGGCAACGAAGAGGATTTGAAAGCAAGGCAGAATTGCAGGAAACAGATTTCAGGAAGTAGATTCGAATCGCCTTTAAAGCACGGGAAAAGCGGCAAAACCTCGACAATGATGCCCTTGGCCAAAAAGGGCGTATGCGTTTTTTCCTGAATATATTCAGGAAAAAACGCATACGCCCTTTTTGGCCAACCAAGCAACCTGGAAAGGCAAATCAGCGCTACAAAGAAGTCTCGCTTCCCATCGGTCAAAAGGGCCATGCTGAATAAAGTGTCAAACCCAGAAATGCAGGACAGGCCATGGAGAAACGGGAGCCTTGCTACGCTGATGGGCGGGATGTAAATTGCCAACAGCCCCTCTGGAGAAGTGTACGGTGTGTCCTGAAACATCGAAAAAACTCAGCTTAGAGAGCATAGGGCACTTCCACTCATGGGCGTATAAATTGGGAAAACTACAAATCAGCAAGACCCAGGCACCCCAAAGTTTAGGGCTGCTCTGTTGACAAGAACCTCCTCTTCGTTACACCTTAAATATCCCAGGAAAGAGAAAAATGGATAAAGAAGTTGTGGTCCTTATGTACAATGGAATATCACTCAGCCATGAAATCAACGTCATAAGGCTAGTAGCAGCATGATGAGTGGATTTAGGTACGACGATTCTAAGTGAAATAAGTCACACAGAAAAAGACACTTATCCTAAGATATCACTTATAGAGGGAATGTAAAAACCGCTACCCTTGAACTGAATTACAAAACAGAACAGAGTCACACGTTTAGAAAACACACTATGGCTGCTTAACGGGAAAGGTGAGGTGGGGTGATGCATAAAAGAAGGGTTTCAAATTAGCTCAGAGACCGTTCCATAAACCCAATATGTAATAGACACGACCTACCCCTTGCTCAGTGAACTGGACTCAACACCCCCTATTCACCGCCCAAGAATATATCTGACTAGTAAGAATCTTACAACCTATGTATTGATATCTCTCTGTAAGTGAGTCAAGTGGGTGTAAAGCGGCATAAACACAGCAGTGAAAAGCAGCTAAACCCCTTTATAAAAATCAATCACTTTGAAAAACCCGTGAAACAAAGACAGTGAAAGAGAGAGAAATTCTTACTAAATTCGTTCAGGGGCTGTGATGCCACCTGGATTGACCATATCTAGACCCACAGCTGATTGAGACATAAGGGTGGACACTCTTGGGGCTGAGAGGTTTGGTGAGGTTGGGTGAGCAAACGCAGACCCTTTAAAGTAATACTGCGTGGTTCCCATCCCATGGGTCCCAAATCTCCAGGTTCAAGGGCATCTTCCTACTTCGAAAACATGCATGAGAAACCCAGAAGATGGTACACCGTGTGATCGGGAAAGGTTTCTAAAACGCACCTCATTTCTCATCTCCCTGTGCTCGGGTTCGCCATTCCAGCCGCTTTACTAGCAATCTCCCTCCTTGGAGAATCAGCACCTTTAACCTCCTGTTCCGTACAGGTTGCAATTTGTCCTGAGGATGAACGGGAAGAGGGAAAACCAATGAGACACTAGCTCTAGGTGTTGGGACAGGCACAGGTCACTCTATTTTCCCATCAGGAAGAAGAATTAACCACAGGCTCAGCCTGCCGCCCGGGACCAGAAGAGGGCCTGAAGCAATCCTGCGCTTTTGCGGCCAGCTCCCAAGAAAGCGAGTGGAAAAATGGAGCTCAGGGGCACTGCAATTCACAAACCTGCAGAGTTAAAAATGATAACTCTCGTCCACAAATATATTGACGGCAGGCAACGAAGAGGATTTGAAAGCAAGGCAGAATTGCAGGAAACAGATTTCAGGAGGTAGATTCGAATCGCCTTTAAAGCACGGGAAAAGCGGCAAAACCTCGACAATGATGCCCTTGGCCAAAAAGGGCGTATGCGTTTTTTCCTGAATATATTCAGGAAAAAACGCATACGCCCTTTTTGGCCAACCAAGCAACCTGGAAAGGCAAATCAGCGCTACAAAGAAGTCTCGCTTCCCATCGGTCAAAAGGGCCATGCTGAATAAAGTGTCAAACCCAGAAATGCAGGACAGGCCATGGAGAAACGGGAGCCTTGCTACGCTGATGGGCGGGATGTAAATTGCCAACAGCCCCTCTGGAGAAGTGTACGGTGTGTCCTGAAACATCGAAAAAACTCAGCTTAGAGAGCATAGGGCACTTCCACTCATGGGCGTATAAATTGGGAAAACTACAAATCAGCAAGACCCAGGCACCCCAAAGTTTAGGGCTGCTCTGTTGACAAGAACCTCCACTTCGTTACACCTTAAATATCCCAGGAAAGAGAAAAATGGATAAAGAAGTTGTGGTCCTTATGTACAATGGAATATCACTCAGCCATGAAATCAACGTCATAAGGCTAGTAGCAGCATGATGAGTGGATTTAGGTACGACGATTCTAAGTGAAATAAGTCACACAGAAAAAGACACTTATCCTAAGATATCACTTATAGAGGGAATGTAAAAACCGCTACCCTTGAACTGAATTACAAAACAGAACAGAGTCACACGTTTAGAAAACACACTATGGCTGCTTAACGGGAAAGGTGAGGTGGGGTGATGCATAAAAGAAGGGTTTCAAATTAGCTCAGAGACCGTTCCATAAACCCAATATGTAATAGACACGACCTACTCCTTGCTCAGTGAACTGGACTCAACACCCCCTATTCACCGCCCAAGAATATATCTGACTAGTAAGAATCTTACAACCTATGTATTGATATCTCTCTGTAAGTGAGTCAAGTGGGTGTAAAGCGGCATAAACACAGCAGTGAAAAGCAGCTAAACCCCTTTATAAAAATCAATCACTTTGAAAAACCCGTGAAACAAAGACAGTGAAAGAGAGAGAAATTCTTACTAAATTCGTTCAGGGGCTGTGATGCCACCTGGATTGACCATATCTAGACCCACAGCTGATTGAGACATAAGGGTGGACACTCTTGGGGCTGAGAGGTTTGGTGAGGTTGGGTGAGCAAACGCAGACCCTTTAAAGTAATACTGCGTGGTTCCCATCCCATGGGTCCCAAATCTCCAGGTTCAAGGGCATCTTCCTACTTCGAAAACATGCATGAGAAACCCAGAAGATGGTACACCGTGTGATCGGGAAAGGTTTCTAAAACGCACCTCATTTCTCATCTCCCTGTGCTCGGGTTCGCCATTCCAGCCGCTTTACTAGCAATCTCCCTCCTTGGAGAATCAGCACCTTTAACCTCCTGTTCCGTACAGGTTGCAATTTGTCCTGAGGATGAACGGGAAGAGGGGGAACCAATGAGACACTAGCTCTAGGTGTTGGGACAGGCACAGGTCACTCTATTTTCCCATCAGGAAGAAGAATTAACCACAGGCTCAGCCTGCCGCCCGGGACCAGAAGAGGGCCTGAAGCAATCCTGCGTTTTTGCGGCCAGCTCCCAAGAAAGCGAGTGGAAAAATGGAGCTCAGGGGCACTGCAATTCACAAACCTGCAGAGTTATAAATGATAACTCTCGTCCACAAATATATTGACGGCAGACAACGAAGAGGATTTGAAAGCAAGGCAGAATTGCAGGAAACAGATTTCAGGAGGTAGATTCGAATCGCCTTTAAAGCACGGGAAAAGCGGCAAAACCTCGACAATGATGCCCTTGGCCAAAAAGGGCGTATGCGTTTTTTCCTGAATATATTCAGGAAAAAGGGCGTATGCGTTTTTTCCTGAATATATTCAGGAAAAAACGCATACGCCCTTTTTGGCCAACCAAGCAACCTGGAAAGGCAAATCAGCGCTACAAAGAAGTCTCGCTTCCCATCGGTCAAAAGGGCCATGCTGAATAAAGTGTCAAACCCAGAAATGCAGGACAGGCCATGGAGAAACGGGAGCCTTGCTACGCTGATGGGCGGGATGTAAATTGCCAACAGCCACTCTGGAGAAGTGTACGGTGTGTCCTGAAACCTCGAAAAAACTCAGCTTAGAGAGCATAGGGCACTTCCACTCATGGGCGTATACATTGGGAAAACTACAAATCAGCAAGACCCAGGCACCCCAAAGTTTAGGGCTGCTCTGTTGACAAGAACCTCCTCTTCGTTACACCTTAAATATCCCAGGAAAGAGAAAAATGGATAAAGAAGTTGTGGTCCTTATGTACAATGGAATATCACTCAGCCATGAAATCAACGTCATAAGGCTAGTAGCAGCATGATGAGTGGATTTAGGTACGACGATTCTAAGTGAAATAAGTCACACAGAAAAAGACACTTATCCTAAGATATCACTTATAGAGGGAATGTAAAAACCGCTACCCTTGAACTGAATTACAAAACAGAACAGAGTCACACGTTTAGAAAACACACTATGGCTGCTTAACGGGAAAGGTGAGGTGGGGTGATGCGTAAAAGAAGGGTTTCAAATTAGCTCAGAGACCGTTCCATAAACCCAATATGTAATAGACACGACCTACTCCTTGCTCAGTGAACTGGACTCAACACCCCCTATTCACCGCCCAAGAATATATCTGACTACTAAGAATCTTAAAACCTATGTATTGATATCTCTCTGTAAGTGAGTCAAGTGGGTGTAAAGTGGCATAAACACAGCAGTGAAAAGCAGCTAAACCCCTTTATAAAAATCAATCACTTTGAAAAACCCGTGAAACAAAGACAGTGAAAGAGAGAGAAATTCTTACTAAATTCGTTCAGGGGCTGTGATGCCACCTGGATTGACCATATCTAGACCCACAGCTGATTGAGACATAAGGGTGGACACTCTTGGGGCTGAGAGGTTTGGTGAGGTTGGGTGAGCAAACGCAGACCCTTTAAAGTAATACTGCGTGGTTCCCATCCCATGGGTCCCAAATCTCCAGGTTCAAGGGCATCTTCCTACTTCGAAAACATGCATGAGAAACCCAGAAGATGGTACACCGTGTGATCGGGAAAGGTTTCTAAAACGCACCTCATTTCTCATCTCCCTGTGCTCGGGTTCGCCATTCCAGCCGCTTTACTAGCAATCTCCCTCCTTGGAGAATCAGCACCTTTAACCTCCTGTTCCGTACAGGTTGCAATTTGTCCTGAGGATGAACGGGAAGAGGGAAAACCAATGAGACACTAGCTCTAGGTGTTGGGACAGGCACAGGTCACTCTATTTTCCCATCAGGAAGAAGAATTAACCACAGGCTCAGCCTGCCTCCCGGGACCAGAATAGGGTCTGAAGCAATCCTGCGCTTTTGCGGCCAGCTCCCAAGAAAGCGAGTGGAAAAATGGAGCTCAGGGGCACTGCAATTCACAAACCTGCAGAGTTAAAAATGATAACTCTCGTCCACAAATATATTGACGGCAGGCAACGAAGAGGATTTGAAAGCAAGGCAGAATTGCAGGAAACAGATTTCAGGAGGTAGATTCGAATCGCCTTTAAAGCACGGGAAAAGCGGCAAAACCTCGACAATGATGCCCTTGGCCAAAAAGGGCGTATGCGTTTTTTCCTGAATATATTCAGGAAAAAACGCATACGCCCTTTTTGGCCAACCAAGCAACCTGGAAAGGCAAATCAGCGCTACAAAGAAGTCTCGCTTCCCATCGGTCAAAAGGGCCATGCTGAATAAAGTGTCAAACCCAGAAATGCAGGACAGGCCATGGAGAAACGGGAGCCTTGCTACGCTGATGGGCGGGATGTAAATTGCCAACAGCCCCTCTGGAGAAGTGTACGGTGTGTCCTGAAACATCGAAAAAACTCAGCTTAGAGAGCATAGGGCACTTCCACTCATGGGCGTATAAATTGGGAAAACTACAAATCAGCAAGACCCAGGCACCCCAAAGTTTAGGGCTGCTCTGTTGACAAGAACCTCCTCTTCGTTACACCTTAAATATCCCAGGAAAGAGAAAAATGGATAAAGAAGTTGTGGTCCTTATGTACAATGGAATATCACTCAGCCATGAAATCAACGTCATAAGGCTAGTAGCAGCATGATGAGTGGATTTAGGTACGACGATTCTAAGTGAAATAAGTCACACAGAAAAAGACACTTATCCTAAGATATCACTTATAGAGGGAATGTAAAAACCGCTACCCTTGAACTGAATTACAAAACAGAACAGAGTCACACGTTTAGAAAACACACTATGGCTGCTTAACGGGAAAGGTGAGGTGGGGTGATGCATAAAAGAAGGGTTTCAAATTAGCTCAGAGACCGTTCCATAAACCCAATATGTAATAGACACGACCTACCCCTTGCTCAGTGAACTGGACTCAACACCCCCTATTCACCGCCCAAGAATATATCTGACTAGTAAGAATCTTACAACCTATGTATTGATATCTCTCTGTAAGTGAGTCAAGTGGGTGTAAAGCGGCATAAACACAGCAGTGAAAAGCAGCTAAACCCCTTTATAAAAATCAATCACTTTGAAAAACCCGTGAAACAAAGACAGTGAAAGAGAGAGAAATTCTTACTAAATTCGTTCAGGGGCTGTGATGCCACCTGGATTGACCATATCTAGACCCACAGCTGATTGAGACATAAGGGTGGACACTCTTGGGGCTGAGAGGTTTGGTGAGGTTGGGTGAGCAAACGCAGACCCTTTAAAGTAATACTGCGTGGTTCCCATCCCATGGGTCCCAAATCTCCAGGTTCAAGGGCATCTTCCTACTTCGAAAACATGCATGAGAAACCCAGAAGATGGTACACCGTGTGATCGGGAAAGGTTTCTAAAACGCACCTCATTTCTCATCTCCCTGTGCTCGGGTTCGCCATTCCAGCCGCTTTACTAGCAATCTCCCTCCTTGGAGAATCAGCACCTTTAACCTCCTGTTCCGTACAGGTTGCAATTTGTCCTGAGGATGAACGGGAAGAGGGGGAACCAATGAGACACTAGCTCTAGGTGTTGGGACAGGCACAGGTCACTCTATTTTCCCATCAGGAAGAAGAATTAACCACAGGCTCAGCCTGCCGCCCGGGACCAGAAGAGGGCCTGAAGCAATCCTGCGTTTTTGCGGCCAGCTCCCAAGAAAGCGAGTGGAAAAATGGAGCTCAGGGGCACTGCAATTCACAAACCTGCAGAGTTATAAATGATAACTCTCGTCCACAAATATATTGACGGCAGACAACGAAGAGGATTTGAAAGCAAGGCAGAATTGCAGGAAACAGATTTCAGGAGGTAGATTCGAATCGCCTTTAAAGCACGGGAAAAGCGGCAAAACCTCGACAATGATGCCCTTGGCCAAAAAGGGCGTATGCGTTTTTTCCTGAATATATTCAGGAAAAAGGGCGTATGCGTTTTTTCCTGAATATTATCAGGAAAAAACGCATACGCCCTTTTTGGCCAACCAAGCAACCTGGAAAGGCAAATCACCGCTACAAAGAAGTCTCGCTTCCCATCGGTCAAAAGGGCCATGCTGAATAAAGTGTCAAACCCAGAAATGCAGGACAGGCCATGGAGAAACGGGAGCCTTGCTACGCTGATGGGCGGGATGTAAATTGCCAACAGCCCCTCTGGAGAAGTGTACGGTGTGTCCTGAAACATCGAAAAAACTCAGCTTAGAGAGCATAGGGCACTTCCACTCATGGGCGTATACATTGGGAAAACTACAAATCAGCAAGACCCAGGCACCCCAAAGTTTAGGGCTGCTCTGTTGACAAGAACCTCCTCTTCGTTACACCTTAAATATCCCAGGAAAGAGAAAAATGGATAAAGAAGTTGTGGTCCTTATGTACAATGGAATATCACTCAGCCATGAAATCAACGTCATAAGGCTAGTAGCAGCATGATGAGTGGATTTAGGTACGACGATTCTAAGTGAAATAAGTCACACAGAAAAAGACACTTATCCTAAGATATCACTTATAGAGGGAATGTAAAAACCGCTACCCTTGAACTGAATTACAAAACAGAACAGAGTCACACGTTTAGAAAACACACTATGGCTGCTTAACGGGAAAGGTGAGGTGGGGTGATGCATAAAAGAAGGGTTTCAAATTAGCTCAGAGACCGTTCCATAAACCCAATATGTAATAGACACGACCTACCCCTTGCTCAGTGAACTGGACTCAACACCCCCTATTCACCGCCCAAGAATATATCTGACTAGTAAGAATCTTACAACCTATGTATTGATATCTCTCTGTAAGTGAGTCAAGTGGGTGTAAAGCGGCATAAACACAGCAGTGAAAAGCAGCTAAACCCCTTTATAAAAATCAATCACTTTGAAAAACCCGTGAAACAAAGACAGTGAAAGAGAGAGAAATTCTTACTAAATTCGTTCAGGGGCTGTGATGCCACCTGGATTGACCATATCTAGACCCACAGCTGATTGAGACATAAGGGTGGACACTCTTGGGGCTGAGAGGTTTGGTGAGGTTGGGTGAGCAAACGCAGACCCTTTAAAGTAATACTGCGTGGTTCCCATCCCATGGGTCCCAAATCTCCAGGTTCAAGGGCATCTTCCTACTTCGAAAACATGCATGAGAAACCCAGAAGATGGTACACCGTGTGATCGGGAAAGGTTTCTAAAACGCACCTCATTTCTCATCTCCCTGTGCTCGGGTTCGCCATTCCAGCCGCTTTACTAGCAATCTCCCTCCTTGGAGAATCAGCACCTTTAACCTCCTGTTCCGTACAGGTTGCAATTTGTCCTGAGGATGAACGGGAAGAGGGGGAACCAATGAGACACTAGCTCTAGGTGTTGGGACAGGCACAGGTCACTCTATTTTCCCATCAGGAAGAAGAATTAACCACAGGCTCAGCCTGCCGCCCGGGACCAGAAGAGGGCCTGAAGCAATCCTGCGTTTTTGCGGCCAGCTCCCAAGAAAGCGAGTGGAAAAATGGAGCTCAGGGGCACTGCAATTCACAAACCTGCAGAGTTATAAATGATAACTCTCGTCCACAAATATATTGACGGCAGACAACGAAGAGGATTTGAAAGCAAGGCAGAATTGCAGGAAACAGATTTCAGGAGGTAGATTCGAATCGCCTTTAAAGCACGGGAAAAGCGGCAAAACCTCGACAATGATGCCCTTGGCCAAAAAGGGCGTATGCGTTTTTTCCTGAATATATTCAGGAAAAAGGGCGTATGCGTTTTTTCCTGAATATTATCAGGAAAAAACGCATACGCCCTTTTTGGCCAACCAAGCAACCTGGAAAGGCAAATCACCGCTACAAAGAAGTCTCGCTTCCCATCGGTCAAAAGGGCCATGCTGAATAAAGTGTCAAACCCAGAAATGCAGGACAGGCCATGGAGAAACGGGAGCCTTGCTACGCTGATGGGCGGGATGTAAATTGCCAACAGCCCCTCTGGAGAAGTGTACGGTGTGTCCTGAAACATCGAAAAAACTCAGCTTAGAGAGCATAGGGCACTTCCACTCATGGGCGTATACATTGGGAAAACTACAAATCAGCAAGACCCAGGCACCCCAAAGTTTAGGGCTGCTCTGTTGACAAGAACCTCCTCTTCGTTACACCTTAAATATCCCAGGAAAGAGAAAAATGGATAAAGAAGTTGTGGTCCTTATGTACAATGGAATATCACTCAGCCATGAAATCAACGTCATAAGGCTAGTAGCAGCATGATGAGTGGATTTAGGTACGACGATTCTAAGTGAAATAAGTCACACAGAAAAAGACACTTATCCTAAGATATCACTTATAGAGGGAATGTAAAAACCGCTACCCTTGAACTGAATTACAAAACAGAACAGAGTCACACGTTTAGAAAACACACTATGGCTGCTTAACGGGAAAGGTGAGGTGGGGTGATGCATAAAAGAAGGGTTTCAAATTAGCTCAGAGACCGTTCCATAAACCCAATATGTAATAGACACGACCTACTCCTTGCTCAGTGAACTGGACTCAACACCCCCTATTCACCGCCCAAGAATATATCTGACTAGTAAGAATCTTAAAACCTATGTATTGATATCTCTCTGTAAGTGAGTCAAGTGGGTGTAAAGCGGCATAAACACAGCAGTGAAAAGCAGCTAAACCCCTTTATAAAAATCAATCACTTTGAAAAACCCGTGAAACAAAGACAGTGAAAGAGAGAGAAATTCTTACTAAATTCGTTCAGGGGCTGTGATGCCACCTGGATTGACCATATCTAGACCCACAGCTGATTGAGACATAAGGGTGGACACTCTTGGGGCTGAGAGGTTTGGTGAGGTTGAGTGAGCAAACGCAGACCCTTTAAAGTAATACTGCGTGGTTCCCATCCCATGGGTCCCAAATCTCCAGGTTCAAGGGCATCTTCCTACTTCGAAAACATGCATGAGAAACCCAGAAGATGGTACACCGTGTGATCGGGAAAGGTTTCTAAAACGCACCTCATTTCTCATCTCCCTGTGCTCGGGTTTGCCATTCCAGCCGCTTTACTAGCAATCTCCCTCCTTGGAGAATCAGCACCTTTAACCTCCTGTTCCGTACAGGTTGCAATTTGTCCTGAGGATGAACGGGAAGAGGGGGAACCAATGAGACACTAGCTCTAGGTGTTGGGACAGGCACAGGTCACTCTATTTTCCCATCAGGAAGAAGAATTAACAACAGGCTCAGCCTGCCGCCCGGGACCAGAATAGGGTCTGAAGCAATCCTGCGCTTTTGCGGCCAGCTCCCAAGAAAGCGAGTGGAAAAATGGAGCTCAGGGGCACTGCAATTCACAAACCTGCAGAGTTATAAATGATAACTCTCGTCCACAAATATATTGACGGCAGACAACGAAGAGGATTTGAAAGCAAGGCAGAATTGCAGGAAACAGATTTCAGGAGGTAGATTCGAATCGCCTTTAAAGCACGGGAAAAACGGCAAAACCTCGACAATGATGCCCTTGGCCAAAAAGGGCGTATGCGTTTTTTCCTGAATATATTCAGGAAAAAACGCATACGCCCTTTTTGGCCAACCAAGCAACCTGGAAAGGCAAATCAGCGCTACAAAGAAGTCTCGCTTCCCATCGGTCAAAAGGGCCATGCTGAATAAAGTGTCAAACCCAGAAATGCAGGACAGGCCATGGAGAAACGGGAGCCTTGCTACGCTGATGGGCGGGATGTAAATTGCCAACAGCCCCTCTGGAGAAGTGTACGGTGTGTCCTGAAACATCGAAAAAACTCAGCTTAGAGAGCATAGGGCACTTCCACTCATGGGCGTATACATTGGGAAAACTACAAATCAGCAAGACCCAGGCACCCCAAAGTTTAGGGCTGCTCTGTTGACAAGAACCTCCTCTTCGTTACACCTTAAATATCCCAGGAAAGAGAAAAATGGATAAAGAAGTTGTGGTCCTTATGTACAATGGAATATCACTCAGCCATGAAATCAACGTCATAAGGCTAGTAGCAGCATGATGAGTGGATTTAGGTACGACGATTCTAAGTGAAATAAGTCACACAGAAAAAGACACTTATCCTAAGATATCACTTATAGAGGGAATGTAAAAACCGCTACCCTTGAACTGAATTACAAAACAGAACAGAGTCACACGTTTAGAAAACACACTATGGCTGCTTAACGGGAAAGGTGAGGTGGGGTGATGCGTAAAAGAAGGGTTTCAAATTAGCTCAGAGACCGTTCCATAAACCCAATATGTAATAGACACGACCTACTCCTTGCTCAGTGAACTGGACTCAACACCCCCTATTCACCGCCCAAGAATATATCTGACTACTAAGAATCTTAAAACCTATGTATTGATATCTCTCTGTAAGTGAGTCAAGTGGGTGTAAAGCGGCATAAACACAGCAGTGAAAAGCAGCTAAACCCCTTTATAAAAATCAATCACTTTGAAAAACCCGTGAAACAAAGACAGTGAAAGAGAGAGAAATTCTTACTAAATTCGTTCAGGGGCTGTGATGCCACCTGGATTGACCATATCTAGACCCACAGCTGATTGAGACATAAGGGTGGACACTCTTGGGGCTGAGAGGTTTGGTGAGGTTGGGTGAGCAAACGCAGACCCTTTAAAGTAATACTGCGTGGTTCCCATCCCATGGGTCCCAAATCTCCAGGTTCAAGGGCATCTTCCTACTTCGAAAACATGCATGAGAAACCCAGAAGATGGTACACCGTGTGATCGGGAAAGGTTTCTAAAACGCACCTCATTTCTCATCTCCCTGTGCTCGGGTTCGCCATTCCAGCCGCTTTACTAGCAATCTCCCTCCTTGGAGAATCAGCACCTTTAACCTCCTGTTCCGTACAGGTTGCAATTTGTCCTGAGGATGAACGGGAAGAGGGGGAACCAATGAGACACTAGCTCTAGGTGTTGGGACAGGCACAGGTCACTCTATTTTCCCATCAGGAAGAAGAATTAACCACAGGCTCAGCCTGCCGCCCGGGACCAGAAGAGGGCCTGAAGCAATCCTGCGCTTTTGCGGCCAGCTCCCAAGAAAGCGAGTGGAAAAATGGAGCTCAGGGGCACTGCAATTCACAAACCTGCAGAGTTATAAATGATAACTCTCGTCCACAAATATATTGACGGCAGGCAACGAAGAGGATTTGAAAGCAAGGCAGAATTGCAGGAAACAGATTTCAGGAGGTAGATTCGAATCGCCTTTAAAGCACGGGAAAAGCGGCAAAACCTCGACAATGATGCCCTTGGCCAAAAAGGGCGTATGCGTTTTTTCCTGAATATATTCAGGAAAAAACGCATACGCCCTTTTTGGCCAACCAAGCAACCTGGAAAGGCAAATCAGCGCTACAAAGAAGTCTCGCTTCCCATCGGTCAAAAGGGCCATGCTGAATAAAGTGTCAAACCCAGAAATGCAGGACAGGCCATGGAGAAACGGGAGCCTTGCTACGCTGATGGGCGGGATGTAAATTGCCAACAGCCCCTCTGGAGAAGTGTACGGTGTGTCCTGAAACCTCGAAAAAACTCAGCTTAGAGAGCATAGGGCACTTCCACTCATGGGCGTATACATTGGGAAAACTACAAATCAGCAAGACCCAGGCACCCCAAAGTTTAGGGCTGCTCTGTTGACAAGAACCTCCTCTTCGTTACACCTTAAATATCCCAGGAAAGGGAAAAATGGATAAAGAAGTTGTGGTCCTTATGTACAATGGAATATCACTCAGCCATGAAATCAACGTCATAAGGCTAGTAGCAGCATGATGAGTGGATTTAGGTACGACGATTCTAAGTGAAATAAGTCACACAGAAAAAGACACTTATCCTAAGATATCACTTATAGAGGGAATGTAAAAACCGCTACCCTTGAACTGAATTACAAAACAGAACAGAGTCACACGTTTAGAAAACACACTATGGCTGCTTAACGGGAAAGGTGAGGTGGGGTGATGCGTAAAAGAAGGGTTTCAAATTGGCTCAGAGACCGTTCCATAAACCCAATATGTAATAGACACGACCTACTCCTTGCTCAGTGAACTGGACTCAACACCCCCTATTCACTGCCCAAGAATATATCTGACTACTAAGAATCTTAAAACCTATGTATTGATATCTCTCTGTAAGTGAGTCAAGTGGGTGTAAAGCGGCATAAACACAGCACTGAAAAGCAGCTAAACCCCTTTATAAAAATCAATCACTTTGAAAAACCCGTGAAACAAAGACAGTGAAAGAGAGAGAAATTCTTACTAAATTCGTTCAGGGGCTGTGATGCCACCTGGATTGACCATATCTAGACCCACAGCTGATTGAGACATAAGGGTGGACACTCTTGGGGCTGAGAGGTTTGGTGAGGTTGGGTGAGCAAACGCAGACCCTTTAAAGTAATACTGCGTGGTTCCCATCCCATGGGTCCCAAATCTCCAGGTTCAAGGGCATCTTCCTACTTCGAAAACATGCATGAGAAACCCAGAAGATGGTACACCGTGTGATCGGGAAAGGTTTCTAAAACGCACCTCATTTCTCATCTCCCTGTGCTCGGGTTCGCCATTCCAGCCGCTTTACTAGCAATCTCCCTCCTTGGAGAATCAGCACCTTTAACCTCCTGTTCCGTACAGGTTGCAATTTGTCCTGAGGATGAACGGGAAGAGGGGGAACCAATGAGACACTAGCTCTAGGTGTTGGGACAGGCACAGGTCACTCTATTTTCCCATCAGGAAGAAGAATTAACCACAGGCTCAGCCTGCCGCCCGGGACCAGAAGAGGGCCTGAAGCAATCCTGCGCTTTTGCGGCCAGCTCCCAAGAAAGCGAGTGGAAAAATGGAGCTCAGGGGCACTGCAATTCACAAACCTGCAGAGTTATAAATGATAACTCTCGTCCACAAATATATTGACGGCAGGCAACGAAGAGGATTTGAAAGCAAGGCAGAATTGCAGGAAACAGATTTCAGGAGGTAGATTCGAATCGCCTTTAAAGCACGGGAAAAGCGGCAAAACCTCGACAATGATGCCCTTGGCCAAAAAGGGCGTATGCGTTTTTTCCTGAATATATTCAGGAAAAAACGCATACGCCCTTTTTGGCCAACCAAGCAACCTGGAAAGGCAAATCAGCGCTACAAAGAAGTCTCGCTTCCCATCGGTCAAAAGGGCCATGCTGAATAAAGTGTCAAACCCAGAAATGCAGGACAGGCCATGGAGAAACGGGAGCCTTGCTACGCTGATGGGCGGGATGTAAATTGCCAACAGCCCCTCTGGAGAAGTGTACGGTGTGTCCTGAAACCTCGAAAAAACTCAGCTTAGAGAGCATAGGGCACTTCCACTCATGGGCGTATACATTGGGAAAACTACAAATCAGCAAGACCCAGGCACCCCAAAGTTTAGGGCTGCTCTGTTGACAAGAACCTCCTCTTCGTTACACCTTAAATATCCCAGGAAAGAGAAAAATGGATAAAGAAGTTGTGGTCCTTATGTACAATGGAATATCACTCAGCCATGAAATCAACGTCATAAGGCTAGTAGCAGCATGATGAGTGGATTTAGGTACGACGATTCTAAGTGAAATAAGTCACACAGAAAAAGACACTTATCCTAAGATATCACTTATAGAGGGAATGTAAAAACCGCTACCCTTGAACTGAATTACCAAACAGAACAGAGTCACACGTTTAGAAAACACACTATGGCTGCTTAACGGGAAAGGTGAGGTGGGGTGATGCGTAAAAGAAGGGTTTCAAATTAGCTCAGAGACCGTTCCATAAACCCAATATGTAATAGACACGACCTACTCCTTGCTCAGTGAACTGGACTCAACACCCCCTATTCACCGCCCAAGAATATATCTGACTACTAAGAATCTTACAACCTATGTATTGATATCTCTCTGTAAGTGAGTCAAGTGGGGGTAAAGCGGCATAAACACAGCAGTGAAAAGCAGCTAAACCCCTTTATAAAAATCAATCACTTTGAAAAACCCGTGAAACAAAGACAGTGAAAGAGAGAGAAATTCTTACTAAATTCGTTCAGGGGCTGTGATGCCACCTGGATTGACCATATCTAGACCCACAGCTGATTGAGACATAAGGGTGGACACTCTTGGGGCTGAGAGGTTTGGTGAGGTTGGGTGAGCAAACGCAGACCCTTTAAAGTAATACTGCGTGGTTCCCATCCCATGGGTCCCAAATCTCCAGGTTCAAGGGCATCTTCCTACTTCGAAAACATGCATGAGAAACCCAGAAGATGGTACACCGTGTGATCGGGAAAGGTTTCTAAAACGCACCTCATTTCTCATCTCCCTGTGCTCGGGTTCGCCATTCCAGCCGCTTTACTAGCAATCTCCCTCCTTGGAGAATCAGCACCTTTAACCTCCTGTTCCGTACAGGTTGCAATTTGTCCTGAGGATGAACGGGAAGAGGGGGAACCAATGAGACACTAGCTCTAGGTGTTGGGACAGGCACAGGTCACTCTATTTTCCCATCAGGAAGAAGAATTAACCACAGGCTCAGCCTGCCGCCCGGGACCAGAAGAGGGCCTGAAGCAATCCTGCGCTTTTGCGGCCAGCTCCCAAGAAAGCGAGTGGAAAAATGGAGCTCAGGGGCACTGCAATTCACACACCTGCAGAGTTATAAATGATAACTCTCGTCCACAAATATATTGACGGCAGGCAACGAAGAGGATTTGAAAGCAAGGCAGAATTGCAGGAAACAGATTTCAGGAGGTAGATTCGAATCGCCTTTAAAGCACGGGAAAAGCGGCAAAACCTCGACAATGATGCCCTTGGCCAAAAAGGGCGTATGCGTTTTTTCCTGAATATATTCAGGAAAAAACGCATACGCCCTTTTTGGCCAACCAAGCAACCTGGAAAGGCAAATCAGCGCTACAAAGAAGTCTCGCTTCCCATCGGTCAAAAGGGCCATGCTGAATAAAGTGTCAAACCCAGAAATGCAGGACAGGCCATGGAGAAACGGGAGCCTTGCTACGCTGATGGGCGGGATGTAAATTGCCAACAGCCCCTCTGGAGAAGTGTACGGTGTGTCCTGAAACCTCGAAAAAACTCAGCTTAGAGAGCATAGGGCACTTCCACTCATGGGCGTATACATTGGGAAAACTACAAATCAGCAAGACCCAGGCACCCCAAAGTTTAGGGCTGCTCTGTTGACAAGAACCTCCTCTTCGTTACACCTTAAATATCCCAGGAAAGAGAAAAATGGATAAAGAAGTTGTGGTCCTTATGTACAATGGAATATCACTCAGCCATGAAATCAACGTCATAAGGCTAGTAGCAGCATGATGAGTGGATTTAGGTACGACGATTCTAAGTGAAATAAGTCACACAGAAAAAGACACTTATCCTAAGATATCACTTATAGAGGGAATGTAAAAACCGCTACCCTTGAACTGAATTACCAAACAGAACAGAGTCACACGTTTAGAAAACACACTATGGCTGCTTAACGGGAAAGGTGAGGTGGGGTGATGCGTAAAAGAAGGGTTTCAAATTAGCTCAGAGACCGTTCCATAAACCCAATATGTAATAGACACGACCTACTCCTTGCTCAGTGAACTGGACTCAACACCCCCTATTCACCGCCCAAGAATATATCTGACTACTAAGAATCTTAAAACCTATGTATTGATATCTCTCTGTAAGTGAGTCAAGTGGGGGTAAAGCGGCATAAACACAGCAGTGAAAAGCAGCTAAACCCCTTTATAAAAATCAATCACTTTGAAAAACCCGTGAAACAAAGACAGTGAAAGAGAGAGAAATTCTTACTAAATTCGTTCAGGGGCTGTGATGCCACCTGGATTGACCATATCTAGACCCACAGCTGATTGAGACATAAGGGTGGACACTCTTGGGGCTGAGAGGTTTGGTGAGGTTGGGTGAGCAAACGCAGACCCTTTAAAGTAATACTGCGTGGTTCCCATCCCATGGGTCCCAAATCTCCAGGTTCAAGGGCATCTTCCTACTTCGAAAACATGCATGAGAAACCCAGAAGATGGTACACCGTGTGATCGGGAAAGGTTTCTAAAACGCACCTCATTTCTCATCTCCCTGTGCTCGGGTTCGCCATTCCAGCCGCTTTACTAGCAATCTCCCTCCTTGGAGAATCAGCACCTTTAACCTCCTGTTCCGTACAGGTTGCAATTTGTCCTGAGGATGAACGGGAAGAGGGGGAACCAATGAGACACTAGCTCTAGGTGTTGGGACAGGCACAGGTCACTCTATTTTCCCATCAGGAAGAAGAATTAACCACAGGCTCAGCCTGCCGCCCGGGACCAGAAGAGGGCCTGAAGCAATCCTGCGCTTTTGCGGCCAGCTCCCAAGAAAGCGAGTGGAAAAATGGAGCTCAGGGGCACTGCAATTCACAAACCTGCAGAGTTATAAATGATAACTCTCGTCCACAAATATATTGACGGCAGGCAACGAAGAGGATTTGAAAGCAAGGCAGAATTGCAGGAAACAGATTTCAGGAGGTAGATTCGAATCGCCTTTAAAGCACGGGAAAAGCGGCAAAACCTCGACAATGATGCCCTTGGCCAAAAAGGGCGTATGCGTTTTTTCCTGAATATATTCAGGAAAAAACGCATACGCCCTTTTTGGCCAACCAAGCAACCTGGAAAGGCAAATCAGCGCTACAAAGAAGTCTCGCTTCCCATCGGTCAAAAGGGCCATGCTGAATAAAGTGTCAAACCCAGAAATGCAGGACAGGCCATGGAGAAACGGGAGCCTTGCTACGCTGATGGGCGGGATGTAAATTGCCAACAGCCCCTCTGGAGAAGTGTACGGTGTGTCCTGAAACCTCGAAAAAACTCAGCTTAGAGAGCATAGGGCACTTCCACTCATGGGCGTATACATTGGGAAAACTACAAATCAGCAAGACCCAGGCACCCCAAAGTTTAGGGCTGCTCTGTTGACAAGAACCTCCTCTTCGTTACACCTTAAATATCCCAGGAAAGAGAAAAATGGATAAAGAAGTTGTGGTCCTTATGTACAATGGAATATCACTCAGCCATGAAATCAACGTCATAAGGCTAGTAGCAGCATGATGAGTGGATTTAGGTACGACGATTCTAAGTGAAATAAGTCACACAGAAAAAGACACTTATCCTAAGATATCACTTATAGAGGCAATGTAAAAACCGCTACCCTTGAACTGAATTACAAAACAGAACAGAGTCACACGTTTAGAAAACACACTATGGCTGCTTAACGGGAAAGGTGAGGTGGGGTGATGCGTAAAAGAAGGGTTTCAAATTAGCTCAGAGACCGTTCCATAAACCCAATATGTAATAGACACGACCTACTCCTTGCTCAGTGAACTGGACTCAACACCCCCTATTCACCGCCCAAGAATATATCTGACTACTAAGAATCTTAAAACCTATGTATTGATATCTCTCTGTAAGTGAGTCAAGTGGGGGTAAAGCGGCATAAACACAGCAGTGAAAAGCAGCTAAACCCCTTTATAAAAATCAATCACTTTGAAAAACCCGTGAAACAAAGACAGTGAAAGAGAGAGAAATTCTTACTAAATTCGTTCAGGGGCTGTGATGCCACCTGGATTGACCATATCTAGACCCACAGCTGATTGAGACATAAGGGTGGACACTCTTGGGGCTGAGAGGTTTGGTGAGGTTGGGTGAGCAAACGCAGACCCTTTAAAGTAATACTGCGTGGTTCCCATCCCATGGGTCCCAAATCTCCAGGTTCAAGGGCATCTTCCTACTTCGAAAACATGCATGAGAAACCCAGAAGATGGTACACCGTGTGATCGGGAAAGGTTTCTAAAACGCACCTCATTTCTCATCTCCCTGTGCTCGGGTTCGCCATTCCAGCCGCTTTACTAGCAATCTCCCTCCTTGGAGAATCAGCACCTTTAACCTCCTGTTCCGTACAGGTTGCAATTTGTCCTGAGGATGAACGGGAAGAGGGGGAACCAATGAGACACTAGCTCTAGGTGTTGGGACAGGCACAGGTCACTCTATTTTCCCATCAGGAAGAAGAATTAACCACAGGCTCAGCCTGCCGCCCGGGACCAGAAGAGGGCCTGAAGCAATCCTGCGCTTTTGCGGCCAGCTCCCAAGAAAGCGAGTGGAAAAATGGAGCTCAGGGGCACTGCAATTCACACACCTGCAGAGTTATAAATGATAACTCTCGTCCACAAATATATTGACGGCAGGCAACGAAGAGGATTTGAAAGCAAGGCAGAATTGCAGGAAACAGATTTCAGGAGGTAGATTCGAATCGCCTTTAAAGCACGGGAAAAGCGGCAAAACCTCGACAATGATGCCCTTGGCCAAAAAGGGCGTATGCGTTTTTTCCTGAATATATTCAGGAAAAAACGCATACGCCCTTTTTGGCCAACCAAGCAACCTGGAAAGGCAAATCAGCGCTACAAAGAAGTCTCGCTTCCCATCGGTCAAAAGGGCCATGCTGAATAAAGTGTCAAACCCAGAAATGCAGGACAGGCCATGGAGAAACGGGAGCCTTGCTACGCTGATGGGCGGGATGTAAATTGCCAACAGCCCCTCTGGAGAAGTGTACGGTGTGTCCTGAAACCTCGAAAAAACTCAGCTTAGAGAGCATAGGGCACTTCCACTCATGGGCGTATACATTGGGAAAACTACAAATCAGCAAGACCCAGGCACCCCAAAGTTTAGGGCTGCTCTGTTGACAAGAACCTCCTCTTCGTTACACCTTAAATATCCCAGGAAAGAGAAAAATGGATAAAGAAGTTGTGGTCCTTATGTACAATGGAATATCACTCAGCCATGAAATCAACGTCATAAGGCTAGTAGCAGCATGATGAGTGGATTTAGGTACGACGATTCTAAGTGAAATAAGTCACACAGAAAAAGACACTTATCCTAAGATATCACTTATAGAGGGAATGTAAAAACCGCTACCCTTGAACTGAATTACAGAACAGAACAGAGTCACACGTTTAGAAAACACACTATGGCTGCTTAACGGGAAAGGTGAGGTGGGGTGATGCGTAAAAGAAGGGTTTCAAATTAGCTCAGAGACCGTTCCATAAACCCAATATGTAATAGACACGACCTACTCCTTGCTCAGTGAACTGGACTCAACACCCCCTATTCACCGCCCAAGAATATATCTGACTACTAAGAATCTTACAACCTATGTATTGATATCTCTCTGTAAGTGAGTCAAGTGGGGGTAAAGCGGCATAAACACAGCAGTGAAAAGCAGCTAAACCCCTTTATAAAAATCAATCACTTTGAAAAACCCGTGAAACAAAGACAGTGAAAGAGAGAGAAATTCTTACTAAATTCGTTCAGGGGCTGTGATGCCACCTGGATTGACCATATCTAGACCCACAGCTGATTGAGACATAAGGGTGGACACTCTTGGGGCTGAGAGGTTTGGTGAGGTTGGGTGAGCAAACGCAGACCCTTTAGAGTAATACTGCGTGGTTCCCATCCCATGGGTCCCAAATCTCCAGGTTCAAGGGCATCTTCCTACTTCGAAAACATGCATGAGAAACCCAGAAGATGGTACACCGTGTGATCGGGAAAGGTTTCTAAAACGCACCTCATTTCTCATCTCCCTGTGCTCGGGTTCGCCATTCCAGCCGCTTTACTAGCAATCTCCCTCCTTGGAGAATCAGCACCTTTAACCTCCTGTTCCGTACAGGTTGCAATTTGTCCTGAGGATGAACGGGAAGAGGGGGAACCAATGAGACACTAGCTCTAGGTGTTGGGACAGGCACAGGTCACTCTATTTTCCCATCAGGAAGAAGAATTAACCACACGCTCAGCCTGCCGCCCGGGACCAGAAGAGGGCCTGAAGCAATCCTGCGTTTTTGCGGCCAGCTCCCAAGAAAGCGAGTGGAAAAATGGAGCTCAGGGGCACTGCAATTCACAAACCTGCAGAGTTATAAATGATAACTCTCGTCCACAAATATATTGACGGCAGACAACGAAGAGGATTTGAAAGCAAGGCAGAATTGCAGGAAACAGATTTCAGGAGGTAGATTCGAATCGCCTTTAAAGCACGGGAAAAGCGGCAAAACCTCGACAATGATGCCCTTGGCCAAAAAGGGCGTATGCGTTTTTTCCTGAATATATTCAGGAAAAAGGGCGTATGCGTTTTTTCCTGAATATATTCAGGAAAAAACGCATACGCCCTTTTTGACCAACCAAGCAACCTGGAAAGGCAAATCAGCGCTACAAAGAAGTCTCGCTTCCCATCGGTCAAAAGGGCCATGCTGAATAAAGTGTCAAACCCAGAAATGCAGGACAGGCCATGGAGAAACGGGAGCCTTGCTACGCTGATGGGCGGGATGTAAATTGCCAACAGCCCCTCTGGAGAAGTGTACGGTGTGTCCTGAAACCTCGAAAAAACTCAGCTTAGAGAGCATAGGGCACTTCCACTCATGGGCGTATACATTGGGAAAACTACAAATCAGCAAGACCCAGGCACCCCAAAGTTTAGGGCTGCTCTGTTGACAAGAACCTCCTCTTCGTTACACCTTAAATATCCCAGGAAAGAGAAAAATGGATAAAGAAGTTGTGGTCCTTATGTACAATGGAATATCACTCAGCCATGAAATCAACGTCATAAGGCTAGTAGCAGCATGATGAGTGGATTTAGGTACGACGATTCTAAGTGAAATAAGTCACACAGAAAAAGACACTTATCCTAAGATATCACTTATAGAGGGAATGTAAAAACCGCTACCCTTGAACTGAATTACAAAACAGAACAGAGTCACACGTTTAGAAAACACACTATGGCTGCTTAACGGGAAAGGTGAGGTGGGGTGATGCATAAAAGAAGGGTTTCAAATTAGCTCAGAGACCGTTCCATAAACCCAATATGTAATAGACACGACCTACTCCTTGCTCAGTGAACTGGACTCAACACCCCCTATTCACCGCCCAAGAATATATCTGACTAGTAAGAATCTTAAAACCTATGTATTGATATCTCTCTGTAAGTGAGTCAAGTGGGTGTAAAGCGGCATAAACACAGCAGTGAAAAGCAGCTAAACCCCTTTATAAAAATCAATCACTTTGAAAAACCCGTGAAACAAAGACAGTGAAAGAGAGAGAAATTCTTACTAAATTCGTTCAGGGGCTGTGATGCCACCTGGATTGACCATATCTAGACCCACAGCTGATTGAGACATAAGGGTGGACACTCTTGGGGCTGAGAGGTTTGGTGAGGTTGGGTGAGCAAACGCAGACCCTTTAAAGTAATACTGCGTGGTTCCCATCCCATGGGTCCCAAATCTCCAGGTTCAAGGGCATCTTCCTACTTCGAAAACATGCATGAGAAACCCAGAAGATGGTACACCGTGTGATCGGGAAAGGTTTCTAAAACGCACCTCATTTCTCATCTCCCTGTGCTCGGGTTCGCCATTCCAGCCGCTTTACTAGCAATCTCCCTCCTTGGAGAATCAGCACCTTTAACCTCCTGTTCCGTACAGGTTGCAATTTGTCCTGAGGATGAACGGGAAGAGGGGGAACCAATGAGACACTAGCTCTAGGTGTTGGGACAGGCACAGGTCACTCTATTTTCCCATCAGGAAGAAGAATTAACCACAGGCTCAGCCTGCCGCCCGGGACCAGAAGAGGGCCTGAAGCAATCCTGCGCTTTTGCGGCCAGCTCCCAAGAAAGCGAGTGGAAAAATGGAGCTCAGGGGCACTGCAATTCACACACCTGCAGAGTTATAAATGATAACTCTCGTCCACAAATATATTGACGGCAGGCAACGAAGAGGATTTGAAAGCAAGGCAGAATTGCAGGAAACAGATTTCAGGAGGTAGATTCGAATCGCCTTTAAAGCACGGGAAAAGCGGCAAAACCTCGACAATGATGCCCTTGGCCAAAAAGGGCGTATGCGTTTTTTCCTGAATATATTCAGGAAAAAACGCATACGCCCTTTTTGGCCAACCAAGCAACCTGGAAAGGCAAATCAGCGCTACAAAGAAGTCTCGCTTCCCATCGGTCAAAAGGGCCATGCTGAATAAAGTGTCAAACCCAGAAATGCAGGACAGGCCATGGAGAAACGGGAGCCTTGCTACGCTGATGGGCGGGATGTAAATTGCCAACAGCCCCTCTGGAGAAGTGTACGGTGTGTCCTGAAACCTCGAAAAAACTCAGCTTAGAGAGCATAGGGCACTTCCACTCATGGGCGTATACATTGGGAAAACTACAAATCAGCAAGACCCAGGCACCCCAAAGTTTAGGGCTGCTCTGTTGACAAGAACCTCCTCTTCGTTACACCTTAAATATCCCAGGAAAGAGAAAAATGGATAAAGAAGTTGTGGTCCTTATGTACAATGGAATATCACTCAGCCATGAAATCAACGTCATAAGGCTAGTAGCAGCATGATGAGTGGATTTAGGTACGACGATTCTAAGTGAAATAAGTCACACAGAAAAAGACACTTATCCTAAGATATCACTTATAGAGGGAATGTAAAAACCGCTACCCTTGAACTGAATTACCAAACAGAACAGAGTCACACGTTTAGAAAACACACTATGGCTGCTTAACGGGAAAGGTGAGGTGGGGTGATGCGTAAAAGAAGGGTTTCAAATTAGCTCAGAGACCGTTCCATAAACCCAATATGTAATAGACACGACCTACTCCTTGCTCAGTGAACTGGACTCAACACCCCCTATTCACCGCCCAAGAATATATCTGACTACTAAGAATCTTAAAACCTATGTATTGATATCTCTCTGTAAGTGAGTCAAGTGGGGGTAAAGCGGCATAAACACAGCAGTGAAAAGCAGCTAAACCCCTTTATAAAAATCAATCACTTTGAAAAACCCGTGAAACAAAGACAGTGAAAGAGAGAGAAATTCTTACTAAATTCGTTCAGGGGCTGTGATGCCACCTGGATTGACCATATCTAGACCCACAGCTGATTGAGACATAAGGGTGGACACTCTTGGGGCTGAGAGGTTTGGTGAGGTTGGGTGAGCAAACGCAGACCCTTTAAAGTAATACTGCGTGGTTCCCATCCCATGGGTCCCAAATCTCCAGGTTCAAGGGCATCTTCCTACTTCGAAAACATGCATGAGAAACCCAGAAGATGGTACACCGTGTGATCGGGAAAGGTTTCTAAAACGCACCTCATTTCTCATCTCCCTGTGCTCGGGTTCGCCATTCCAGCCGCTTTACTAGCAATCTCCCTCCTTGGAGAATCAGCACCTTTAACCTCCTGTTCCGTACAGGTTGCAATTTGTCCTGAGGATGAACGGGAAGAGGGGGAACCAATGAGACACTAGCTCTAGGTGTTGGGACAGGCACAGGTCACTCTATTTTCCCATCAGGAAGAAGAATTAACCACAGGCTCAGCCTGCCGCCCGGGACCAGAAGAGGGCCTGAAGCAATCCTGCGCTTTTGCGGCCAGCTCCCAAGAAAGCGAGTGGAAAAATGGAGCTCAGGGGCACTGCAATTCACAAACCTGCAGAGTTATAAATGATAACTCTCGTCCACAAATATATTGACGGCAGGCAACGAAGAGGATTTGAAAGCAAGGCAGAATTGCAGGAAACAGATTTCAGGAGGTAGATTCGAATCGCCTTTAAAGCACGGGAAAAGCGGCAAAACCTCGACAATGATGCCCTTGGCCAAAAAGGGCGTATGCGTTTTTTCCTGAATATATTCAGGAAAAAACGCATACGCCCTTTTTGGCCAACCAAGCAACCTGGAAAGGCAAATCAGCGCTACAAAGAAGTCTCGCTTCCCATCGGTCAAAAGGGCCATGCTGAATAAAGTGTCAAACCCAGAAATGCAGGACAGGCCATGGAGAAACGGGAGCCTTGCTACGCTGATGGGCGGGATGTAAATTGCCAACAGCCCCTCTGGAGAAGTGTACGGTGTGTCCTGAAACCTCGAAAAAACTCAGCTTAGAGAGCATAGGGCACTTCCACTCATGGGCGTATACATTGGGAAAACTACAAATCAGCAAGACCCAGGCACCCCAAAGTTTAGGGCTGCTCTGTTGACAAGAACCTCCTCTTCGTTACACCTTAAATATCCCAGGAAAGAGAAAAATGGATAAAGAAGTTGTGGTCCTTATGTACAATGGAATATCACTCAGCCATGAAATCAACGTCATAAGGCTAGTAGCAGCATGATGAGTGGATTTAGGTACGACAATTCTAAGTGAAATAAGTCACACAGAAAAAGACACTTATCCTAAGATATCACTTATAGAGGCAATGTAAAAACCGCTACCCTTGAACTGAATTACAAAACAGAACAGAGTCACACGTTTAGAAAACACACTATGGCTGCTTAACGGGAAAGGTGAGGTGGGGTGATGCGTAAAAGAAGGGTTTCAAATTAGCTCAGAGACCGTTCCATAAACCCAATATGTAATAGACACGACCTACTCCTTGCTCAGTGAACTGGACTCAACACCCCCTATTCACCGCCCAAGAATATATCTGACTACTAAGAATCTTAAAACCTATGTATTGATATCTCTCTGTAAGTGAGTCAAGTGGGGGTAAAGCGGCATAAACACAGCAGTGAAAAGCAGCTAAACCCCTTTATAAAAATCAATCACTTTGAAAAACCCGTGAAACAAAGACAGTGAAAGAGAGAGAAATTCTTACTAAATTCGTTCAGGGGCTGTGATGCCACCTGGATTGACCATATCTAGACCCACAGCTGATTGAGACATAAGGGTGGACACTCTTGGGGCTGAGAGGTTTGGTGAGGTTGGGTGAGCAAACGCAGACCCTTTAAAGTAATACTGCGTGGTTCCCATCCCATGGGTCCCAAATCTCCAGGTTCAAGGGCATCTTCCTACTTCGAAAACATGCATGAGAAACCCAGAAGATGGTACACCGTGTGATCGGGAAAGGTTTCTAAAACGCACCTCATTTCTCATCTCCCTGTGCTCGGGTTCGCCATTCCAGCCGCTTTACTAGCAATCTCCCTCCTTGGAGAATCAGCACCTTTAACCTCCTGTTCCGTACAGGTTGCAATTTGTCCTGAGGATGAACGGGAAGAGGGGGAACCAATGAGACACTAGCTCTAGGTGTTGGGACAGGCACAGGTCACTCTATTTTCCCATCAGGAAGAAGAATTAACCACAGGCTCAGCCTGCCGCCCGGGACCAGAAGAGGGCCTGAAGCAATCCTGCGCTTTTGCGGCCAGCTCCCAAGAAAGCGAGTGGAAAAATGGAGCTCAGGGGCACTGCAATTCACACACCTGCAGAGTTATAAATGATAACTCTCGTCCACAAATATATTGACGGCAGGCAACGAAGAGGATTTGAAAGCAAGGCAGAATTGCAGGAAACAGATTTCAGGAGGTAGATTCGAATCGCCTTTAAAGCACGGGAAAAGCGGCAAAACCTCGACAATGATGCCCTTGGCCAAAAAGGGCGTATGCGTTTTTTCCTGAATATATTCAGGAAAAAACGCATACGCCCTTTTTGGCCAACCAAGCAACCTGGAAAGGCAAATCAGCGCTACAAAGAAGTCTCGCTTCCCATCGGTCAAAAGGGCCATGCTGAATAAAGTGTCAAACCCAGAAATGCAGGACAGGCCATGGAGAAACGGGAGCCTTGCTACGCTGATGGGCGGGATGTAAATTGCCAACAGCCCCTCTGGAGAAGTGTACGGTGTGTCCTGAAACCTCGAAAAAACTCAGCTTAGAGAGCATAGGGCACTTCCACTCATGGGCGTATACATTGGGAAAACTACAAATCAGCAAGACCCAGGCACCCCAAAGTTTAGGGCTGCTCTGTTGACAAGAACCTCCTCTTCGTTACACCTTAAATATCCCAGGAAAGAGAAAAATGGATAAAGAAGTTGTGGTCCTTATGTACAATGGAATATCACTCAGCCATGAAATCAACGTCATAAGGCTAGTAGCAGCATGATGAGTGGATTTAGGTACGACGATTCTAAGTGAAATAAGTCACACAGAAAAAGACACTTATCCTAAGATATCACTTATAGAGGGAATGTAAAAACCGCTACCCTTGAACTGAATTACAGAACAGAACAGAGTCACACGTTTAGAAAACACACTATGGCTGCTTAACGGGAAAGGTGAGGTGGGGTGATGCGTAAAAGAAGGGTTTCAAATTAGCTCAGAGACCGTTCCATAAACCCAATATGTAATAGACACGACCTACTCCTTGCTCAGTGAACTGGACTCAACACCCCCTATTCACCGCCCAAGAATATATCTGACTACTAAGAATCTTACAACCTATGTATTGATATCTCTCTGTAAGTGAGTCAAGTGGGTGTAAAGCGGCATAAACACAGCAGTGAAAAGCAGCTAAACCCCTTTATAAAAATCAATCACTTTGAAAAACCCGTGAAACAAAGACAGTGAAAGAGAGAGAAATTCTTACTAAATTCGTTCAGGGGCTGTGATGCCACCTGGATTGACCATATCTAGACCCACAGCTGATTGAGACATAAGGGTGGACACTCTTGGGGCTGAGAGGTTTGGTGAGGTTGGGTGAGCAAACGCAGACCCTTTAGAGTAATACTGCGTGGTTCCCATCCCATGGGTCCCAAATCTCCAGGTTCAAGGGCATCTTCCTACTTCGAAAACATGCATGAGAAACCCAGAAGATGGTACACCGTGTGATCGGGAAAGGTTTCTAAAACGCACCTCATTTCTCATCTCCCTGTGCTCGGGTTCGCCATTCCAGCCGCTTTACTAGCAATCTCCCTCCTTGGAGAATCAGCACCTTTAACCTCCTGTTCCGTACAGGTTGCAATTTGTCCTGAGGATGAACGGGAAGAGGGGGAACCAATGAGACACTAGCTCTAGGTGTTGGGACAGGCACAGGTCACTCTATTTTCCCATCAGGAAGAAGAATTAACCACACGCTCAGCCTGCCGCCCGGGACCAGAAGAGGGCCTGAAGCAATCCTGCGTTTTTGCGGCCAGCTCCCAAGAAAGCGAGTGGAAAAATGGAGCTCAGGGGCACTGCAATTCACAAACCTGCAGAGTTATAAATGATAACTCTCGTCCACAAATATATTGACGGCAGACAACGAAGAGGATTTGAAAGCAAGGCAGAATTGCAGGAAACAGATTTCAGGAGGTAGATTCGAATCGCCTTTAAAGCACGGGAAAAGCGGCAAAACCTCGACAATGATGCCCTTGGCCAAAAAGGGCGTATGCGTTTTTTCCTGAATATATTCAGGAAAAAGGGCGTATGCGTTTTTTCCTGAATATATTCAGGAAAAAACGCATACGCCCTTTTTGACCAACCAAGCAACCTGGAAAGGCAAATCAGCGCTACAAAGAAGTCTCGCTTCCCATCGGTCAAAAGGGCCATGCTGAATAAAGTGTCAAACCCAGAAATGCAGGACAGGCCATGGAGAAACGGGAGCCTTGCTACGCTGATGGGCGGGATGTAAATTGCCAACAGCCCCTCTGGAGAAGTGTACGGTGTGTCCTGAAACCTCGAAAAAACTCAGCTTAGAGAGCATAGGGCACTTCCACTCATGGGCGTATACATTGGGAAAACTACAAATCAGCAAGACCCAGGCACCCCAAAGTTTAGGGCTGCTCTGTTGACAAGAACCTCCTCTTCGTTACACCTTAAATATCCCAGGAAAGAGAAAAATGGATAAAGAAGTTGTGGTCCTTATGTACAATGGAATATCACTCAGCCATGAAATCAACGTCATAAGGCTAGTAGCAGCATGATGAGTGGATTTAGGTACGACGATTCTAAGTGAAATAAGTCACACAGAAAAAGACACTTATCCTAAGATATCACTTATAGAGGGAATGTAAAAACCGCTACCCTTGAACTGAATTACAAAACAGAACAGAGTCACACGTTTAGAAAACACACTATGGCTGCTTAACGGGAAAGGTGAGGTGGGGTGATGCATAAAAGAAGGGTTTCAAATTAGCTCAGAGACCGTTCCATAAACCCAATATGTAATAGACACGACCTACTCCTTGCTCAGTGAACTGGACTCAACACCCCCTATTCACCGCCCAAGAATATATCTGACTAGTAAGAATCTTAAAACCTATGTATTGATATCTCTCTGTAAGTGAGTCAAGTGGGTGTAAAGCGGCATAAACACAGCAGTGAAAAGCAGCTAAACCCCTTTATAAAAATCAATCACTTTGAAAAACCCGTGAAACAAAGACAGTGAAAGAGAGAGAAATTCTTACTAAATTCGTTCAGGGGCTGTGATGCCACCTGGATTGACCATATCTAGACCCACAGCTGATTGAGACATAAGGGTGGACACTCTTGGGTCTGAGAGGTTTGGTGAGGTTGAGTGAGCAAACGCAGACCCTTTAAAGTAATACTGCGTGGTTCCCATCCCATGGGTCCCAAATCTCCAGGTTCAAGGGCATCTTCCTACTTCGAAAACATGCATGAGAAACCCAGAAGATGGTACACCGTGTGATCGGGAAAGGTTTCTAAAACGCACCTCATTTCTCATCTCCCTGTGCTCGGGTTCGCCATTCCAGCCGCTTTACTAGCAATCTCCCTCCTTGGAGAATCAGCACCTTTAACCTCCTGTTCCGTACAGGTTGCAATTTGTCCTGAGGATGAACGGGAAGAGGGGGAACCAATGAGACACTAGCTCTAGGTGTTGGGACAGGCACAGGTCACTCTATTTTCCCATCAGGAAGAAGAATTAACCACAGGCTCAGCCTGCCGCCCGGGACCAGAATAGGGTCTGAAGCAATCCTGCGCTTTTGCGGCCAGCTCCCAAGAAAGCGAGTGGAAAAATGGAGCTCAGGGGCACTGCAATTCACACACCTGCAGAGTTATAAATGATAACTCTCGTCCACAAATATATTGACGGCAGGCAACGAAGAGGATTTGAAAGCAAGGCAGAATTGCAGGAAACAGATTTCAGGAGGTAGATTCGAATCGCCTTTAAAGCACGGGAAAAGCGGCAAAACCTCGACAATGATGCCCTTGGCCAAAAAGGGCGTATGCGTTTTTTCCTGAATATATTCAGGAAAAAGGGCGTATGCGTTTTTTCCTGAATATATTCAGGAAAAAACGCATACGCCCTTTTTGGCCAACCAAGCAACCTGGAAAGGCAAATCAGCGCTACAAAGAAGTCTCGCTTCCCATCGGTCAAAAGGGCCATGCTGAATAAAGTGTCAAACCCAGAAATGCAGGACAGGCCATGGAGAAACGGGAGCCTTGCTACGCTGATGGGCGGGATGTAAATTGCCAACAGCCCCTCTGGAGAAGTGTACGGTGTGTCCTGAAACCTCGAAAAAACTCAGCTTAGAGAGCATAGGGCACTTCCACTCATGGGCGTATACATTGGGAAAACTACAAATCAGCAAGACCCAGGCACCCCAAAGTTTAGGGCTGCTCTGTTGACAAGAACCTCCTCTTCGTTACACCTTAAATATCCCAGGAAAGAGAAAAATGGATAAAGAAGTTGTGGTCCTTATGTACAATGGAATATCACTCAGCCATGAAATCAACGTCATAAGGCTAGTAGCAGCATGATGAGTGGATTTAGGTACGACGATTCTAAGTGAAATAAGTCACACAGAAAAAGACACTTATCCTAAGATATCACTTATAGAGGGAATGTAAAAACCGCTACCCTTGAACTGAATTACAAAACAGAACAGAGTCACACGTTTAGAAAACACACTATGGCTGCTTAACGGGAAAGGTGAGGTGGGGTGATGCGTAAAAGAAGGGTTTCAAATTAGCTCAGAGACCGTTCCATAAACCCAATATGTAATAGACACGACCTACTCCTTGCTCAGTGAACTGGACTCAACACCCCCTATTCACCGCCCAAGAATATATCTGACTACTAAGAATCTTAAAACCTATGTATTGATATCTCTCTGTAAGTGAGTCAAGTGGGTGTAAAGCGGCATAAACACAGCAGTGAAAAGCAGCTAAACCCCTTTATAAAAATCAATCACTTTGAAAAACCCGTGAAACAAAGACAGTGAAAGAGAGAGAAATTCTTACTAAATTCGTTCAGGGGCTGTGATGCCACCTGGATTGACCATATCTAGACCCACAGCTGATTGAGACATAAGGGTGGACACTCTTGGGGCTGAGAGGTTTGGTGAGGTTGGGTGAGCAAACGCAGACCCTTTAAAGTAATACTGCGTGGTTCCCATCCCATGGGTCCCAAATCTCCAGGTTCAAGGGCATCTTCCTACTTCGAAAACATGCATGAGAAACCCAGAAGATGGTACACCGTGTGATCGGGAAAGGTTTCTAAAACGCACCTCATTTCTCATCTCCCTGTGCTCGGGTTCGCCATTCCAGCCGCTTTACTAGCAATCTCCCTCCTTGGAGAATCAGCACCTTTAACCTCCTGTTCCGTACAGGTTGCAATTTGTCCTGAGGATGAACGGGAAGAGGGGGAACCAATGAGACACTAGCTCTAGGTGTTGGGACAGGCACAGGTCACTCTATTTTCCCATCAGGAAGAAGAATTAACCACAGGCTCAGCCTGCCGCCCGGGACCAGAAGAGGGCCTGAAGCAATCCTGCGCTTTTGCGGCCAGCTCCCAAGAAAGCGAGTGGAAAAATGGAGCTCAGGGGCACTGCAATTCACACACCTGCAGAGTTATAAATGATAACTCTCGTCCACAAATATATTGACGGCAGGCAACGAAGAGGATTTGAAAGCAAGGCAGAATTGCAGGAAACAGATTTCAGGAGGTAGATTCGAATCGCCTTTAAAGCACGGGAAAAACGGCAAAACCTCGACAATGATGCCCTTGGCCAAAAAGGGCGTATGCGTTTTTTCCTGAATATATTCAGGAAAAAACGCATACGCCTTTTTGGCCAACCAAGCAACCTGGAAAGGCAAATCAGCGCTACAAAGAAGTCTCGCTTCCCATCGGTCAAAAGGGCCATGCTGAATAAAGTGTCAAACCCAGAAATGCAGGACAGGCCATGGAGAAACGGGAGCCTTGCTACGCTGATGGGCGGGATGTAAATTGCCAACAGCCCCTCTGGAGAAGTGTACGGTGTGTCCTGAAACATCGAAAAAACTCAGCTTAGAGAGCATAGGGCACTTCCACTCATGGGCGTATAAATTGGGAAAACTACAAATCAGCAAGACCCAGGCACCCCAAAGTTTAGGGCTGCTCTGTTGACAAGAACCTCCTCTTCGTTACACCTTAAATATCCCAGGAAAGAGAAAAATGGATAAAGAAGTTGTGGTCCTTATGTACAATGGAATATCACTCAGCCATGAAATCAACGTCATAAGGCTAGTAGCAGCATGATGAGTGAATTTAGGTACGAAGATTCTAAGTGAAATAAGTCACACAGAAAAAGACACTTATCCTAAGATATCACTTATAGAGGGAATGTAAAAACCGCTACCCTTGAACTGAATTACAAAACAGAACAGAGTCACACGTTTAGAAAACACACTATGGCTGCTTAACGGGAAAGGTGAGGTGGGGTGATGCGTAAAAGAAGGGTTTCAAATTAGCTCAGAGACCGTTCCATAAACCCAATATGTAATAGACACGACCTACTCCTTGCTCAGTGAACTGGACTCAACACCCCGTATTCACCGCCCAAGAATATATCTGACTACTAAGAATCTTAAAACCTATGTATTGATATCTCTCTGTAAGTGAGTCAAGTGGGTGTAAAGCGGCATAAACACAGCAGTGAAAAGCAGCTAAACCCCTTTATAAAAATCAATCACTTTGAAAAACCCGTGAAACAAAGACAGTGAAAGAGAGAGAAATTCTTACTAAATTCGTTCAGGGGCTGTGATGCCACCTGGATTGACCATATCTAGACCCACAGCTGATTGAGACATAAGGGTGGACACTCTTGGGGCTGAGAGGTTTGGTGAGGTTGGGTGAGCAAACGCAGACCCTTTAGAGTAATACTGCGTGGTTCCCATCCCATGGGTCCCAAATCTCCAGGTTCAAGGGCATCTTCCTACTTCGAAAACATGCATGAGAAACCCAGAAGATGGTACACCGTGTGATCGGGAAAGGTTTCTAAAACGCACCTCATTTCTCATCTCCCTGTGCTCGGGTTCGCCATTCCAGCCGCTTTACTAGCAATCTCCCTCCTTGGAGAATCAGCACCTTTAACCTCCTGTTCCGTACAGGTTGCAATTTGTCCTGAGGATGAACGGGAAGAGGGGGAACCAATGAGACACTAGCTCTAGGTGTTGGGACAGGCACAGGTCACTCTATTTTCCCATCAGGAAGAAGAATTAACCACAGGCTCAGCCTGCCGCCCGGGACCAGAAGAGGGCCTGAAGCAATCCTGCGCTTTTGCGGCCAGCTCCCAAGAAAGCGAGTGGAAAAATGGAGCTCAGGGGCACTGCAATTCACACACCTGCAGAGTTATAAATGATAACTCTCGTCCACAAATATATTGACGGCAGGCAACGAAGAGGATTTGAAAGCAAGGCAGAATTGCAGGAAACAGATTTCAGGAGGTAGATTCGAATCGCCTTTAAAGCACGGGAAAAGCGGCAAAACCTCGACAATGATGCCCTTGGCCAAAAAGGGCGTATGCGTTTTTTCCTGAATATACTCAGGAAAAAGGGCGTATGCGTTTTTTCCTGAATATATTCAGGAAAAAACGCATACGCCCTTTTTGGCCAACCAAGCAACCTGGAAAGGCAAATCAGCGCTACAAAGAAGTCTCGCTTCCCATCGGTCAAAAGGGCCATGCTGAATAAAGTGTCAAACCCAGAAATGCAGGACAGGCCATGGAGAAACGGGAGCCTTGCTACGCTGATGGGCGGGATGTAAATTGCCAACAGCCCCTCTGGAGAAGTGTACGGTGTGTCCTGAAACCTCGAAAAAACTCAGCTTAGAGAGCATAGGGCACTTCCACTCATGGGCGTATACATTGGGAAAACTACAAATCAGCAAGACCCAGGCACCCCAAAGTTTAGGGCTGCTCTGTTGACAAGAACCTCCACTTCGTTACACCTTAAATATCCCAGGAAAGAGAAAAATGGATAAAGAAGTTGTGGTCCTTATGTACAATGGAATATCACTCAGCCATGAAATCAACGTCATAAGGCTAGTAGCAGCATGATGAGTGGATTTAGGTACGACGATTCTAAGTGAAATAAGTCACACAGAAAAAGACACTTATCCTAAGATATCACTTATAGAGGGAATGTAAAAACCGCTACCCCTGAACTGAATTACAAAACAGAACAGAGTCACACGTTTAGAAAACACACTATGGCTGCTTAACGGGAAAGGTGAGGTGGGGTGATGCGTAAAAGAAGGGTTTCAAATTAGCTCAGAGACCGTTCCATAAACCCAATATGTAATAGACACGACCTACACCTTGCTCAGTGAACTGGACTCAACACCCCCTATTCACCGCCCAAGAATATATCTGACTACTAAGAATCTTAAAACCCATGTATTGATATCTCTCTGTAAGTGAGTCAAGTGGGTGTAAAGCGGCATAAACACAGCAGTGAAAAGCAGCTAAACCCCTTTATAAAAATCAATCACTTTGAAAAACCCGTGAAACAAAGACAGTGAAAGAGAGAGAAATTCTTACTAAATTCGTTCAGGGGCTGTGATGCCACCTGGATTGACCATATCTAGACCCACAGCTGATTGAGACATAAGGGTGGACACTCTTGGGGCTGAGAGGTTTGGTGAGGTTGGGTGAGCAAACGCAGACCCTTTAAAGTAATACTGCGTGGTTCCCATCCCATGGGTCCCAAATCTCCAGGTTCAAGGGCATCTTCCTACTTCGAAAACATGCATGAGAAACCCAGAAGATGGTACACCGTGTGATCGGGAAAGGTTTCTAAAACGCACCTCATTTCTCATCTCCCTGTGCTCGGGTTCGCCATTCCAGCCGCTTTACTAGCAATCTCCCTCCTTGGAGAATCAGCACCTTTAACCTCCTGTTCCGTACAGGTTGCAATTTGTCCTGAGGATGAACGGGAAGAGGGGGAACCAATGAGACACTAGCTCTAGGTGTTGGGACAGGCACAGGTCACTCTATTTTCCCATCAGGAAGAAGAATTAACCACAGGCTCAGCCTGCCGCCCGGGACCAGAAGAGGGCCTGAAGCAATCCTGCGCTTTTGCGGCCAGCTCCCAAGAAAGCGAGTGGAAAAATGGAGCTCAGGGGCACTGCAATTCACACACCTGCAGAGTTATAAATGATAACTCTCGTCCACAAATATATTGACGGCAGGCAACGAAGAGGATTTGAAAGCAAGGCAGAATTGCAGGAAACAGATTTCAGGAGGTAGATTCGAATCGCCTTTAAAGCACGGGAAAAGCGGCAAAACCTCGACAATGATGCCCTTGGCCAAAAAGGGCGTATGCGTTTTTTCCTGAATATATTCAGGAAAAAACGCATACGCCCTTTTTGGCCAACCAAGCAACCTGGAAAGGCAAATCAGCGCTACAAAGAAGTCTCGCTTCCCATCGGTCAAAAGGGCCATGCTGAATAAAGTGTCAAACCCAGAAATGCAGGACAGGCCATGGAGAAACGGGAGCCTTGCTACGCTGATGGGCGGGATGTAAATTGCCAACAGCCCCTCTGGAGAAGTGTACGGTGTGTCCTGAAACCTCGAAAAAACTCAGCTTAGAGAGCATAGGGCACTTCCACTCATGGGCGTATACATTGGGAAAACTACAAATCAGCAAGACCCAGGCACCCCAAAGTTTAGGGCTGCTCTGTTGACAAGAACCTCCACTTCGTTACACCTTAAATATCCCAGGAAAGAGAAAAATGGATAAAGAAGTTGTGGTCCTTATGTACAATGGAATATCACTCAGCCATGAAATCAACGTCATAAGGCTAGTAGCAGCATGATGAGTGGATTTAGGTACGACGATTCTAAGTGAAATAAGTCACACAGAAAAAGACACTTATCCTAAGATATCACTTATAGAGGCAATGTAAAAACCGCTACCCTTGAACTGAATTACAAAACAGAACAGAGTCACACGTTTAGAAAACACACTATGGCTGCTTAACGGGAAAGGTGAGGTGGGGTGATGCGTAAAAGAAGGGTTTCAAATTAGCTCAGAGACCGTTCCATAAACCCAATATGTAATAGACACGACCTACTCCTTGCTCAGTGAACTGGACTCAACACCCCCTATTCACCGCCCAAGAATATATCTGACTACTAAGAATCTTAAAACCCATGTATTGATATCTCTCTGTAAGTGAGTCAAGTGGGGGTAAAGCGGCATAAACACAGCAGTGAAAAGCAGCTAAACCCCTTTATAAAAATCAATCACTTTGAAAAACCCGTGAAACAAAGACAGTGAAAGAGAGAGAAATTCTTACTAAATTCGTTCAGGGGCTGTGATGCCACCTGGATTGACCATATCTAGACCCACAGCTGATTGAGACATAAGGGTGGACACTCTTGGGGCTGAGAGGTTTGGTGAGGTTGGGTGAGCAAACGCAGACCCTTTAAAGTAATACTGCGTGGTTCCCATCCCATGGGTCCCAAATCTCCAGGTTCAAGGGCATCTTCCTACTTCGAAAACATGCATGAGAAACCCAGAAGATGGTACACCGTGTGATCGGGAAAGGTTTCTAAAACGCACCTCATTTCTCATCTCCCTGTGCTCGGGTTCGCCATTCCAGCCGCTTTACTAGCAATCTCCCTCCTTGGAGAATCAGCACCTTTAACCTCCTGTTCCGTACAGGTTGCAATTTGTCCTGAGGATGAACGGGAAGAGGGGGAACCAATGAGACACTAGCTCTAGGTGTTGGGACAGGCACAGGTCACTCTATTTTCCCATCAGGAAGAAGAATTAACCACAGGCTCAGCCTGCCGCCCGGGACCAGAAGAGGGCCTGAAGCAATCCTGCGCTTTTGCGGCCAGCTCCCAAGAAAGCGAGTGGAAAAATGGAGCTCAGGGGCACTGCAATTCACAAACCTGCAGAGTTATAAATGATAACTCTCGTCCACAAATATATTGACGGCAGGCAACGAAGAGGATTTGAAAGCAAGGCAGAATTGCAGGAAACAGATTTCAGGAGGTAGATTCGAATCGCCTTTAAAGCACGGGAAAAGCGGCAAAACCTCGACAATGATGCCCTTGGCCAAAAAGGGCGTATGCGTTTTTTCCTGAATATATTCAGGAAAAAACGCATACGCCCTTTTTGGCCAACCAAGCAACCTGGAAAGGCAAATCAGCGCTACAAAGAAGTCTCGCTTCCCATCGGTCAAAAGGGCCATGCTGAATAAAGTGTCAAACCCAGAAATGCAGGACAGGCCATGGAGAAACGGGAGCCTTGCTACGCTGATGGGCGGGATGTAAATTGCCAACAGCCCCTCTGGAGAAGTGTACGGTGTGTCCTGAAACCTCGAAAAAACTCAGCTTAGAGAGCATAGGGCACTTCCACTCATGGGCGTATACATTGGGAAAACTACAAATCAGCAAGACCCAGGCACCCCAAAGTTTAGGGCTGCTCTGTTGACAAGAACCTCCACTTCGTTACACCTTAAATATCCCAGGAAAGAGAAAAATGGATAAAGAAGTTGTGGTCCTTATGTACAATGGAATATCACTCAGCCATGAAATCAACGTCATAAGGCTAGTAGCAGCATGATGAGTGGATTTAGGTACGACGATTCTAAGTGAAATAAGTCACACAGAAAAAGACACTTATCCTAAGATATCACTTATAGAGGGAATGTAAAAACCGCTACCCCTGAACTGAATTACAAAACAGAACAGAGTCACACGTTTAGAAAACACACTATGGCTGCTTAACGGGAAAGGTGAGGTGGGGTGATGCGTAAAAGAAGGGTTTCAAATTAGCTCAGAGACCGTTCCATAAACCCAATATGTAATAGACACGACCTACACCTTGCTCAGTGAACTGGACTCAACACCCCCTATTCACCGCCCAAGAATATATCTGACTACTAAGAATCTTAAAACCCATGTATTGATATCTCTCTGTAAGTGAGTCAAGTGGGTGTAAAGCGGCATAAACACAGCAGTGAAAAGCAGCTAAACCCCTTTATAAAAATCAATCACTTTGAAAAACCCGTGAAACAAAGACAGTGAAAGAGAGAGAAATTCTTACTAAATTCGTTCAGGGGCTGTGATGCCACCTGGATTGACCATATCTAGACCCACAGCTGATTGAGACATAAGGGTGGACACTCTTGGGGCTGAGAGGTTTGGTGAGGTTGGGTGAGCAAATGCAGACCCTTTAAAGTAATACTGCGTGGTTCCCATCCCATGGGTCCCAAATCTCCAGGTTCAAGGGCATCTTCCTACTTCGAAAACATGCATGAGAAACCCAGAAGATGGTACACCGTGTGATCGGGAAAGGTTTCTAAAACGCACCTCATTTCTCATCTCCCTGTGCTCGGGTTCGCCATTCCAGCCGCTTTACTAGCAATCTCCCTCCTTGGAGAATCAGCACCTTTAACCTCCTGTTCCGTACAGGTTGCAATTTGTCCTGAGGATGAACGGGAAGAGGGGGAACCAATGAGACACTAGCTCTAGGTGTTGGGACAGGCACAGGTCACTCTATTTTCCCATCAGGAAGAAGAATTAACCACAGGCTCAGCCTGCCGCCCGGGACCAGAAGAGGGCCTGAAGCAATCCTGCGCTTTTGCGGCCAGCTCCCAAGAAAGCGAGTGGAAAAATGGAGCTCAGGGGCACTGCAATTCACAAACCTGCAGAGTTATAAATGATAACTCTCGTCCACAAATATATTGACGGCAGGCAACGAAGAGGATTTGAAAGCAAGGCAGAATTGCAGGAAACAGATTTCAGGAGGTAGATTCGAATCGCCTTTAAAGCACGGGAAAAGCGGCAAAACCTCGACAATGATGCCCTTGGCCAAAAAGGGCGTATGCGTTTTTTCCTGAATATATTCAGGAAAAAACGCATACGCCCTTTTTGGCCAACCAAGCAACCTGGAAAGGCAAATCAGCGCTACAAAGAAGTCTCGCTTCCCATCGGTCAAAAGGGCCATGCTGAATAAAGTGTCAAACCCAGAAATGCAGGACAGGCCATGGAGAAACGGGAGCCTTGCTACGCTGATGGGCGGGATGTAAATTGCCAACAGCCCCTCTGGAGAAGTGTACGGTGTGTCCTGAAACCTCGAAAAAACTCAGCTTAGAGAGCATAGGGCACTTCCACTCATGGGCGTATACATTGGGAAAACTACAAATCAGCAAGACCCAGGCACCCCAAAGTTTAGGGCTGCTCTGTTGACAAGAACCTCCTCTTCGTTACACCTTAAATATCCCAGGAAAGAGAAAAATGGATAAAGAAGTTGTGGTCCTTATGTACAATGGAATATCACTCAGCCATGAAATCAACGTCATAAGGCTAGTAGCAGCATGATGAGTGGATTTAGGTACGACGATTCTAAGTGAAATAAGTCACACAGAAAAAGACACTTATCCTAAGATATCACTTATAGAGGGAATGTAAAAACCGCTACCCCTGAACTGAATTACAAAACAGAACAGAGTCACACGTTTAGAAAACACACTATGGCTGCTTAACGGGAAAGGTGAGGTGGGGTGATGCGTAAAAGAAGGGTTTCAAATTAGCTCAGAGACCGTTCCATAAACCCAATATGTAATAGACACGACCTACACCTTGCTCAGTGAACTGGACTCAACACCCCCTATTCACCGCCCAAGAATATATCTGACTACTAAGAATCTTAAAACCCATGTATTGATATCTCTCTGTAAGTGAGTCAAGTGGGTGTAAAGCGGCATAAACACAGCAGTGAAAAGCAGCTAAACCCCTTTATAAAAATCAATCACTTTGAAAAACCCGTGAAACAAAGACAGTGAAAGAGAGAGAAATTCTTACTAAATTCGTTCAGGGGCTGTGATGCCACCTGGATTGACCATATCTAGACCCACAGCTGATTGAGACATAAGGGTGGACACTCTTGGGGCTGAGAGGTTTGGTGAGGTTGGGTGAGCAAATGCAGACCCTTTAAAGTAATACTGCGTGGTTCCCATCCCATGGGTCCCAAATCTCCAGGTTCAAGGGCATCTTCCTACTTCGAAAACATGCATGAGAAACCCAGAAGATGGTACACCGTGTGATCGGGAAAGGTTTCTAAAACGCACCTCATTTCTCATCTCCCTGTGCTCGGGTTCGCCATTCCAGCCGCTTTACTAGCAATCTCCCTCCTTGGAGAATCAGCACCTTTAACCTCCTGTTCCGTACAGGTTGCAATTTGTCCTGAGGATGAACGGGAAGAGGGGGAACCAATGAGACACTAGCTCTAGGTGTTGGGACAGGCACAGGTCACTCTATTTTCCCATCAGGAAGAAGAATTAACCACAGGCTCAGCCTGCCGCCCGGGACCAGAAGAGGGCCTGAAGCAATCCTGCGCTTTTGCGGCCAGCTCCCAAGAAAGCGAGTGGAAAAATGGAGCTCAGGGGCACTGCAATTCACACACCTGCAGAGTTATAAATGATAACTCTCGTCCACAAATATATTGACGGCAGGCAACGAAGAGGATTTGAAAGCAAGGCAGAATTGCAGGAAACAGATTTCAGGAGGTAGATTCGAATCGCCTTTAAAGCACGGGAAAAGCGGCAAAACCTCGACAATGATGCCCTTGGCCAAAAAGGGCGTATGCGTTTTTTCCTGAATATATTCAGGAAAAAACGCATACGCCCTTTTTGGCCAACCAAGCAACCTGGAAAGGCAAATCAGCGCTACAAAGAAGTCTCGCTTCCCATCGGTCAAAAGGGCCATGCTGAATAAAGTGTCAAACCCAGAAATGCAGGACAGGCCATGGAGAAACGGGAGCCTTGCTACGCTGATGGGCGGGATGTAAATTGCCAACAGCCCCTCTGGAGAAGTGTACGGTGTGTCCTGAAACCTCGAAAAAACTCAGCTTAGAGAGCATAGGGCACTTCCACTCATGGGCGTATACATTGGGAAAACTACAAATCAGCAAGACCCAGGCACCCCAAAGTTTAGGGCTGCTCTGTTGACAAGAACCTCCTCTTCGTTACACCTTAAATATCCCAGGAAAGGGAAAAATGGATAAAGAAGTTGTGGTCCTTATGTACAATGGAATATCACTCAGCCATGAAATCAACGTCATAAGGCTAGTAGCAGCATGATGAGTGGATTTAGGTACGACGATTCTAAGTGAAATAAGTCACACAGAAAAAGACACTTATCCTAAGATATCACTTATAGAGGGAATGTAAAAACCGCTACCCTTGAACTGAATTACCAAACAGAACAGAGTCACACGTTTAGAAAACACACTATGGCTGCTTAACGGGAAAGGTGAGGTGGGGTGATGCGTAAATGAAGGGTTTCAAATTGGCTCAGAGACCGTTCCATAAACCCAATATGTAATAGACACGACCTACTCCTTGCTCAGTGAACTGGACTCAACACCCCCTATTCACCGCCCAAGAATATATCTGACTACTAAGAATCTTACAACCCATGTATTGATATCTCTCTGTAAGTGAGTCAAGTGGGTGTAAAGCGGCATAAACACAGCAGTGAAAAGCAGCTAAACCCCTTTATAAAAATCAATCACTTTGAAAAACCCGTGAAACAAAGACAGTGAAAGAGAGAGAAATTCTTACTAAATTCGTTCAGGGGCTGTGATGCCACCTGGATTGACCATATCTAGACCCACAGCTGATTGAGACATAAGGGTGGACACTCTTGGGGCTGAGAGGTTTGGTGAGGTTGGGTGAGCAAACGCAGACCCTTTAAAGTAATACTGCGTGGTTCCCATCCCATGGGTCCCAAATCTCCAGGTTCAAGGGCATCTTCCTACTTCGAAAACATGCATGAGAAACCCAGAAGATGGTACACCGTGTGATCGGGAAAGGTTTCTAAAACGCACCTCATTTCTCATCTCCCTGTGCTCGGGTTCGCCATTCCAGCCGCTTTACTAGCAATCTCCCTCCTTGGAGAATCAGCACCTTTAACCTCCTGTTCCGTACAGGTTGCAATTTGTCCTGAGGATGAACGGGAAGAGGGGGAACCAATGAGACACTAGCTCTAGGTGTTGGGACAGGCACAGGTCACTCTATTTTCCCATCAGGAAGAAGAATTAACCACAGGCTCAGCCTGCCGCCCGGGACCAGAAGAGGGCCTGAAGCAATCCTGCGCTTTTGCGGCCAGCTCCCAAGAAAGCGAGTGGAAAAATGGAGCTCAGGGGCACTGCAATTCACAAACCTGCAGAGTTATAAATGATAACTCTCGTCCACAAATATATTGACGGCAGGCAACGAAGAGGATTTGAAAGCAAGGCAGAATTGCAGGAAACAGATTTCAGGAGGTAGATTCGAATCGCCTTTAAAGCACGGGAAAAGCGGCAAAACCTCGACAATGATGCCCTTGGCCAAAAAGGGCGTATGCGTTTTTTCCTGAATATATTCAGGAAAAAACGCATACGCCCTTTTTGGCCAACCAAGCAACCTGGAAAGGCAAATCAGCGCTACAAAGAAGTCTCGCTTCCCATCGGTCAAAAGGGCCATGCTGAATAAAGTGTCAAACCCAGAAATGCAGGACAGGCCATGGAGAAACGGGAGCCTTGCTACGCTGATGGGCGGGATGTAAATTGCCAACAGCCCCTCTGGAGAAGTGTACGGTGTGTCCTGAAACCTCGAAAAAACTCAGCTTAGAGAGCATAGGGCACTTCCACTCATGGGCGTATACATTGGGAAAACTACAAATCAGCAAGACCCAGGCACCCCAAAGTTTAGGGCTGCTCTGTTGACAAGAACCTCCACTTCGTTACACCTTAAATATCCCAGGAAAGAGAAAAATGGATAAAGAAGTTGTGGTCCTTATGTACAATGGAATATCACTCAGCCATGAAATCAACGTCATAAGGCTAGTAGCAGCATGATGAGTGGATTTAGGTACGACGATTCTAAGTGAAATAAGTCACACAGAAAAAGACACTTATCCTAAGATATCACTTATAGAGGCAATGTAAAAACCGCTACCCGTGAACTGAATTACAAAACAGAACAGAGTCACACGTTTAGAAAACACACTATGGCTGCTTAACGGGAAAGGTGAGGTGGGGTGATGCGTAAAAGAAGGGTTTCAAATTAGCTCAGAGACCGTTCCATAAACCCAATATGTAATAGACACGACCTACTCCTTGCTCAGTGAACTGGACTCAACACCCCCTATTCACCGCCCAAGAATATATCTGACTACTAAGAATCTTACAACCCATGTATTGATATCTCTCTGTAAGTGAGTCAAGTGGGGGTAAAGCGGCATAAACACAGCAGTGAAAAGCAGCTAAACCCCTTTATAAAAATCAATCACTTTGAAAAACCCGTGAAACAAAGACAGTGAAAGAGAGAGAAATTCTTACTAAATTCGTTCAGGGGCTGTGATGCCACCTGGATTGACCATATCTAGACCCACAGCTGATTGAGACATAAGGGTGGACACTCTTGGGGCTGAGAGGTTTGGTGAGGTTGGGTGAGCAAACGCAGACCTTTTAAAGTAATACTGCGTGGTTCCCATCCCATGGGTCCCAAATCTCCAGGTTCAAGGGCATCTTCCTACTTCGAAAACATGCATGAGAAACCCAGAAGATGGTACACCGTGTGATCGGGAAAGGTTTCTAAAACGCACCTCATTTCTCATCTCCCTGTGCTCGGGTTCGCCATTCCAGCCGCTTTACTAGCAATCTCCCTCCTTGGAGAATCAGCACCTTTAACCTCCTGTTCCGTACAGGTTGCAATTTGTCCTGAGGATGAACGGGAAGAGGGGGAACCAATGAGACACTAGCTCTAGGTGTTGGGACAGGCACAGGTCACTCTATTTTCCCATCAGGAAGAAGAATTAACCACAGGCTCAGCCTGCCGCCCGGGACCAGAAGAGGGCCTGAAGCAATCCTGCGCTTTTGCGGCCAGCTCCCAAGAAAGCGAGTGGAAAAATGGAGCTCAGGGGCACTGCAATTCACAAACCTGCAGAGTTATAAATGATAACTCTCGTCCACAAATATATTGACGGCAGGCAACGAAGAGGATTTGAAAGCAAGGCAGAATTGCAGGAAACAGATTTCAGGAGGTAGATTCGAATCGCCTTTAAAGCACGGGAAAAGCGGCAAAACCTCGACAATGATGCCCTTGGCCAAAAAGGGCGTATGCGTTTTTTCCTGAATATATTCAGGAAAAAACGCATACGCCCTTTTTGGCCAACCAAGCAACCTGGAAAGGCAAATCAGCGCTACAAAGAAGTCTCGCTTCCCATCGGTCAAAAGGGCCATGCTGAATAAAGTGTCAAACCCAGAAATGCAGGACAGGCCATGGAGAAACGGGAGCCTTGCTACGCTGATGGGCGGGATGTAAATTGCCAACAGCCCCTCTGGAGAAGTGTACGGTGTGTCCTGAAACCTCGAAAAAACTCAGCTTAGAGAGCATAGGGCACTTCCACTCATGGGCGTATACATTGGGAAAACTACAAATCAGCAAGACCCAGGCACCCCAAAGTTTAGGGCTGCTCTGTTGACAAGAACCTCCTCTTCGTTACACCTTAAATATCCCAGGAAAGAGAAAAATGGATAAAGAAGTTGTGGTCCTTATGTACAATGGAATATCACTCAGCCATGAAATCAACGTCATAAGGCTAGTAGCAGCATGATGAGTGGATTTAGGTACGACGATTCTAAGTGAAATAAGTCACACAGAAAAAGACACTTATCCTAAGATATCACTTATAGAGGCAATGTAAAAACCGCTACCCTTGAACTGAATTACCAAACAGAACAGAGTCACACGTTTAGAAAACACACTATGGCTGCTTAACGGGAAAGGTGAGGTGGGGTGATGCGTAAACGAAGGGTTTCAAATTAGCTCAGAGACCGTTCCATAAACCCAATATGTAATAGACACGACCTACTCCTTGCTCAGTGAACTGGACTCAACACCCCCTATTCACCGCCCAAGAATATATCTGACTACTAAGAATCTTAAAACCCATGTATTGATATCTCTCTGTAAGTGAGTCAAGTGGGGGTAAAGCGGCATAAACACAGCAGTGAAAAGCAGCTAAACCCCTTTATAAAAATCAATCACTTTGAAAAACCCGTGAAACAAAGACAGTGAAAGAGAGAGAAATTCTTACTAAATTCGTTCAGGGGCTGTGATGCCACCTGGATCGACCATATCTAGACCCACAGCTGATTGAGACATAAGGGTGGACACTCTTGGGGCTGAGAGGTTTGGTGAGGTTGGGTGAGCAAACGCAGACCCTTTAAAGTAATACTGCGTGGTTCCCATCCCATGGGTCCCAAATCTCCAGGTTCAAGGGCATCTTCCTACTTCGAAAACATGCATGAGAAACCCAGAAGATGGTACACCGTGTGATCGGGAAAGGTTTCTAAAACGCACCTCATTTCTCATCTCCCTGTGCTCGGGTTCGCCATTCCAGCCGCTTTACTAGCAATCTCCCTCCTTGGAGAATCAGCACCTTTAACCTCCTGTTCCGTACAGGTTGCAATTTGTCCTGAGGATGAACGGGAAGAGGGGGAACCAATGAGACACTAGCTCTAGGTGTTGGGACAGGCACAGGTCACTCTATTTTCCCATCAGGAAGAAGAATTAACCACAGGCTCAGCCTGCCGCCCGGGACCAGAAGAGGGCCTGAAGCAATCCTGCGCTTTTGCGGCCAGCTCCCAAGAAAGCGAGTGGAAAAATGGAGCTCAGGGGCACTGCAATTCACACACCTGCAGAGTTATGAATGATAACTCTCGTCCACAAATATATTGACGGCAGGCAACGAAGAGGATTTGAAAGCAAGGCAGAATTGCAGGAAACAGATTTCAGGAGGTAGATTCGAATCGCCTTTAAAGCACGGGAAAAGCGGCAAAACCTCGACAATGATGCCCTTGGCCAAAAAGGGCGTATGCGTTTTTTCCTGAATATATTCAGGAAAAAACGCATACGCCCTTTTTGGCCAACCAAGCAACCTGGAAAGGCAAATCAGCGCTACAAAGAAGTCTCGCTTCCCATCGGTCAAAAGGGCCATGCTGAATAAAGTGTCAAACCCAGAAATGCAGGACAGGCCATGGAGAAACGGGAGCCTTGCTACGCTGATGGGCGGGATGTAAATTGCCAACAGCCCCTCTGGAGAAGTGTACGGTGTGTCCTGAAACCTCGAAAAAACTCAGCTTAGAGAGCATAGGGCACTTCCACTCATGGGCGTATACATTGGGAAAACTACAAATCAGCAAGACCCAGGCACCCCAAAGTTTAGGGCTGCTCTGTTGACAAGAACCTCCTCTTCGTTACACCTTAAATATCCCAGGAAAGAGAAAAATGGATAAAGAAGTTGTGGTCCTTATGTACAATGGAATATCACTCAGCCATGAAATCAACGTCATAAGGCTAGTAGCAGCATGATGAGTGGATTTAGGTACGACGATTCTAAGTGAAATAAGTCACACAGAAAAAGACACTTATCCTAAGATATCACTTATAGAGGGAATGTAAAAACCGCTACCCTTGAACTGAATTACCAAACAGAACAGAGTCACACGTTTAGAAAACACACTATGGCTGCTTAACGGGAAAGGTGAGGTGGGGTGATGCGTAAAAGAAGGGTTTCAAATTAGCTCAGAGACCGTTCCATAAACCCAATATGTAATAGACACGACCTACTCCTTGCTCAGTGAACTGGACTCAACACCCCCTATTCACCGCCCAAGAATATATCTGACTACTAAGAATCTTAAAACCCATGTATTGATATCTCTCTGTAAGTGAGTCAAGTGGGGGTAAAGCGGCATAAACACAGCAGTGAAAAGCAGCTAAACCCCTTTATAAAAATCAATCACTTTGAAAAACCCGTGAAACAAAGACAGTGAAAGAGAGAGAAATTCTTACTAAATTCGTTCAGGGGCTGTGATGCCACCTGGATCGACCATATCTAGACCCACAGCTGATTGAGACATAAGGGTGGACACTCTTGGGGCTGAGAGGTTTGGTGAGGTTGGGTGAGCAAACGCAGACCCTTTAAAGTAATACTGCGTGGTTCCCATCCCATGGGTCCCAAATCTCCAGGTTCAAGGGCATCTTCCTACTTCGAAAACATGCATGAGAAACCCAGAAGATGGTACACCGTGTGATCGGGAAAGGTTTCTAAAACGCACCTCATTTCTCATCTCCCTGTGCTCGGGTTCGCCATTCCAGCCGCTTTACTAGCAATCTCCCTCCTTGGAGAATCAGCACCTTTAACCTCCTGTTCCGTACAGGTTGCAATTTGTCCTGAGGATGAACGGGAAGAGGGGGAACCAATGAGACACTAGCTCTAGGTGTTGGGACAGGCACAGGCCACTCTATTTTCCCATCAGGAAGAAGAATTAACCACAGGCTCAGCCTGCCGCCCGGGACCAGAAGAGGGCCTGAAGCAATCCTGCGCTTTTGCGGCCAGCTCCCAAGAAAGCGAGTGGAAAAATGGAGCTCAGGGGCACTGCAATTCACACACCTGCAGAGTTATAAATGATAACTCTCGTCCACAAATATATTGACGGCAGGCAACGAAGAGGATTTGAAAGCAAGGCAGAATTGCAGGAAACAGATTTCAGGAGGTAGATTCGAATCGCCTTTAAAGCACGGGAAAAGCGGCAAAACCTCGACAATGATGCCCTTGGCCAAAAAGGGCGTATGCGTTTTTTCCTGAATATATTCAGGAAAAAACGCATACGCCCTTTTTGGCCAACCAAGCAACCTGGAAAGGCAAATCAGCGCTACAAAGAAGTCTCGCTTCCCATCGGTCAAAAGGGCCATGCTGAATAAAGTGTCAAACCCAGAAATGCAGGACAGGCCATGGAGAAACGGGAGCCTTGCTACGCTGATGGGCGGGATGTAAATTGCCAACAGCCCCTCTGGAGAAGTGTACGGTGTGTCCTGAAACCTCGAAAAAACTCAGCTTAGAGAGCATAGGGCACTTCCACTCATGGGCGTATACATTGGGAAAACTACAAATCAGCAAGACCCAGGCACCCCAAAGTTTAGGGCTGCTCTGTTGACAAGAACCTCCTCTTCGTTACACCTTAAATATCCCAGGAAAGAGAAAAATGGATAAAGAAGTTGTGGTCCTTATGTACAATGGAATATCACTCAGCCATGAAATCAACGTCATAAGGCTAGTAGCAGCATGATGAGTGGATTTAGGTACGACGATTCTAAGTGAAATAAGTCACACAGAAAAAGACACTTATCCTAAGATATCACTTATAGAGGCAATGTAAAAACCGCTACCCTTGAACTGAATTACAAAACAGAACAGAGTCACACGTTTAGAAAACACACTATGGCTGCTTAACGGGAAAGGTGAGGTGGGGTGATGCGTAAAAGAAGGGTTTCAAATTAGCTCAGAGACCGTTCCATAAACCCAATATGTAATAGACACGACCTACTCCTTGCTCAGTGAACTGGACTCAACACCCCCTATTCACCGCCCAAGAATATATCTGACTACTAAGAATCTTAAAACCTATGTATTGATATCTCTCTGTAAGTGAGTCAAGTGGGGGTAAAGCGGCATAAACACAGCAGTGAAAAGCAGCTAAACCCCTTTATAAAAATCAATCACTTTGAAAAACCCGTGAAACAAAGACAGTGAAAGAGAGAGAAATTCTTACTAAATTCGTTCAGGGGCTGTGATGCCACCTGGATTGACCATATCTAGACCCACAGCTGATTGAGACATAAGGGTGGACACTCTTGGGGCTGAGAGGTTTGGTGAGGTTGGGTGAGCAAACGCAGACCCTTTAAAGTAATACTGCGTGGTTCCCATCCCATGGGTCCCAAATCTCCAGGTTCAAGGGCATCTTCCTACTTCGAAAACATGCATGAGAAACCCAGAAGATGGTACACCGTGTGATCGGGAAAGGTTTCTAAAACGCACCTCATTTCTCATCTCCCTGTGCTCGGGTTCGCCATTCCAGCCGCTTTACTAGCAATCTCCCTCCTTGGAGAATCAGCACCTTTAACCTCCTGTTCCGTACAGGTTGCAATTTGTCCTGAGGATGAACGGGAAGAGGGGGAACCAATGAGACACTAGCTCTAGGTGTTGGGACAGGCACAGGTCACTCTATTTTCCCATCAGGAAGAAGAATTAACCACAGGCTCAGCCTGCCGCCCGGGACCAGAAGAGGGCCTGAAGCAATCCTGCGCTTTTGCGGCCAGCTCCCAAGAAAGCGAGTGGAAAAATGGAGCTCAGGGGCACTGCAATTCACACACCTGCAGAGTTATGAATGATAACTCTCGTCCACAAATATATTGACGGCAGGCAACGAAGAGGATTTGAAAGCAAGGCAGAATTGCAGGAAACAGATTTCAGGAGGTAGATTCGAATCGCCTTTAAAGCACGGGAAAAGCGGCAAAACCTCGACAATGATGCCCTTGGCCAAAAAGGGCGTATGCGTTTTTTCCTGAATATATTCAGGAAAAAACGCATACGCCCTTTTTGGCCAACCAAGCAACCTGGAAAGGCAAATCAGCGCTACAAAGAAGTCTCGCTTCCCATCGGTCAAAAGGGCCATGCTGAATAAAGTGTCAAACCCAGAAATGCAGGACAGGCCATGGAGAAACGGGAGCCTTGCTACGCTGATGGGCGGGATGTAAATTGCCAACAGCCCCTCTGGAGAAGTGTACGGTGTGTCCTGAAACCTCGAAAAAACTCAGCTTAGAGAGCATAGGGCACTTCCACTCATGGGCGTATACATTGGGAAAACTACAAATCAGCAAGACCCAGGCACCCCAAAGTTTAGGGCTGCTCTGTTGACAAGAACCTCCTCTTCGTTACACCTTAAATATCCCAGGAAAGAGAAAACTGGATAAAGAAGTTGTGGTCCTTATGTACAATGGAATATCACTCAGCCATGAAATCAACGTCATAAGGCTAGTAGCAGCATGATGAGTGGATTTAGGTACGACGATTCTAAGTGAAATAAGTCACACAGAAAAAGACACTTATCCTAAGATATCACTTATAGAGGGAATGTAAAAACCGCTACCCTTGAACTGAATTACCAAACAGAACAGAGTCACACGTTTAGAAAACACACTATGGCTGCTTAACGGGAAAGGTGAGGTGGGGTGATGCGTAAAAGAAGGGTTTCAAATTAGCTCAGAGACCGTTCCATAAACCCAATATGTAATAGACACGACCTACTCCTTGCTCAGTGAACTGGACTCAACACCCCCTATTCACCGCCCAAGAATATATCTGACTACTAAGAATCTTACAACCTATGTATTGATATCTCTCTGTAAGTGAGTCAAGTGGGGGTAAAGCGGCATAAACACAGCAGTGAAAAGCAGCTAAACCCCTTTATAAAAATCAATCACTTTGAAAAACCCGTGAAACAAAGACAGTGAAAGAGAGAGAAATTCTTACTAAATTCGTTCAGGGGCTGTGATGCCACCTGGATTGACCATATCTAGACCCACAGCTGATTGAGACATAAGGGTGGACACTCTTGGGGCTGAGAGGTTTGGTGAGGTTGGGTGAGCAAACACAGACCCTTTAAAGTAATACTGCGTGGTTCCCATCCCATGGGTCCCAAATCTCCAGGTTCAAGGGCATCTTCCTACTTCGAAAACATGCATGAGAAACCCAGAAGATGGTACACCGTGTGATCGGGAAAGGTTTCTAAAACGCACCTCATTTCTCATCTCCCTGTGCTCGGGTTCGCCATTCCAGCCGCTTTACTAGCAATCTCCCTCCTTGGAGAATCAGCACCTTTAACCTCCTGTTCCGTACAGGTTGCAATTTGTCCTGAGGATGAACGGGAAGAGGGGGAACCAATGAGACACTAGCTCTAGGTGTTGGGACAGGCACAGGCCACTCTATTTTCCCATCAGGAAGAAGAATTAACCACAGGCTCAGCCTGCCGCCCGGGACCAGAAGAGGGCCTGAAGCAATCCTGCGCTTTTGCGGCCAGCTCCCAAGAAAGCGAGTGGAAAAATGGAGCTCAGGGGCACTGCAATTCACACACCTGCAGAGTTATGAATGATAACTCTCGTCCACAAATATATTGACGGCAGGCAACGAAGAGGATTTGAAAGCAAGGCAGAATTGCAGGAAACAGATTTCAGGAGGTAGATTCGAATCGCCTTTAAAGCACGGGAAAAGCGGCAAAACCTCGACAATGATGCCCTTGGCCAAAAAGGGCGTATGCGTTTTTTCCTGAATATATTCAGGAAAAAACGCATACGCCCTTTTTGGCCAACCAAGCAACCTGGAAAGGCAAATCAGCGCTACAAAGAAGTCTCGCTTCCCATCGGTCAAAAGGGCCATGCTGAATAAAGTGTCAAACCCAGAAATGCAGGACAGGCCATGGAGAAACGGGAGCCTTGCTACGCTGATGGGCGGGATGTAAATTGCCAACAGCCCCTCTGGAGAAGTGTACGGTGTGTCCTGAAACCTCGAAAAAACTCAGCTTAGAGAGCATAGGGCACTTCCACTCATGGGCGTATACATTGGGAAAACTACAAATCAGCAAGACCCAGGCACCCCAAAGTTTAGGGCTGCTCTGTTGACAAGAACCTCCTCTTCGTTACACCTTAAATATCCCAGGAAAGAGAAAACTGGATAAAGAAGTTGTGGTCCTTATGTACAATGGAATATCACTCAGCCATGAAATCAACGTCATAAGGCTAGTAGCAGCATGATGAGTGGATTTAGGTACGACGATTCTAAGTGAAATAAGTCACACAGAAAAAGACACTTATCCTAAGATATCACTTATAGAGGGAATGTAAAAACCGCTACCCTTGAACTGAATTACCAAACAGAACAGAGTCACACGTTTAGAAAACACACTATGGCTGCTTAACGGGAAAGGTGAGGTGGGGTGATGCGTAAAAGAAGGGTTTCAAATTAGCTCAGAGACCGTTCCATAAACCCAATATGTAATAGACACGACCTACTCCTTGCTCAGTGAACTGGACTCAACACCCCCTATTCACCGCCCAAGAATATATCTGACTACTAAGAATCTTACAACCTATGTATTGATATCTCTCTGTAAGTGAGTCAAGTGGGGGTAAAGCGGCATAAACACAGCAGTGAAAAGCAGCTAAACCCCTTTATAAAAATCAATCACTTTGAAAAACCCGTGAAACAAAGACAGTGAAAGAGAGAGAAATTCTTACTAAATTCGTTCAGGGGCTGTGATGCCACCTGGATTGACCATATCTAGACCCACAGCTGATTGAGACATAAGGGTGGACACTCTTGGGGCTGAGAGGTTTGGTGAGGTTGGGTGAGCAAACGCAGACCCTTTAAAGTAATACTGCGTGGTTCCCATCCCATGGGTCCCAAATCTCCAGGTTCAAGGGCATCTTCCTACTTCGAAAACATGCATGAGAAACCCAGAAGATGGTACACCGTGTGATCGGGAAAGGTTTCTAAAACGCACCTCATTTCTCATCTCCCTGTGCTCGGGTTCGCCATTCCAGCCGCTTTACTAGCAATCTCCCTCCTTGGAGAATCAGCACCTTTAACCTCCTGTTCCGTACAGGTTGCAATTTGTCCTGAGGATGAACGGGAAGAGGGGGAACCAATGAGACACTAGCTCTAGGTGTTGGGACAGGCACAGGCCACTCTATTTTCCCATCAGGAAGAAGAATTAACCACAGGCTCAGCCTGCCGCCCGGGACCAGAAGAGGGCCTGAAGCAATCCTGCGCTTTTGCGGCCAGCTCCCAAGAAAGCGAGTGGAAAAATGGAGCTCAGGGGCACTGCAATTCACACACCTGCAGAGTTATGAATGATAACTCTCGTCCACAAATATATTGACGGCAGGCAACGAAGAGGATTTGAAAGCAAGGCAGAATTGCAGGAAACAGATTTCAGGAGGTAGATTCGAATCGCCTTTAAAGCACGGGAAAAGCGGCAAAACCTCGACAATGATGCCCTTGGCCAAAAAGGGCGTATGCGTTTTTTCCTGAATATATTCAGGAAAAAACGCATACGCCCTTTTTGGCCAACCAAGCAACCTGGAAAGGCAAATCAGCGCTACAAAGAAGTCTCGCTTCCCATCGGTCAAAAGGGCCATGCTGAATAAAGTGTCAAACCCAGAAATGCAGGACAGGCCATGGAGAAACGGGAGCCTTGCTACGCTGATGGGCGGGATGTAAATTGCCAACAGCCCCTCTGGAGAAGTGTACGGTGTGTCCTGAAACCTCAAAAAAACTCAGCTTAGAGAGCATAGGGCACTTCCACTCATGGGCGTATACATTGGGAAAACTACAAATCAGCAAGACCCAGGCACCCCAAAGTTTAGGGCTGCTCTGTTGACAAGAACCTCCTCTTCGTTACACCTTAAATATCCCAGGAAAGGGAAAAATGGATAAAGAAGTTGTGGTCCTTATGTACAATGGAATATCACTCAGCCATGAAATCAACGTCATAAGGCTAGTAGCAGCATGATGAGTGGATTTAGGTACGACGATTCTAAGTGAAATAAGTCACACAGAAAAAGACACTTATCCTAAGATATCACTTATAGAGGGAATGTAAAAACCGCTACCCTTGAACTGAATTACAAAACAGAACAGAGTCACACGTTTAGAAAACACACTATGGCTGCTTAACGGGAAAGGTGAGGTGGGGTGATGCGTAAATGAAGGGTTTCAAATTGGCTCAGAGACCGTTCCATAAACCCAATATGTAATAGACACGACCTACTCCTTGCTCAGTGAACTGGACTCAACACCCCCTATTCACCGCCCAAGAATATATCTGACTACTAAGAATCTTACAACCTATGTATTGATATCTCTCTGTAAGTGAGTCAAGTGGGGGTAAAGCGGCATAAACACAGCAGTGAAAAGCAGCTAAACCCCTTTATAAAAATCAATCACTTTGAAAAACCCGTGAAACAAAGACAGTGAAAGAGAGAGAAATTCTTACTAAATTCGTTCAGGGGCTGTGATGCCACCTGGATTGACCATATCTAGACCCACAGCTGATTGAGACATAAGGGTGGACACTCTTGGGGCTGAGAGGTTTGGTGAGGTTGGGTGAGCAAACGCAGACCCTTTAAAGTAATACTGCGTGGTTCCCATCCCATGGGTCCCAAATCTCCAGGTTCAAGGGCATCTTCCTACTTCGAAAACATGCATGAGAAACCCAGAAGATGGTACACCGTGTGATCGGGAAAGGTTTCTAAAACGCACCTCATTTCTCATCTCCCTGTGCTCGGGTTCGCCATTCCAGCCGCTTTACTAGCAATCTCCCTCCTTGGAGAATCAGCACCTTTAACCTCCTGTTCCGTACAGGTTGCAATTTGTCCTGAGGATGAACGGGAAGAGGGGGAACCAATGAGACACTAGCTCTAGGTGTTGGGACAGGCACAGGTCACTCTATTTTCCCATCAGGAAGAAGAATTAACCACAGGCTCAGCCTGCCGCCCGGGACCAGAAGAGGGCCTGAAGCAATCCTGCGCTTTTGCGGCCAGCTCCCAAGAAAGCGAGTGGAAAAATGGAGCTCAGGGGCACTGCAATTCACACACCTGCAGAGTTATGAATGATAACTCTCGTCCACAAATATATTGACGGCAGGCAACGAAGAGGATTTGAAAGCAAGGCAGAATTGCAGGAAACAGATTTCAGGAGGTAGATTCGAATCGCCTTTAAAGCACGGGAAAAGCGGCAAAACCTCGACAATGATGCCCTTGGCCAAAAAGGGCGTATGCGTTTTTTCCTGAATATATTCAGGAAAAAACGCATACGCCCTTTTTGGCCAACCAAGCAACCTGGAAAGGCAAATCAGCGCTACAAAGAAGTCTCGCTTCCCATCGGTCAAAAGGGCCATGCTGAATAAAGTGTCAAACCCAGAAATGCAGGACAGGCCATGGAGAAACGGGAGCCTTGCTACGCTGATGGGCGGGATGTAAATTGCCAACAGCCCCTCTGGAGAAGTGTACGGTGTGTCCTGAAACCTCGAAAAAACTCAGCTTAGAGAGCATAGGGCACTTCCACTCATGGGCGTATACATTGGGAAAACTACAAATCAGCAAGACCCAGGCACCCCAAAGTTTAGGGCTGCTCTGTTGACAAGAACCTCCTCTTCGTTACACCTTAAATATCCCAGGAAAGGGAAAAATGGATAAAGAAGTTGTGGTCCTTATGTACAATGGAATATCACTCAGCCATGAAATCAACGTCATAAGGCTAGTAGCAGCATGATGAGTGGATTTAGGTACGACGATTCTAAGTGAAATAAGTCACACAGAAAAAGACACTTATCCTAAGATATCACTTATAGAGGGAATGTAAAAACCGCTACCCTTGAACTGAATTACCAAACAGAACAGAGTCACACGTTTAGAAAACACACTATGGCTGCTTAACGGGAAAGGTGAGGTGGGGTGATGCGTAAATGAAGGGTTTCAAATTGGCTCAGAGACCGTTCCATAAACCCAATATGTAATAGACACGACCTACTCCTTGCTCAGTGAACTGGACTCAACACCCCCTATTCACCGCCCAAGAATATATCTGACTACTAAGAATCTTAAAACCCATGTATTGATATCTCTCTGTAAGTGAGTCAAGTGGGGGTAAAGCGGCATAAACACAGCAGTGAAAAGCAGCTAAACCCCTTTATAAAAATCAATCACTTTGAAAAACCCGTGAAACAAAGACAGTGAAAGAGAGAGAAATTCTTACTAAATTCGTTCAGGGGCTGTGATGCCACCTGGATCGACCATATCTAGACCCACAGCTGATTGAGACATAAGGGTGGACACTCTTGGGGCTGAGAGGTTTGGTGAGGTTGGGTGAGCAAACGCAGACCCTTTAAAGTAATACTGCGTGGTTCCCATCCCATGGGTCCCAAATCTCCAGGTTCAAGGGCATCTTCCTACTTCGAAAACATGCATGAGAAACCCAGAAGATGGTACACCGTGTGATCGGGAAAGGTTTCTAAAACGCACCTCATTTCTCATCTCCCTGTGCTCGGGTTCGCCATTCCAGCCGCTTTACTAGCAATCTCCCTCCTTGGAGAATCAGCACCTTTAACCTCCTGTTCCGTACAGGTTGCAATTTGTCCTGAGGATGAACGGGAAGAGGGGGAACCAATGAGACACTAGCTCTAGGTGTTGGGACAGGCACAGGTCACTCTATTTTCCCATCAGGAAGAAGAATTAACCACAGGCTCAGCCTGCCGCCCGGGACCAGAAGAGGGCCTGAAGCAATCCTGCGCTTTTGCGGCCAGCTCCCAAGAAAGCGAGTGGAAAAATGGAGCTCAGGGGCACTGCAATTCACACACCTGCAGAGTTATGAATGATAACTCTCGTCCACAAATATATTGACGGCAGGCAACGAAGAGGATTTGAAAGCAAGGCAGAATTGCAGGAAACAGATTTCAGGAGGTAGATTCGAATCGCCTTTAAAGCACGGGAAAAGCGGCAAAACCTCGACAATGATGCCCTTGGCCAAAAAGGGCGTATGCGTTTTTTCCTGAATATATTCAGGAAAAAACGCATACGCCCTTTTTGGCCAACCAAGCAACCTGGAAAGGCAAATCAGCGCTACAAAGAAGTCTCGCTTCCCATCGGTCAAAAGGGCCATGCTGAATAAAGTGTCAAACCCAGAAATGCAGGACAGGCCATGGAGAAACGGGAGCCTTGCTACGCTGATGGGCGGGATGTAAATTGCCAACAGCCCCTCTGGAGAAGTGTACGGTGTGTCCTGAAACCTCGAAAAAACTCAGCTTAGAGAGCATAGGGCACTTCCACTCATGGGCGTATACATTGGGAAAACTACAAATCAGCAAGACCCAGGCACCCCAAAGTTTAGGGCTGCTCTGTTGACAAGAACCTCCTCTTCGTTACACCTTAAATATCCCAGGAAAGGGAAAAATGGATAAAGAAGTTGTGGTCCTTATGTACAATGGAATATCACTCAGCCATGAAATCAACGTCATAAGGCTAGTAGCAGCATGATGAGTGGATTTAGGTACGACGATTCTAAGTGAAATAAGTCACACAGAAAAAGACACTTATCCTAAGATATCACTTATAGAGGGAATGTAAAAACCGCTACCCTTGAACTGAATTACAAAACAGAACAGAGTCACACGTTTAGAAAACACACTATGGCTGCTTAACGGGAAAGGTGAGGTGGGGTGATGCGTAAATGAAGGGTTTCAAATTGGCTCAGAGACCGTTCCATAAACCCAATATGTAATAGACACGACCTACTCCTTGCTCAGTGAACTGGACTCAACACCCCCTATTCACCGCCCAAGAATATATCTGACTACTAAGAATCTTACAACCTATGTATTGATATCTCTCTGTAAGTGAGTCAAGTGGGGGTAAAGCGGCATAAACACAGCAGTGAAAAGCAGCTAAACCCCTTTATAAAAATCAATCACTTTGAAAAACCCGTGAAACAAAGACAGTGAAAGAGAGAGAAATTCTTACTAAATTCGTTCAGGGGCTGTGATGCCACCTGGATCGACCATATCTAGACCCACAGCTGATTGAGACATAAGGGTGGACACTCTTGGGGCTGAGAGGTTTGGTGAGGTTGGGTGAGCAAACGCAGACCCTTTAAAGTAATACTGCGTGGTTCCCATCCCATGGGTCCCAAATCTCCAGGTTCAAGGGCATCTTCCTACTTCGAAAACATGCATGAGAAACCCAGAAGATGGTACACCGTGTGATCGGGAAAGGTTTCTAAAACGCACCTCATTTCTCATCTCCCTGTGCTCGGGTTCGCCATTCCAGCCGCTTTACTAGCAATCTCCCTCCTTGGAGAATCAGCACCTTTAACCTCCTGTTCCGTACAGGTTGCAATTTGTCCTGAGGATGAACGGGAAGAGGGGGAACCAATGAGACACTAGCTCTAGGTGTTGGGACAGGCACAGGTCACTCTATTTTCCCATCAGGAAGAAGAATTAACCACAGGCTCAGCCTGCCGCCCGGGACCAGAAGAGGGCCTGAAGCAATCCTGCGCTTTTGCGGCCAGCTCCCAAGAAAGCGAGTGGAAAAATGGAGCTCAGGGGCACTGCAATTCACACACCTGCAGAGTTATGAATGATAACTCTCGTCCACAAATATATTGACGGCAGGCAACGAAGAGGATTTGAAAGCAAGGCAGAATTGCAGGAAACAGATTTCAGGAGGTAGATTCGAATCGCCTTTAAAGCACGGGAAAAGCGGCAAAACCTCGACAATGATGCCCTTGGCCAAAAAGGGCGTATGCGTTTTTTCCTGAATATATTCAGGAAAAAACGCATACGCCCTTTTTGGCCAACCAAGCAACCTGGAAAGGCAAATCAGCGCTACAAAGAAGTCTCGCTTCCCATCGGTCAAAAGGGCCATGCTGAATAAAGTGTCAAACCCAGAAATGCAGGACAGGCCATGGAGAAACGGGAGCCTTGCTACGCTGATGGGCGGGATGTAAATTGCCAACAGCCCCTCTGGAGAAGTGTACGGTGTGTCCTGAAACCTCGAAAAAACTCAGCTTAGAGAGCATAGGGCACTTCCACTCATGGGCGTATACATTGGGAAAACTACAAATCAGCAAGACCCAGGCACCCCAAAGTTTAGGGCTGCTCTGTTGACAAGAACCTCCTCTTCGTTACACCTTAAATATCCCAGGAAAGGGAAAAATGGATAAAGAAGTTGTGGTCCTTATGTACAATGGAATATCACTCAGCCATGAAATCAACGTCATAAGGCTAGTAGCAGCATGATGAGTGGATTTAGGTACGACGATTCTAAGTGAAATAAGTCACACAGAAAAAGACACTTATCCTAAGATATCACTTATAGAGGGAATGTAAAAACCGCTACCCTTGAACTGAATTACCAAACAGAACAGAGTCACACGTTTAGAAAACACACTATGGCTGCTTAACGGGAAAGGTGAGGTGGGGTGATGCGTAAATGAAGGGTTTCAAATTGGCTCAGAGACCGTTCCATAAACCCAATATGTAATAGACACGACCTACTCCTTGCTCAGTGAACTGGACTCAACACCCCCTATTCACCGCCCAAGAATATATCTGACTACTAAGAATCTTAAAACCCATGTATTGATATCTCTCTGTAAGTGAGTCAAGTGGGGGTAAAGCGGCATAAACACAGCAGTGAAAAGCAGCTAAACCCCTTTATAAAAATCAATCACTTTGAAAAACCCGTGAAACAAAGACAGTGAAAGAGAGAGAAATTCTTACTAAATTCGTTCAGGGGCTGTGATGCCACCTGGATCGACCATATCTAGACCCACAGCTGATTGAGACATAAGGGTGGACACTCTTGGGGCTGAGAGGTTTGGTGAGGTTGGGTGAGCAAACGCAGACCCTTTAAAGTAATACTGCGTGGTTCCCATCCCATGGGTCCCAAATCTCCAGGTTCAAGGGCATCTTCCTACTTCGAAAACATGCATGAGAAACCCAGAAGATGGTACACCGTGTGATCGGGAAAGGTTTCTAAAACGCACCTCATTTCTCATCTCCCTGTGCTCGGGTTCGCCATTCCAGCCGCTTTACTAGCAATCTCCCTCCTTGGAGAATCAGCACCTTTAACCTCCTGTTCCGTACAGGTTGCAATTTGTCCTGAGGATGAACGGGAAGAGGGGGAACCAATGAGACACTAGCTCTAGGTGTTGGGACAGGCACAGGTCACTCTATTTTCCCATCAGGAAGAAGAATTAACCACAGGCTCAGCCTGCCGCCCGGGACCAGAAGAGGGCCTGAAGCAATCCTGCGCTTTTGCGGCCAGCTCCCAAGAAAGCGAGTGGAAAAATGGAGCTCAGGGGCACTGCAATTCACACACCTGCAGAGTTATGAATGATAACTCTCGTCCACAAATATATTGACGGCAGGCAACGAAGAGGATTTGAAAGCAAGGCAGAATTGCAGGAAACAGATTTCAGGAGGTAGATTCGAATCGCCTTTAAAGCACGGGAAAAGCGGCAAAACCTCGACAATGATGCCCTTGGCCAAAAAGGGCGTATGCGTTTTTTCCTGAATATATTCAGGAAAAAACGCATACGCCCTTTTTGGCCAACCAAGCAACCTGGAAAGGCAAATCAGCGCTACAAAGAAGTCTCGCTTCCCATCGGTCAAAAGGGCCATGCTGAATAAAGTGTCAAACCCAGAAATGCAGGACAGGCCATGGAGAAACGGGAGCCTTGCTACGCTGATGGGCGGGATGTAAATTGCCAACAGCCCCTCTGGAGAAGTGTACGGTGTGTCCTGAAACCTCGAAAAAACTCAGCTTAGAGAGCATAGGGCACTTCCACTCATGGGCGTATACATTGGGAAAACTACAAATCAGCAAGACCCAGGCACCCCAAAGTTTAGGGCTGCTCTGTTGACAAGAACCTCCTCTTCGTTACACCTTAAATATCCCAGGAAAGGGAAAAATGGATAAAGAAGTTGTGGTCCTTATGTACAATGGAATATCACTCAGCCATGAAATCAACGTCATAAGGCTAGTAGCAGCATGATGAGTGGATTTAGGTACGACGATTCTAAGTGAAATAAGTCACACAGAAAAAGACACTTATCCTAAGATATCACTTATAGAGGGAATGTAAAAACCGCTACCCTTGAACTGAATTACAAAACAGAACAGAGTCACACGTTTAGAAAACACACTATGGCTGCTTAACGGGAAAGGTGAGGTGGGGTGATGCGTAAATGAAGGGTTTCAAATTGGCTCAGAGACCGTTCCATAAACCCAATATGTAATAGACACGACCTACTCCTTGCTCAGTGAACTGGACTCAACACCCCCTATTCACCGCCCAAGAATATATCTGACTACTAAGAATCTTACAACCTATGTATTGATATCTCTCTGTAAGTGAGTCAAGTGGGTGTAAAGCGGCATAAACACAGCAGTGAAAAGCAGCTAAACCCCTTTATAAAAATCAATCACTTTGAAAAACCCGTGAAACAAAGACAGTGAAAGAGAGAGAAATTCTTACTAAATTCGTTCAGGGGCTGTGATGCCACCTGGATCGACCATATCTAGACCCACAACTGATTGAGACATAAGGGTGGACACTCTTGGGGCTGAGAGGTTTGGTGAGGTTGGGTGAGCAAACGCAGACCCTTTAAAGTAATACTGCGTGGTTCCCATCCCATGGGTCCCAAATCTCCAGGTTCAAGGGCATCTTCCTACTTCGAAAACATGCATGAGAAACCCAGAAGATGGTACACCGTGTGATCGGGAAAGGTTTCTAAAACGCACCTCATTTCTCATCTCCCTGTGCTCGGGTTCGCCATTCCAGCCGCTTTACTAGCAATCTCCCTCCTTGGAGAATCAGCACCTTTAACCTCCTGTTCCGTACAGGTTGCAATTTGTCCTGAGGATGAACGGGAAGAGGGGGAACCAATGAGACACTAGCTCTAGGTGTTGGGACAGGCACAGGTCACTCTATTTTCCCATCAGGAAGAAGAATTAACCACAGGCTCAGCCTGCCGCCCGGGACCAGAAGAGGGCCTGAAGCAATCCTGCGCTTTTGCGGCCAGCTCCCAAGAAAGCGAGTGGAAAAATGGAGCTCAGGGGCACTGCAATTCACACACCTGCAGAGTTATAAATGATAACTCTCGTCCACAAATATATTGACGGCAGGCAACGAAGAGGATTTGAAAGCAAGGCAGAATTGCAGGAAACAGATTTCAGGAGGTAGATTCGAATCGCCTTTAAAGCACGGGAAAAGCGGCAAAACCTCGACAATGATGCCCTTGGCCAAAAAGGGCGTATGCGTTTTTTCCTGAATATATTCAGGAAAAAACGCATACGCCCTTTTTGGCCAACCAAGCAACCTGGAAAGGCAAATCAGCGCTACAAAGAAGTCTCGCTTCCCATCGGTCAAAAGGGCCATGCTGAATAAAGTGTCAAACCCAGAAATGCAGGACAGGCCATGGAGAAACGGGAGCCTTGCTACGCTGATGGGCGGGATGTAAATTGCCAACAGCCCCTCTGGAGAAGTGTACGGTGTGTCCTGAAACCTCGAAAAAACTCAGCTTAGAGAGCATAGGGCACTTCCACTCATGGGCGTATACATTGGGAAAACTACAAATCAGCAAGACCCAGGCACCCCAAAGTTTAGGGCTGCTCTGTTGACAAGAACCTCCACTTCGTTACACCTTAAATATCCCAGGAAAGAGAAAAATGGATAAAGAAGTTGTGGTCCTTATGTACAATGGAATATCACTCAGCCATGAAATCAACGTCATAAGGCTAGTAGCAGCATGATGAGTGGATTTAGGTACGACGATTCTAAGTGAAATAAGTCACACAGAAAAAGACACTTATCCTAAGATATCACTTATAGAGGGAATGTAAAAACCGCTACCCTTGAACTGAATTACAAAACAGAACAGAGTCACACGTTTAGAAAACACACTATGGCTGCTTAACGGGAAAGGTGAGGTGGGGTGATGCGTAAATGAAGGGTTTCAAATTGGCTCAGAGACCGTTCCATAAACCCAATATGTAATAGACACGACCTACTCCTTGCTCAGTGAACTGGACTCAACACCCCCTATTCACCGCCCAAGAATATATCTGACTACTAAGAATCTTACAACCTATGTATTGATATCTCTCTGTAAGTGAGTCAAGTGGGTGTAAAGCGGCATAAACACAGCAGTGAAAAGCAGCTAAACCCCTTTATAAAAATCAATCACTTTGAAAAACCCGTGAAACAAAGACAGTGAAAGAGAGAGAAATTCTTACTAAATTCGTTCAGGGGCTGTGATGCCACCTGGATCGACCATATCTAGACCCACAACTGATTGAGACATAAGGGTGGACACTCTTGGGGCTGAGAGGTTTGGTGAGGTTGGGTGAGCAAACGCAGACCCTTTAAAGTAATACTGCGTGGTTCCCATCCCATGGGTCCCAAATCTCCAGGTTCAAGGGCATCTTCCTACTTCGAAAACATGCATGAGAAACCCAGAAGATGGTACACCGTGTGATCGGGAAAGGTTTCTAAAACGCACCTCATTTCTCATCTCCCTGTGCTCGGGTTCGCCATTCCAGCCGCTTTACTAGCAATCTCCCTCCTTGGAGAATCAGCACCTTTAACCTCCTGTTCCGTACAGGTTGCAATTTGTCCTGAGGATGAACGGGAAGAGGGGGAACCAATGAGACACTAGCTCTAGGTGTTGGGACAGGCACAGGCCACTCTATTTTCCCATCAGGAAGAAGAATTAACCACAGGCTCAGCCTGCCGCCCGGGACCAGAAGAGGGCCTGAAGCAATCCTGCGCTTTTGCGGCCAGCTCCCAAGAAAGCGAGTGGAAAAATGGAGCTCAGGGGCACTGCAATTCACACACCTGCAGAGTTATGAATGATAACTCTCGTCCACAAATATATTGACGGCAGGCAACGAAGAGGATTTGAAAGCAAGGCAGAATTGCAGGAAACAGATTTCAGGAGGTAGATTCGAATCGCCTTTAAAGCACGGGAAAAGCGGCAAAACCTCGACAATGATGCCCTTGGCCAAAAAGGGCGTATGCGTTTTTTCCTGAATATATTCAGGAAAAAACGCATACGCCCTTTTTGGCCAACCAAGCAACCTGGAAAGGCAAATCAGCGCTACAAAGAAGTCTCGCTTCCCATCGGTCAAAAGGGCCATGCTGAATAAAGTGTCAAACCCAGAAATGCAGGACAGGCCATGGAGAAACGGGAGCCTTGCTACGCTGATGGGCGGGATGTAAATTGCCAACAGCCCCTCTGGAGAAGTGTACGGTGTGTCCTGAAACCTCAAAAAAACTCAGCTTAGAGAGCATAGGGCACTTCCAGTCATGGGCGTATACATTGGGAAAACTACAAATCAGCAAGACCCAGGCACCCCAAAGTTTAGGGCTGCTCTGTTGACAAGAACCTCCTCTTCGTTACACCTTAAATATCCCAGGAAAGGGAAAAATGGATAAAGAAGTTGTGGTCCTTATGTACAATGGAATATCACTCAGCCATGAAATCAACGTCATAAGGCTAGTAGCAGCATGATGAGTGGATTTAGGTACGACGATTCTAAGTGAAATAAGTCACACAGAAAAAGACACTTATCCTAAGATATCACTTATAGAGGGAATGTAAAAACCGCTACCCTTGAACTGAATTACAAAACAGAACAGAGTCACACGTTTAGAAAACACACTATGGCTGCTTAACGGGAAAGGTGAGGTGGGGTGATGCGTAAATGAAGGGTTTCAAATTGGCTCAGAGACCGTTCCATAAACCCAATATGTAATAGACACGACCTACTCCTTGCTCAGTGAACTGGACTCAACACCCCCTATTCACCGCCCAAGAATATATCTGACTACTAAGAATCTTACAACCTATGTATTGATATCTCTCTGTAAGTGAGTCAAGTGGGGGTAAAGCGGCATAAACACAGCAGTGAAAAGCAGCTAAACCCCTTTATAAAAATCAATCACTTTGAAAAACCCGTGAAACAAAGACAGTGAAAGAGAGAGAAATTCTTACTAAATTCGTTCAGGGGCTGTGATGCCACCTGGATTGACCATATCTAGACCCACAGCTGATTGAGACATAAGGGTGGACACTCTTGGGGCTGAGAGGTTTGGTGAGGTTGGGTGAGCAAACGCAGACCCTTTAAAGTAATACTGCGTGGTTCCCATCCCATGGGTCCCAAATCTCCAGGTTCAAGGGCATCTTCCTACTTCGAAAACATGCATGAGAAACCCAGAAGATGGTACACCGTGTGATCGGGAAAGGTTTCTAAAACGCACCTCATTTCTCATCTCCCTGTGCTCGGGTTCGCCATTCCAGCCGCTTTACTAGCAATCTCCCTCCTTGGAGAATCAGCACCTTTAACCTCCTGTTCCGTACAGGTTGCAATTTGTCCTGAGGATGAACGGGAAGAGGGGGAACCAATGAGACACTAGCTCTAGGTGTTGGGACAGGCACAGGTCACTCTATTTTCCCATCAGGAAGAAGAATTAACCACAGGCTCAGCCTGCCGCCCGGGACCAGAAGAGGGCCTGAAGCAATCCTGCGCTTTTGCGGCCAGCTCCCAAGAAAGCGAGTGGAAAAATGGAGCTCAGGGGCACTGCAATTCACACACCTGCAGAGTTATGAATGATAACTCTCGTCCACAAATATATTGACGGCAGGCAACGAAGAGGATTTGAAAGCAAGGCAGAATTGCAGGAAACAGATTTCAGGAGGTAGATTCGAATCGCCTTTAAAGCACGGGAAAAGCGGCAAAACCTCGACAATGATGCCCTTGGCCAAAAAGGGCGTATGCGTTTTTTCCTGAATATATTCAGGAAAAAACGCATACGCCCTTTTTGGCCAACCAAGCAACCTGGAAAGGCAAATCAGCGCTACAAAGAAGTCTCGCTTCCCATCGGTCAAAAGGGCCATGCTGAATAAAGTGTCAAACCCAGAAATGCAGGACAGGCCATGGAGAAACGGGAGCCTTGCTACGCTGATGGGCGGGATGTAAATTGCCAACAGCCCCTCTGGAGAAGTGTACGGTGTGTCCTGAAACCTCGAAAAAACTCAGCTTAGAGAGCATAGGGCACTTCCACTCATGGGCGTATACATTGGGAAAACTACAAATCAGCAAGACCCAGGCACCCCAAAGTTTAGGGCTGCTCTGTTGACAAGAACCTCCTCTTCGTTACACCTTAAATATCCCAGGAAAGGGAAAAATGGATAAAGAAGTTGTGGTCCTTATGTACAATGGAATATCACTCAGCCATGAAATCAACGTCATAAGGCTAGTAGCAGCATGATGAGTGGATTTAGGTACGACGATTCTAAGTGAAATAAGTCACACAGAAAAAGACACTTATCCTAAGATATCACTTATAGAGGGAATGTAAAAACCGCTACCCTTGAACTGAATTACCAAACAGAACAGAGTCACACGTTTAGAAAACACACTATGGCTGCTTAACGGGAAAGGTGAGGTGGGGTGATGCGTAAATGAAGGGTTTCAAATTGGCTCAGAGACCGTTCCATAAACCCAATATGTAATAGACACGACCTACTCCTTGCTCAGTGAACTGGACTCAACACCCCCTATTCACCGCCCAAGAATATATCTGACTACTAAGAATCTTAAAACCCATGTATTGATATCTCTCTGTAAGTGAGTCAAGTGGGGGTAAAGCGGCATAAACACAGCAGTGAAAAGCAGCTAAACCCCTTTATAAAAATCAATCACTTTGAAAAACCCGTGAAACAAAGACAGTGAAAGAGAGAGAAATTCTTACTAAATTCGTTCAGGGGCTGTGATGCCACCTGGATCGACCATATCTAGACCCACAGCTGATTGAGACATAAGGGTGGACACTCTTGGGGCTGAGAGGTTTGGTGAGGTTGGGTGAGCAAACGCAGACCCTTTAAAGTAATACTGCGTGGTTCCCATCCCATGGGTCCCAAATCTCCAGGTTCAAGGGCATCTTCCTACTTCGAAAACATGCATGAGAAACCCAGAAGATGGTACACCGTGTGATCGGGAAAGGTTTCTAAAACGCACCTCATTTCTCATCTCCCTGTGCTCGGGTTCGCCATTCCAGCCGCTTTACTAGCAATCTCCCTCCTTGGAGAATCAGCACCTTTAACCTCCTGTTCCGTACAGGTTGCAATTTGTCCTGAGGATGAACGGGAAGAGGGGGAACCAATGAGACACTAGCTCTAGGTGTTGGGACAGGCACAGGTCACTCTATTTTCCCATCAGGAAGAAGAATTAACCACAGGCTCAGCCTGCCGCCCGGGACCAGAAGAGGGCCTGAAGCAATCCTGCGCTTTTGCGGCCAGCTCCCAAGAAAGCGAGTGGAAAAATGGAGCTCAGGGGCACTGCAATTCACACACCTGCAGAGTTATGAATGATAACTCTCGTCCACAAATATATTGACGGCAGGCAACGAAGAGGATTTGAAAGCAAGGCAGAATTGCAGGAAACAGATTTCAGGAGGTAGATTCGAATCGCCTTTAAAGCACGGGAAAAGCGGCAAAACCTCGACAATGATGCCCTTGGCCAAAAAGGGCGTATGCGTTTTTTCCTGAATATATTCAGGAAAAAACGCATACGCCCTTTTTGGCCAACCAAGCAACCTGGAAAGGCAAATCAGCGCTACAAAGAAGTCTCGCTTCCCATCGGTCAAAAGGGCCATGCTGAATAAAGTGTCAAACCCAGAAATGCAGGACAGGCCATGGAGAAACGGGAGCCTTGCTACGCTGATGGGCGGGATGTAAATTGCCAACAGCCCCTCTGGAGAAGTGTACGGTGTGTCCTGAAACCTCGAAAAAACTCAGCTTAGAGAGCATAGGGCACTTCCACTCATGGGCGTATACATTGGGAAAACTACAAATCAGCAAGACCCAGGCACCCCAAAGTTTAGGGCTGCTCTGTTGACAAGAACCTCCTCTTCGTTACACCTTAAATATCCCAGGAAAGGGAAAAATGGATAAAGAAGTTGTGGTCCTTATGTACAATGGAATATCACTCAGCCATGAAATCAACGTCATAAGGCTAGTAGCAGCATGATGAGTGGATTTAGGTACGACGATTCTAAGTGAAATAAGTCACACAGAAAAAGACACTTATCCTAAGATATCACTTATAGAGGGAATGTAAAAACCGCTACCCTTGAACTGAATTACCAAACAGAACAGAGTCACACGTTTAGAAAACACACTATGGCTGCTTAACGGGAAAGGTGAGGTGGGGTGATGCGTAAATGAAGGGTTTCAAATTGGCTCAGAGACCGTTCCATAAACCCAATATGTAATAGACACGACCTACTCCTTGCTCAGTGAACTGGACTCAACACCCCCTATTCACCGCCCAAGAATATATCTGACTACTAAGAATCTTACAACCTATGTATTGATATCTCTCTGTAAGTGAGTCAAGTGGGGGTAAAGCGGCATAAACACAGCAGTGAAAAGCAGCTAAACCCCTTTATAAAAATCAATCACTTTGAAAAACCCGTGAAACAAAGACAGTGAAAGAGAGAGAAATTCTTACTAAATTCGTTCAGGGGCTGTGATGCCACCTGGATCGACCATATCTAGACCCACAGCTGATTGAGACATAAGGGTGGACACTCTTGGGGCTGAGAGGTTTGGTGAGGTTGGGTGAGCAAACGCAGACCCTTTAAAGTAATACTGCGTGGTTCCCATCCCATGGGTCCCAAATCTCCAGGTTCAAGGGCATCTTCCTACTTCGAAAACATGCATGAGAAACCCAGAAGATGGTACACCGTGTGATCGGGAAAGGTTTCTAAAACGCACCTCATTTCTCATCTCCCTGTGCTCGGGTTCGCCATTCCAGCCGCTTTACTAGCAATCTCCCTCCTTGGAGAATCAGCACCTTTAACCTCCTGTTCCGTACAGGTTGCAATTTGTCCTGAGGATGAACGGGAAGAGGGGGAACCAATGAGACACTAGCTCTAGGTGTTGGGACAGGCACAGGTCACTCTATTTTCCCATCAGGAAGAAGAATTAACCACAGGCTCAGCCTGCCGCCCGGGACCAGAAGAGGGCCTGAAGCAATCCTGCGCTTTTGCGGCCAGCTCCCAAGAAAGCGAGTGGAAAAATGGAGCTCAGGGGCACTGCAATTCACACACCTGCAGAGTTATGAATGATAACTCTCGTCCACAAATATATTGACGGCAGGCAACGAAGAGGATTTGAAAGCAAGGCAGAATTGCAGGAAACAGATTTCAGGAGGTAGATTCGAATCGCCTTTAAAGCACGGGAAAAGCGGCAAAACCTCGACAATGATGCCCTTGGCCAAAAAGGGCGTATGCGTTTTTTCCTGAATATATTCAGGAAAAAACGCATACGCCCTTTTTGGCCAACCAAGCAACCTGGAAAGGCAAATCAGCGCTACAAAGAAGTCTCGCTTCCCATCGGTCAAAAGGGCCATGCTGAATAAAGTGTCAAACCCAGAAATGCAGGACAGGCCATGGAGAAACGGGAGCCTTGCTACGCTGATGGGCGGGATGTAAATTGCCAACAGCCCCTCTGGAGAAGTGTACGGTGTGTCCTGAAACCTCGAAAAAACTCAGCTTAGAGAGCATAGGGCACTTCCACTCATGGGCGTATACATTGGGAAAACTACAAATCAGCAAGACCCAGGCACCCCAAAGTTTAGGGCTGCTCTGTTGACAAGAACCTCCTCTTCGTTACACCTTAAATATCCCAGGAAAGGGAAAAATGGATAAAGAAGTTGTGGTCCTTATGTACAATGGAATATCACTCAGCCATGAAATCAACGTCATAAGGCTAGTAGCAGCATGATGAGTGGATTTAGGTACGACGATTCTAAGTGAAATAAGTCACACAGAAAAAGACACTTATCCTAAGATATCACTTATAGAGGGAATGTAAAAACCGCTACCCTTGAACTGAATTACAAAACAGAACAGAGTCACACGTTTAGAAAACACACTATGGCTGCTTAACGGGAAAGGTGAGGTGGGGTGATGCGTAAATGAAGGGTTTCAAATTGGCTCAGAGACCGTTCCATAAACCCAATATGTAATAGACACGACCTACTCCTTGCTCAGTGAACTGGACTCAACACCCCCTATTCACCGCCCAAGAATATATCTGACTACTAAGAATCTTACAACCTATGTATTGATATCTCTCTGTAAGTGAGTCAAGTGGGGGTAAAGCGGCATAAACACAGCAGTGAAAAGCAGCTAAACCCCTTTATAAAAATCAATCACTTTGAAAAACCCGTGAAACAAAGACAGTGAAAGAGAGAGAAATTCTTACTAAATTCGTTCAGGGGCTGTGATGCCACCTGGATCGACCATATCTAGACCCACAGCTGATTGAGACATAAGGGTGGACACTCTTGGGGCTGAGAGGTTTGGTGAGGTTGGGTGAGCAAACGCAGACCCTTTAAAGTAATACTGCGTGGTTCCCATCCCATGGGTCCCAAATCTCCAGGTTCAAGGGCATCTTCCTACTTCGAAAACATGCATGAGAAACCCAGAAGATGGTACACCGTGTGATCGGGAAAGGTTTCTAAAACGCACCTCATTTCTCATCTCCCTGTGCTCGGGTTCGCCATTCCAGCCGCTTTACTAGCAATCTCCCTCCTTGGAGAATCAGCACCTTTAACCTCCTGTTCCGTACAGGTTGCAATTTGTCCTGAGGATGAACGGGAAGAGGGGGAACCAATGAGACACTAGCTCTAGGTGTTGGGACAGGCACAGGTCACTCTATTTTCCCATCAGGAAGAAGAATTAACCACAGGCTCAGCCTGCCGCCCGGGACCAGAAGAGGGCCTGAAGCAATCCTGCGCTTTTGCGGCCAGCTCCCAAGAAAGCGAGTGGAAAAATGGAGCTCAGGGGCACTGCAATTCACACACCTGCAGAGTTATGAATGATAACTCTCGTCCACAAATATATTGACGGCAGGCAACGAAGAGGATTTGAAAGCAAGGCAGAATTGCAGGAAACAGATTTCAGGAGGTAGATTCGAATCGCCTTTAAAGCACGGGAAAAGCGGCAAAACCTCGACAATGATGCCCTTGGCCAAAAAGGGCGTATGCGTTTTTTCCTGAATATATTCAGGAAAAAACGCATACGCCCTTTTTGGCCAACCAAGCAACCTGGAAAGGCAAATCAGCGCTACAAGAAGTCTCGCTTCCATCGGTCAAAAGGGCCATGCTGAATAAAGTGTCAAACCCAGAAATGCAGGACAGGCCATGGAGAAACGGGAGCCTTGCTACGCTGATGGGCGGGATGTAAATTGCCAACAGCCCCTCTGGAGAAGTGTACGGTGTGTCCTGAAACCTCGAAAAAACTCAGCTTAGAGAGCATAGGGCACTTCCACTCATGGGCGTATACATTGGGAAAACTACAAATCAGCAAGACCCAGGCACCCCAAAGTTTAGGGCTGCTCTGTTGACAAGAACCTCCTCTTCGTTACACCTTAAATATCCCAGGAAAGGGAAAAATGGATAAAGAAGTTGTGGTCCTTATGTACAATGGAATATCACTCAGCCATGAAATCAACGTCATAAGGCTAGTAGCAGCATGATGAGTGGATTTAGGTACGACGATTCTAAGTGAAATAAGTCACACAGAAAAAGACACTTATCCTAAGATATCACTTATAGAGGGAATGTAAAAACCGCTACCCTTGAACTGAATTACCAAACAGAACAGAGTCACACGTTTAGAAAACACACTATGGCTGCTTAACGGGAAAGGTGAGGTGGGGTGATGCGTAAATGAAGGGTTTCAAATTGGCTCAGAGACCGTTCCATAAACCCAATATGTAATAGACACGACCTACTCCTTGCTCAGTGAACTGGACTCAACACCCCCTATTCACCGCCCAAGAATATATCTGACTACTAAGAATCTTAAAACCCATGTATTGATATCTCTCTGTAAGTGAGTCAAGTGGGGGTAAAGCGGCATAAACACAGCAGTGAAAAGCAGCTAAACCCCTTTATAAAAATCAATCACTTTGAAAAAACCCGTGAAACAAAGACAGTGAAAGAGAGAGAAATTCTTACTAAATTCGTTCAGGGCTGTGATGCCACCTGGATCGACCATATCTAGACCCACAGCTGATTGAGACATAAGGGTGGACACTCTTGGGGCTGAGAGGTTTGGTGAGGTGGGTGAGCAAACGCAGACCCTTTAAAGTAATACTGCGTGGTTCCCATCCCATGGGTCCCAAATCTCCAGGTTCAAGGGCATCTTCCTACTTCGAAAACATGCATGAGAAACCCAGAAGATGGTACACCGTGTGATCGGGAAAGGTTTCTAAAACGCACCTCATTTCTCATCTCCCTGTGCTCGGGTTCGCCATTCCAGCCGCTTTACTAGCAATCTCCCTCCTTGGAGAATCAGCACCTTTAACCTCCTGTTCCGTACAGGTTGCAATTTGTCCTGAGGATGAACGGGAAGAGGGGGAACCAATGAGACACTAGCTCTAGGTGTTGGGACAGGCACAGGTCACTCTATTTTCCCATCAGGAAGAAGAATTAACCACAGGCTCAGCCTGCCGCCCGGGACCAGAAGAGGGCCTGAAGCAATCCTGCGCTTTTGCGGCCAGCTCCCAAGAAAGCGAGTGGAAAAATGGAGCTCAGGGGCACTGCAATTCACACACCTGCAGAGTTATGAATGATAACTCTCGTCCACAAATATATTGACGGCAGGCAACGAAGAGGATTTGAAAGCAAGGCAGAATTGCAGGAAACAGATTTCAGGAGGTAGATTCGAATCGCCTTTAAAGCACGGGAAAAGCGGCAAAACCTCGACAATGATGCCCTTGGCCAAAAAGGGCGTATGCGTTTTTTCCTGAATA